>NC_088643.1:87685038-88075038 GCF_964019385.1 Sycon ciliatum
GAATCGCCAGCAGCGCCGGCACCGGCGACCACACCAGCACCACCGTAATAGTGATCATGATGGCGATACCGCTCGGCCTCTGACATCACACCCTCCAGGCAAGGCAGACCATGGGGACCGCCAGTCACACCAACGCACCAACCACATCATTTCTGATCATCCAAGATCGAATCATGGCAGCCGAATAAGCAAAGCCTCGTCTCGCAAATCTGCAGAGGGCAGTCAAAGATGGGTGGTTGAACGCCAAACAGTTTCCCATACACACCACCTGCAGTCGGCTAGTGATGATGACTATGCCGAGACCACTCTGCTATCACACACATCAAGCTGGGTGGACTCTGGCAACGAACCGCTACCGCAGAAACACGTAAAGCACAGGGCAGATCAGTCTACTGCTGAGCCAGCCCAGGATGGCAAAGCCAGACCACTAGGTCGGTCGCACAGAGATGACCACAGTGACAAGCGACCGGCTGAACAGGCGCATGATTACCACAGCCAACGGCATGGGTCCAGAGACCCTGATGAACTCGTGGAAGACAGTAGTGGCCCAGGAGTTGCTGAATCATCATCCACAACACACCATATTGACTCAAGTAAGCATTCCGGTGGAAAATTGGCCCACAAGGCAGGAACTCATTACAAAGGATCATGTCACGACATAGCTAGAGTGTCACCTTCAGCATCTGCTAAAGGCCACAGAAGTCCATCACCCAGGTGTAGCAGTTCTCAGCATATCCAGCCCCAACCCAAGCACATCGATGATGGCTGCGATGCTACTGATTCACTACACACAGCACAACAGGTGAACTCGAGTAAGGATTCAAGGCACCAGCCTACCCACAAGGTCAGATCTTCATACAAGAAATCCCGATCTGACAGAAAGCCTAGAGCATCATCGCCCGCACATGCACATGATCGGCGAAATCGCTCTACTCAACTCTCCAGCAAGAAGCACAGCCGACACGAACCTGAACATATGGACCATAGTTATAGCACTACTGCCTCCTCCAATGCTAACACACTACCTTCAAAACGCCACGCAAGCAGGCGGTTGACATCTGCATCTCAACAATCACGCACTGGTAGTGGGAGCACATTCACAGACAAGCGTTCTGCACACAGAGGTGGTGGTCACACACCGTGGGAAAGGCACCATACCAATGCTCCATACGGGAATTACCAAGCAGCCAGTGAACGTGTACATGCAAGTTGCACTGATACAACACTAACGACGGAGCAGCCATACATGGCAGAGTCGAGCAAACAAGCATCTGATAGTGATCCGGATGCAGGCCCAACACCTGAAGTTGATGGAACATCTCCATGGGACGATCAAATAATGTACCATCTTTCGAGAGCTAAAGCGACAATGGCAAAACTCAATGTCATAGAAGCTGCTCGTGTGGAGAGTCTCAGCACCATTGCAGATAGAGGATCCGTCCAGGGCAAATCGCAATCTGGACGTCAATTTCAGATGGCGGATGGATCATCCCAGGTCAATTCCCCTGCCACAAGTAGAACTGGGCAAAGCCTTCCATTGGCAACCGGGGAAAGCCTTCCATTGGCAACCGGGGAAAGCCTTCCATTGGCAACCGGGGAAAGCCTTCCATTGGCAACCGGGCAAAGCCTTCCATCGGCAACGGAGCGACTACCTGCCAGTCTACTGATAGCGCGACCTTTTGTGCCATCATTGGGCATTCTAACACCATCATCAACTCACGCTAGCAGTCCCACTAAATCCCCAGCAGTATATGCTGCAGACAGTCTCAGCAATTCCTCAGCAACAGCACGCGAGCTCTCACTGGATGATTACCTGGAGAGCATCCTAAACCAAGGTGCAACGAGTCGCAGAGATCACCCAGATCACCGTGCCACTCTGGCTGAAGACAAACTAGCGCATGTGACAGAGCATCACACCGTACCAGGAGATAAGCGGGGGAGAGCAGTAAGCCAGGGCACGAGAAACCAAGCCAATCGCCACGATGCCAGTGTGTGCAGAGATGAATCTGACAACACCGATGACTATGACTGTATTGACGATGGCGACATAGCTGGAATGTCACTTGATCCGGAAAAGGCCATGCCCGTGATATCTGACGCGTACGCCGCAGCAATCAGTTTGCAAAGCAGTCTGGGACTGGGAGAGCCGGCAGGTGACAATGACGACTATGATGACGGTGGCGACGATTACGATGATGATGACTACAATCACGACGGTGGCATTCCTCGCACGCTCAGTGAAGGAGAATTATTTGTGCCAGAGCACAAAGAAGCAGATGAGCACCTTACAGCGTCTGAAATATCCGACAGCTGCTACTCAGTTGGCTTTGTTGGTTCTTCCCGGATGGCCACACCACAACAGAATGCTAGCTCAATGGCTACAAGCCACCATGGTCACCAGCCGGTATCGTCTTCACCCGAGAACAGTACGCAGGAGGACACCAGCAGGGCGTCAAGTTCTCAACGGCAAACATTCCTGCTCATGCAACGCACCTTGATGCATGGTTCCCAGGGTCAGCTCACTCAGCTGCCAAGATCCACTACACATATCAACACCAGGGCTCCAAGCCGCCCATATGATCTGGCTGCATCATTGAACATGTCCACTTTATCTGACTTATCATTTGATCTCCAATCATCCCTGTCCCACACCAGCGATGAGAGTGAAGAAAACACGCCTTGAACTACAGCATGCAGCCAGTCCTAATGAAGACTTCCATTGACATTCCGTAAAGTAATTTGAAACACATCTTGTCAGCTATGCCAACAACATGTACTTTTCTGTACATTGAAGAAAGTGAGATACCAGTACATGTACTTGTACGACAGGGTTGACAATGACAGCACTTGCAACTTTCGGGGTGGACGCATGTGGTTCCATGTCCAAAGAAATGGAGGTGGGAAATCACAATTAGCAATGAGAATACTGCGAATCAAAATGAGCAACGAGGATACTGCAGCTGCAAGACAGGACATGATGTATGAAGGAGGACATGCACGTGATGGGAAGCTGAAGTAATCCAAAAATGAGAATTGTCTCAGGCCAGGGTGCATTGGGTATAACTTAAAAGCTCAAAAGGGAGATGTTACCTGCATCTCTTACTTGTGTACTTCTTGAAGTGTACCAGCACAGCTGCAATGCTGTGCTGATAGTTGCATGGGCTAACAGGGCGCCTAAACCAGAGGCAAGAAAGGTTTCTATCTGAATGCTCCACATAGCTCGGCAGAGACATGGTCAGCAACTAGAATATTTTTTTTAAAGTGCTGTCAAAACTAGAATTTGTAAACATCTAAGAAAAATTCAGCAGCATAGCTCCACAGATCAAGTGAAAATGTTCAAGAGTATACAAGTATACATCGAAGCTGCACATCAGGAGAATATGTGATACTGACCAGCGGTGAAGCCAAGTTCCGCTAGCCACCTGCACACGCACACACACACACGCGCGTGCACACACACACACACACACACACGCATGCACACACACATGAACACACACACACATCACATTGTACTTGTACAGTGTCGATGCTGAACGACATGCAGACACTAGTATGGATCTCGGTATACGCAAAACGTATGAATCTCAGCCCACCCACATCCATGGGTGCATGGCACACTGGAAATGCTGGAGAAAATAAAGTTTAGTTCTGTTGTCGACATTCACATGATAAGTATTTCCCCCCGGCAACACAACAGTTTCTCTCGGAAAAGAATACCCTTTCCTTGCGAAGTCCACAGTTTTCGTAGGTAAGGGCTCACAGAGCGTACTAGGGGAAAGACGAGGATGTGGACCTTTAAAAGCCTAGTTCACATTCGACGGGGCGCGACGGGAGAGTCTGACGGCGTCCAATGTGAACACCAGGAACGGGAACGCAACCGTACTGTCGTACGGATCGGGAAGTGACGGGAAGAGTTGGATCGATCCAACTTTTCATACCGTAGACGGGCATAGACGGGGACGCAAGCGTACAAAACAGCTACATTTTGAGTGTGAACAGGAGACGGCGTCGTGCGCCGACTACTCCCGATTCGTACTTGGAAATTTTTAGCATTTCTAACACTGCGCTTCCATGATAACTCGCAGAATGGCTAACACGACTTGAGTTGAATTTTAGCAAGATAAGGTCTGATGTCACTTATGGTATTTAGGGATAGTTCAGGACCGTGACAGACAAACTGTTTCATTTCCTGGAGCTACTATTTGAATGGCACACCTTTCGAAGCTACTTTTTTGGTGTTCATGAAAAACTGGTATTGTGAACTTGTTTCCGTTTCATTCAAGGAGAAATATTTGAAAAAGAAGTCCTGGAAAACAAGAAATTAGGTCCAAAAGTCACCCTGTCACGGAACGTGCCTAATGACTGGCGCCGTTCGCTGTTGAACGACGCAACGACTGCAGCAAGTCGTGTCGTGCGAATCGTACAAGATTTTACAGCTCACCCCAGCCTTCCCGACAGGCCCTTACGTCCCGTACCGTCAGCGTTCCGTGGAATGTGAACTAGGCTTTATCGGCGCCCATAAAACGCAAGAATGTCAATGCTTTATCGCCTCACAAGCTCGAACCACATTTGCCTATTTACAACGGTGGATAGTGGCAGTAAGTGCTCTGATTCCAGATCCCAATTAAATTGATGGAAGCAACAAGCGTCGAAAAGTAACCGCAAACACAGAACTGTACCCGAACCTCGCACACGACCAAAGGTCAGAAGGCGTGAGCTATCGTAAACTTGCAACTGGTTCTGCAGTGCAGTACGACATCGCAGGATTACACTGTGATACAACCGTGGTCCTTTCCCTTTCAGGAAGGCACGTACAGACCAATCACTCACCTTTTAACAGAAACGTTGAAGCTTGGCGAGCCACATACACATACTAATAACTTCTCCTTGTTCACAATTGGGTCTAGGAATTGCTGGACCTTCATCAAACATAATCTTCCCTTGTCGCCAGTCCAGGAGTCACCTGGCTCAGAAAGAGTATGTTGAACGGACAGTCTGCACAACGTTTCCAGGCGCACGAATACACAAAGGAAATGACACTGATATCAGATAATGAATGGCCAGTAATAATACGGTTGTCTGCAGTTATTGTCTTGCAAATAACATGACACGTGTACAGAGAATGCAGAGCAAGCAACATAATTGTGGTGTAGACTGTCTAGACAACACTACATAACAAAAACGAAACAAGCAAAACGTTAACGACACAATCATACAATTCTTCGGTATTAAACTGACAGTACCTTCCTGAAGAGGTGCAAACAGCTTGGTCCAATTCTTCCCGCCACATGATATCTGACTCGGTTTTGTTACTGAAAAGCAAGTGGACTTTCCTGAAAGACAACGCCACCGAGCAGAGGAGAACAACGGGGCATTAGCCATTACAGGAGTAACTACAAAGTCCATACTACTTCAGCAAATAAAGGGCCTTGAGTATAATGTAGGTCATGTGGGTCACATTGTCTGGTGGGGTGAGGATTACTACTGATGCCACTCAAGAATATGTAGATACAGGATTGTGATGTGGACTGTGGACCGTGGATGGGGGATGGGCACTGGTGGGGTCTGACCACATGGCCTGATGGTCTCCCGACACCAACTCCAGTGAGCACACCAAACCCATAGAAAGGTGAATGACAGCACTGATGAGGACGGGAACGTGCCAATTGCTTGATGTTTGAAGTTTTGAACGCATACATACTAGTATACACTATTGTGTAGCAGTACTTGATGCATGTCTTTCATACCTCTCGGTGGATGACGAGAGAACATGCGATATTACCGAAGTCATTGGTGTGATGCCTGAGCAAAGGACAGACAAAGAAACCATGCGTGTATTTAGTACTATTTACACAGACACATGTAGCCACAAACAAATACCAGTGCATCGCACACAACACAACACAGAACAAGAATAGGTAATAGAATACACTGCAAAGAGAGAGAGAGAGAGAGAGAGAGAGAGAGAGAGAGAGAGAGAGAGATAGATAGAGAGCGAGAGGAGAGAGCGAGAGAGCGAGAGAGCGAGAGAGCGAGAGAGCGAGAGAGAGAGAGAGAGAGAGAGAGAGAGAGAGAGAGAGAGAGAGAGAGAGAGAGAGAGAGGAGAGGCGAGAGGAGAGAGAGAAAGAGAGAGAGAGAGAGAGAGAGAGAGAGAGAGGAGAGAGAGAGAGAGCGAGAGAGCAAGAGAGAGAGCAACTCATTTAGGTCTTTGAATACATGTGAATATCAAAGCAGGCATGGTGACCTGTGAACGTCATGGAAGTGCAAATTCTGGTTGCTAATCCTCCCCAAAATGCAAATTTCGTCACTGAGTTCGACTTTCATCCACGTGTTCAAAATCATCAACTAATCCATAACGCTCACCAGTTCCCATAGCGATGAGTGCAACGTGTTCCGTGTTTTCGAGGCTCGCCGTGTCAAAACTACCTTGCGGGTCACTGACACGAAGAGTGTCACCTGATCATTGGGTGGAATGCACATGAAGACACACAGGCAAGCAGGCAAGTGAGCACATGGAACAATACACCAGGTGCAACACAAATGAATACTACATGTAGTATGCGGCAGCAAAATGCAACCATCACGCAGGGCCCGTGTAGCGGCACAACTACTACAACGGGCAGTTTATTGCAGCTGCCAATTCAGCTGTTTCTGTAACAACCATACTACAATGATCATGCATAGCTGTGTGTAGTACCCAGAGCAGCAATCATTTCATCAGTGAACCACGCAGGAGCTGTAGCCTGGAAAAACGAGTACTAGAGAATAAACAGTAGCGGCAAATTCAATATACTTTTGAAGTACATGTAGTAACAATTGCAATTCTGCTTGAGAAGACGGGTCAGTCACATGCAAGATGTTGTAGGTGTTGAAGAATAAGAGACACAGCAAGTTTATCCAGTATGCACTACATAACACAAGACTACACATCCTTTCCTTCATCCAGCACCAAGCCAGGATGCAAAAAGCACACATTCTACTGCAATACTCACCAGCTGATAATTTGCCAATGTGCGGTGTTACAACGCCTTTCGGGTAGATCTTCACCATCAGCAGGATATCCACTGCACACCCATCAGCACCGCTGGGGGAAGAGGGAACGAGCGACTGTACAACCGTATAGGGATTGGTAAGATCCATACCTGAACAGCACCAGTATACACACATCCATACCTGAAGAGCACCAGTATACACACATCCATACCTAAAGGAAAGTAAGGGTTTGTTTGTTGAGTAAACCACCTTCCAAAATGTGTCACAGGATGTAAATAAAGGACGGTTGGGCCATATCTGCACGTGAGAACAAAAGTTATCGATTTCTTTCCGGAAAACACCGAACAGCCAAAGCATGACGAAGGCCAAAAGTTATATTTTAAGACGGGCCAAAGTTTCTCAGCAGCCAACATTAGATTTTGTTGATTTACAGTACATCCATATCCTTTTTGGCCCTCTATGCAGTGAAACCGGTCACTTATGGTAAGTTTTGAATTCAATGACTCGCGTGTGTTGAGGTGGAAAGTGTTTGTGTTATAAACAGTTGCTCCCATTAACAAACATCCACCCGATACAATACCTACCTTCAACATTGACTTTGACAATAACATGGTGGCCAACTGGCACTTTGAAGTGAACGGCGCTTGGAAGCCTGACCCGGTAAATGTTCGTGTCATGTGTAATCTTCTGAACTGCTACTATGCTACATTCATGAAACTTGACCTCTAAGACAAACAAGAACAAAGAATAACAGCATCAGCGGCGGCAGTATAGTGTTAGACGCCTTAGAATAGTATGCAAGTAAATGCCCATTGCCAGCAAACATCAAACACAGCCAAGTTCACGTATTTCTGTACTATACAGCCATGTACACAACTACTCGTGCAGTGAGGTGTCAGTGAATATCTTAGAGATTTTCAATGCAGTGCCACATACCAGAATACTTACATTGTATGATGGTGTTCAAGAGAGAGCATTGAGACAAGGTGCATGTATCAGTATGTACAATGAATCAGTGATGATTATATTTAGTACAATAGGGATCGGCTTCAGGATAAGGAGACGTCTTCTCACCTCGACTTGTAACGACACCATTTCCAGGGAGCAGTTCTCCATACTTGGGCCAGCGTGCCTCCTGTGCTTTCACCATTGTGATCTGTGCTTTACCATTCTTTACAAGGACTGCATTACACAAGTAGGCGCAGCCCATGTACATGTACACATGCGCATGAGTGAACACAGACAGGCAAACACAGACGGACGGATGGACAGACATACAGGCACATACACACACCCATACAGGCAGGTGTAGAAGCAAGAGAGAACAATCAGTCAGCTGAGAAGGGAATATACCCTAGACACAGTACTGCACAGCGCCAACAGGAGCCTGAAGTGGTGAGCACATGGCCCTGGTGCAGACTGCACTATCAAAGTTTAGGTGTAATCATAGGTGAATATTGCAAGTACAGTGTACTTTGAAAAGCAAACTCAAGGACAATGAACAGTTACTGTAGTTATTGGTAATGTTGTGCATACTTCTGAAGTATATCTTGAGTAGAACGACACACAGACAATAGAAAGTTTCTCTGAGACATCACGTTTGACACAGTACACAGCCAGAATGCATAGAAGATATTTGTAATACATACCCTTCATGCCCTGACTTGCAATCACCTTGTCATGCAGACCTATAATACACAGAGAGAGGGGAAGACAGGCGAGAGAGAGAGAGAGAGAGAGAGAGAGAGAGAGAGAGAGAGAGAGAGAGAGAGAGAGAGAGAGAGAGAGAGAGAGAGAGAGAGAGAGAGAGAGGTGTGTGAGAGAGAGAGAGAGAGAGAGAGAGAGAGAGAGAGTGAGAGAGAGAGAGAGAGAGAGAGAGAGAGAGAGAGAGAGAGAGAGAGAGAGAGAGAGAGAGAGAGAGAGAGAGAGAGAGAGAGAGAGAGAGAGAGAGAGAGAGAGAGAGAGAGAGAGAGAGAGAGAGAGAGAGTAAGCAAGTAAGTAAAGGAGACATGTAAAGCATATAGGGCAAGAAGAGCAGCACTTTCTGGAATACTATTCACTTCAATAGACGTCCTAGTATTGTGTCACAACATGGATATATTCCAGTCATTTGTGATCTTTTACTAGAAAAATTCAGTTCCTTATCTCAGGGTGCAGGTAATTCCTGTGTATGCAGGATCTTCGGTGTCAATACAATGCTTTTAAGCATTGCAATTACACCGTAGGTTGAAAGTGCAATTACTGTTTGCTGTAGTTTGCGTGATGAGCGACAATGGCACTGCAATGCTTTTCAACATGTCCGTGGCCCGATCCTGCATGGCCACACATGCAGTGCTATTTCCCGGTTCGTACGACGACAGCACTAGCGCTACATGAGCACTCGCTGGGCGACATTGGCATCTATCTAAAGACTTGCCGCTCTCCAGCCACTGTAATAATACCCTGGCAGTAACCCGCTCCAGGTCCACATTCCAGCTAGTGTTGTTGCGACTAGACTCTCTTCAAGTTCCACAACATAACTTCATAGGACTGGGATTAATTCTGATTCATTACTACATGACTTCCTCTAATCTCTGATCATCAAGAAGCCAGGTAAAAAACAAACAATCAAAACAAAACAAATGGGCTAATGCTACGTGGATGATAACGTCACACAAACCTACACGTGATATTGTGTACGACTTCGTGATGTAATCACGACAAGTGTAGCACTACAAGTATTCTTCATCACAACCCTATGAAAGCTGCAGCAGCAGTAGAAGCAAAACAAATACAGCATACTCACGGATCTTGAAGACATAGCTGCTTGCAGGACCTAGAACAGCCACAACCTCCAGCAAAGAACCAGACGAATCTAGCGATGCAATGATGTTGTCTTCATGGAGGTCGTACTGCCAGCACAAACAAAGAAAAGCATGGGAGGCGCTGCTGTGCAAAGTTGGATGCGAACGAATGTGCTTCCAATGAGACAATCAAACTCAAGCAACAGAAGTGTCACAGACTGGTTTTCCCCTGACGACCAGTCATAAATACGTGATTTTCCCTGTGAGCGATCACCAAATCACGATCCAGATATTACGACTCTTTGACTGTTATCAGCACGACCAGCCACCATGGGGTTTTCCTTCTTGTGTTGCGTCTACTTCGATACTTCCTTTCCAGAGGCAGTGGTTTATTTATTTTTGTGAGGTGGATAGGACAGTTTGTTTCACTTTTTGCAGTACTTTTGTTCGTAGGTGAGGTAGTGATGGAAGATGACATAGAGGAAATAAGGATTGGGGCGAAGGCCAGAGCCTTGCCAAAAACGAAGGATTGTGGTGCCGACCGTTTTCGGAGTGTCATTACTGAAACGACCACAGCTTGCCTAATAAAAGCTCCAGTGATATTGCGGAGCAGGAGTTAGTGCGTCAACTCCGTGCCGCAGCAAAGTAGCGAGAGTTTGCTGCCAGTTTGCCAGCGTAGCACATGCCATAATACTACACAAGCAGGCAACAGAGCTCTGCAGCACTACTAATAAGCAGTGGTCAGTTCATTATCATAAATTTATGTAACTGCAGGAAGCAATGCCTGTACCTTGGCTTACCTGACTCATGAATACAATGTTGACAACCTGCGCAGATTGATACCAGTCAAACCTGCAAACACATGACACATGTAGGCATGCAATAATATTAATAAAGGTATGGATTTCATCATCATCATCATGACTGTACTTGCTGCAAGATGCAATAGAGGTCTCAGTTCGCATGTGCAGTGTATGCACAGCTGCCGAATGTCAAAAGAGTGATAACACCATACTGAAATCGGACACACAGCATATAACTGGCAAGCAATTCACAACTTTGTTCTCCAACAGTTTAAAGCTCCGCTTTACCTGGGTTTTTGGCCTTGACCAATAGCAGGATCGATTGCTGCTCCTGCAACCGTGCACAAAGAAACAGGCCCACAGGCATGCGCAATGAAACACAATGCACACAATGAACACGCAGGCGTGCATATAACATACTTATTAAGATACTGTATGAAAACAATGAGGCAATGGTTCTGTGTAGAAGTACAGCCCTAGGGATGCCATCAACAGTTCATTTCAGCAAGAAAGCACATCCTAAAAATGCAGGCTCCGCTCAAAGGTCGGAGAACAACAAATCCTCAAGCGCAAGGCAATGCTGGCCATTGATGAACTCCTATTCGAGAGCACTCCCCCCCCCCCCCCCCCCCCCAACACACACACACACACACACACACCCTCATACTCAAGCTGAAGAGAATCATGGCATGTAACATGTACACTTTTATTGTGTGTTTCTGAGTTCCAGGCTTTTCCAGACACGGGCACCCTCCGGTACCAATGGCAATGTGCCTGGATAAGGGTCTATAGTGCACAGTAATAATGTGCATAGAAGTGAGACAGGAAACAGTGAGCACGTATCACGGAGCAGTTGGCTTACCTGACTGAGGATCGGCCGGCTTGCTCTGTGCTTTCCGGCGCTCACGGATAGCACTCAGATCGTCACCGACGAGAAAGCCAACAACACACCGCTCCATCATAGTTTCAATGTTCACCCACGCGTGGTACTGGTGACAGACACAAGTTCAAACACACAAAAGCGTTCAGACACACAACCAAAAAACTAAGTTCACGACTCGCGTGAGACTCAGTCAGACTGAGTTTTCCACATTCACTGGAATGCTGCCACCGTCAAGGATCTAGGCGCAGGTGCAGCTCCTAAAGCGGTGGGAGGTGAGTAGATCAGACTGATAAACAAGCGGTCAAAGACCAAAAATCCCATTTGCTACCCCTCTGTTTCTCAGTCATGGTCATTGACCATCCCACTACACATAAGCCCAATCAAATAACATCAGTTGAATTGATATGTGCACAGCTACACAGGCAGACACAGTGTTTCTTTCTAAATACAACAAACGACAGCATCACTTAAACATTCTCTACAGCACGCATAGTCCAAGCCCCAAACACTTCCATCAGCGATCAAAACATAAAGCTAAAGACCCCTACATTTTCTAAGAAGCTGCAAACTCGAATGTAGCCACATACAAAACCGAATTTTCCGGAGTATAAGCCGCACTTTAACACCCAAAAAAAGTCGGTGCAGCTTATATTATACTACGATGGTCAAATTAACAGTGATAAACAGGGTAGATGTCTGTATTTCATGACAAAACATCTGGGTGCGGCTTATACTCCAGTGGGGCTTATCTCTTAATTGGCTAGATCCTATATATAGGATTTTGGTCATATTTTTCAACTCAAAATGGGTGTGGCACGAGCGTAGGGAAATGTATGTGACCAATTCTTCCGTGTTAGATCTTAGTAGAAATGGAGAGTTGAATAAGATATTTTTTTCAAATACTGACATCTAAGGCTCACCTCCTTGCGCAATGTTACTAAGGCCTGTGCCCTATTTTTCGAATCCTATATTATATAGGATTTGAGATTTCACTGGACCTTGTTCTATCCTTAAAATTGGTAGTTTCGCGACTGCATGTGCGATATGTCATCATGAAACCACCCTTTGCCACACCTGTAATGTTCTTCTGCACATCCACTACTTCAGTCGTTTCCATGACACCAACTTAACAATGCTGCTCAAAGTTCCAATTCTTGATGAAAATGGGTATTCATGATGTCCTATGAATCTAAAAAGTAAACGTTCATGCCTCGAACATATTTACAGCTTCTATGAAAACCATTATACCGTTATTATGGGTCATGAATGACTCATGATGACCAATAACAACGGCATAAAGGTCACACATTTTCAATTCCTACATATAGGCTTTTTTGCCAGCAAATTAAGAGATACTCCGGAAAATACGGCACGTGTACTTGCACACCATAGAACACCGTAACACGTATTGTTTGTTATGAACATACTGGACACATCCATCATATCACCTGGTCAAACAGCTGAGTTCCATCTCGGCCAGCCGCTCTCATGAGCTCATCAGCACCTCCTGGATGGTAGCGCATGTACGGTGCAAGATTATACACTTTGCCTGGTAGCACAACACGAATGCATAGTTCAAGCACATGGTTACACTGGAGATAAGAATCAATTCCCTTTTGGAAACTCCTTCAAATAAAACTTGAATAAAGCTATGGATAGAATAAACTCCTAGCTAACAACCAAAATTGCTCCAACTAAATATTCAACATTCCTCTACTCCTCCATGCGCTCTTCAGCCGTCTAGCTATAAACTAAATATTCAACTAAATATTCTGATCGAAGAAGAGGTTGTAGCGACTTCGGCAAATATCCTGATCAACTAAAATGCCTACTTTCACAGAATGGGAGGTATGCATCTAAGATGGTCGTCACCTTTTTGCGGGGCACGTTACCCCATACTTGGCAGGTACAACCCGTTATAGTACATTTATGAGTATGACCTCACAAAGTGCATGACCTTTTATGCAAAGCCGGTATCACAGTGTGTATGGTTGTAGTGGACTTGCCCCGCAAAACCTAATGGCGGAAAATTTATGCATACCGTATTATCTCTAATATAAGCACAGTCTCCAATAAAAGCACGTCTCCAATAATAGAACACCTTGAGGCGGCATTCAAAAAATAAAGTGCTCAGTCTCCATTATAAGCACACTGTGTAAATTCATTATCTGTACCGGCGAAAAAAACCCTGAAATGTGTGTGTCATACATGAATTTGGCATGGCAACATGCCTCTGAAATGAGGTTGAAATAATAATGGAACAGTCTCCAATAAAGGAACGTCTCCATTAATAGCACGGGGCGGAGGTACATTGAAAAAATAAAGGACCGTGCTTATATTAGAGATAATACGGTACGTCCCATTGAATTGTGTAATTCTTTTACTACAGGTGGAGTCCTGATAATTCAAACATCGGATTTCTGGAAAATAATTGCCAGGGGCGTCACACACGGTACGACCACTACGACCATGGTCGTACCACTTTTCGTCCAGGATGGTCCACCCAATTCATCCGAAAAAGCAATAAAAAAATTCAAGGATCTTCGGACTTGTACAAAACATCGCAACTGTTACCTGGTTACTTTCATTGCAAGGAGCATACAGACTTGATGCCTAGCACTAGCAGCTAGCTATTGCCCAAGACTCCAGGCGGCTATCCATTACGATAGGCGGTTGGAGTCACGGTTAGAGACAACCAGACGATGGATTCCTCACGGACGCATTCACTGCAAACTTGACGGAAACAGAGCTGAGCTGGCGGCAATCACTGGGTCCAGAACTAAAAATTTCCAAGATCTACCATGTTACAATGGCGATCAGCACGTCAAGAGACACTACATGTATGTCACTTGTCAGCTACAACATAATAATTATATTCTTTCCACAACGACACCTACCTAGTACCTCTGGCTCCTGACGATCTACTGCAAGCGGATTCGAAAATGCATTACACCCGCGAACGCAGCGCTTGTCAACGGAAAAGGGAAGCGCTTCATTCTCCGAAGCTGAAAAGTGTTTGGACTGCTGCTCCACGGCGGCAGAATATTCTGCAGCTGTTCACCGACACGACCCGCTTCACCTATATTATAACGATTTACGATCGTTTCGTTCCCCGCGAGTTTTCCGGTAGCAGCAACAAGAATTTCGTCCGCGACGACAGGATGAAAGTCTCTCGCAAACTAAAGTCCTGTTGCCACGAAGACAGAGAAGATTCCGCAAGCGCTTTCTTCTGCTTCCATTGTTGTAGCTCTCCGGTCCACTGGCAGATCTTTCAATCCCACCGAACAAAAACAAAGGATCTTCTTCTCTCTCTAAAAACAACTAAAATTGTTTGCGACTGTCCAGGCCGGGCGTGTACATAGTGTACGCGACGCGGCAGACTTTTGCAGGACACGACATACATGTACGTTTTTGCATAGCTAGCCGCTGGCGCTAGAACGCTCAGCACGCTGGTACTTCGGATTTTGCGATTTTTTCGAGGGCAATGGCCCTGAATCATTGAATCAATGGGTTCCATTTGCCTTGCTTGGCTACCTACGATGTACAGAAAATACCAAAAATCCATGAGAAGTATGTTTTTGGAGCTGGAGTGGGGTTGTCGAATAAGTGCTAGGGGAACCCTCCTTTGCGGCTGTAGAGTGCTAAAACGTGGTCTGTTAGCCGAAAAATCCTTATTTTTTTCTCCGGGGGACACCCCCGGACCCCCGGTCGTACCACTCCCAGCCACCCTGTGACGCCCCTGAATTCTAATTATCTTTGTGAACTAATGCAACAATCTCTCCTCCTCTCCTCCATGCGCTCTCAGCCGACAAGTTGCTACCCTCGGTAGCCATTACACACACCAAAATTACAAACAACGAAGGGGTGCCATGTCCATTAGAATATCCTATTCAGTATCACCTTCTCTGACGAGGCTTTGGTAGTTGAAACATCTGTCAGAAGGAATATCAGTAACAAGCACCAGTAACCCATTCATTGTTTGGAATCGTTGGTGTGTATAATGGCTACCGCGGACAGGTATAGAAGCAGTTTAGTGCCTGGAAATCCCCACCCCCAACCAAAACATCTTCCTTCGCCATTGAATAAGCCTATACGGCAGATGCAAAGGCCAGGCATCAAGCATCGCACACCAAATCTTCTGAAGTCTCCAAGATAACCGTACTTGTAAGCTGGAAACTGTAGCAAATCATGCCGCAACAGCCCAACTGACTCCCCAGTTTGTGCCTACGCAATGTAGGCAGCGCACCACACCAGCCCTCATGTGTACAGTCACCGTATTTTCCGGAGTATAAGCCGCACTTTAAACATTCGTAATTCACCCAAAAAAAGTCGGCTTACAAAGTCGGCTTACACTACGATGGTTCAAAGAACCGTGAAGTACAGGCCAGATGTCTGTACACATATTTCGTGACAAAAAATCTGGGTGCGGCTTATACACCGGAAATACAGTACATATTCTTGGGGTTAGTGAAGTCTTTGGCTAACAGACAACCTCTTGGGATAAGCCAAGACGCAAGGGGTTCCACGCCAAAGTTAGGATATGGTGCCATGCTCCACTGTACGATGGTCTTCTGCATGGCATGATAATGGCAACTATGAAATCAAAGAATGTGCATACAAGATCTGCAGATAGTTGGTAAACGCACCTCGTATTGCAGTCCAAGCATTTTCAATTTGATTGTGCTGTTGCAATTCTGCCACCGACACTCTCTTGAATCCACCGCCCACCGATGTCAAGTCCTTGCTGCGATCGTTATGCAAAACAATCCAGTCATGCAGACTGTAACCTTTGTCCAACTGTACCTTTTTGCTCAGACTTCCCTGACCGAGCTTTTGAGGTGATCCTGAAGCTGGAAATCCAGCCTTGGGAACGTTCAGGAAAGACATAATAGCTTCAAAGCCAGTGTCATAGATGCTTTCCCCAGGCGATCACATTTTAGTATTGGTGATCATTACTGGGGTACCGGTATAGTTCAGCAAGTATTGCAGTATACTGTCTTGCAAACTTCACTTGAACTTGAAGTAGTAAGTAATTAGTTGAACTACAAGTTGTAATTACTTGAAGCAACCACACAGTGCAATGACATCGGATCAACACGAAAATTTGAAAGTGGAAATGAATTTTTTTTTTTAAATTTAATGTTTTGATGGTTGTGTGATGACATCATTGAGAAAGGTCAGTGCAGTCTGATCTCAGTGCCCGGATCATCCCAGATCTGCAGACCCAGACACGATACACAAGCTGGCTCGTCGCCCGTCGCCGTCCACCATGTACCAGGGAAAAAAAAAAAAAAAAAAAAAACCATGTACCAGGGCTAGGGAGTCGTAAAATACCACACTGACCATAAGGGCTTGAAAGTGATGACGTCAAAAACGGCCTGGGAGTAGTAAATTGACATCAGATTTCTATTTTGGATCCACTAAGGTGTGACTTTGCTATTGCCTCAGTATGTGGGTGCATAGCAACCCACTCATGTCGTATGCAGGTGCAACTTTTACTTCGCCACCAGTTGTCACCCCGCCCCCACTAGCCAAATCAGTCAGTTTCACTGGCAACATCACCTTGCTGTGAGTGAGACCGCTTGAAATGTGCTTGGATCCATACAAAAACTGGATCCAGGTGGATCCAGTTTTCGAATTTTTCAAATTGTTGCTATGCCATTGCTATGGAGTGACGTAGCACTTTCAAGCGTAGCCACGTCGCAGTCGACGTCGTCGGCTTCCGGGTGCAGCAGCCAATATAATTATATTGCATTTCGATTTGTGGTGACCACCGGCATCCACAACTCCCTGGCCGGCCATCCTTGTCTCGTCCGGAAATCCAATCGCCATCTGTGCGGAGATCGAGAGAGCATCATTCACCCCACTGGCGACAGTGGTGTTTTCGGCTTGAGTATGGCGGGCAAGGAAACAACCATATTATTGCCTGCTGCGATTAGATTGGCAGTCAATGCTTCAAGCCACAAGGGCTGCAGGTCTTCGTACATCCACCGCGGGGTCAGGAGCCCTTTCAAGTGTCACTGTCAGCACATTATAATCTTTATTTCAGGCCCGGGATTACCCAAAGGCCATTGCCGCCGGCTGTGTTGGTTCGGGAAGAGGCGTGCCTTCGCCTTTGCATATGCCAGTAGGCCATTTGGGTAACGGTTTCTTTGGTTTCACGGCTTTGTGAATAAACCCGGTCCCAATAAGTAACTAATGTATCATCGCGCATCATGCTGCTTATCTTCGCCCCTGGCGAGGTTTTATAACCAGTGTAACGCTGCAGATCAGCCCTCGTTGATTTGATCTCCATGATCATGCTGCTTACTGATGATCTTCGCCCCTGGCGTGGTTTTATAAGTGTAACGCTGCAGATCAGCCCTCGTTGATTTGATCTCGTTTGACTGATTATGAGACCGCGGACCAGTGCCGCTGGTACATGGTAAGGTGTCGGTATGGCTTCCTCAGTCTGTCAAGTGTCAATGTCAGCGACGCACACAACACGCGCCCGCGTGATCGCAGACATAGACGACGACTCTACTCACCAGTGATACCAAGAGTCTACTCTTGGTATCACGAATACACTATCAACGAAGTCTCATCAAGTCGCCAGGAATCTGCAGAATTAGAAAGCTTTGCTTTCGAAGGTCAAAGGTCAAAGTCCACGTCCTGGCCTGGTCTCCGGATCCAGTGTAGCGACCTGTGTTCAATCAACCAATGAGCGGGAGTCAGCTGCATCGAGAAGAGGTATTGTGGCTGTTTTGTGGAGGTATTAGACTCATGATCCAACAGAAATCACTTATCTTGGCATTGAACGTTGATTTGTGCAACACTTTCCTTCTGCTGCCAGCTGAGACGGCTTGTGTATGAGTTTTCTCCCTTCTTTACGCAAAGTACTCCGGGGCATAACAGCAATGGTTGCTACAAGAACTCGTTCCTCTACCGGTGGAGAGTCACCCCAGGTGGCTAAGCGAGCACACCCGGAAGAGGAAGCTCAAACTGAGCAGGAGGTAGATGTCCCGGCTGCTAAGAAGATACGATTCGAAGAAAGCGAGACTACAACAAAGGATGCAATGGAAGAGACCAATGTCAACACTGCTACCGAAAATGAAGAGGAATGTCCAGTGGAAGAGGAAAACAAACCCGAGGTATTGAAGGAGGCGGCTCCCGAGGCGGTAGAAACTCCGAAGGAATGCCAGGAGGAACGTGCAAACACTGACACCGAAGAGTTGGAGAACAAAGAAACCGATAAGGAAACAGAGGAGTTCAACAACAAGGACACGGAAGAAATCAACAAAGAGACCGAAGAGTTTGCCAACAAAGATAATGAGAACCTAGTGGAAGCGGAGACGAAACCTATCCTGGAAAACGAAGCCAACCCAACTGAGAACCAGGAGGCTGGAGAGGAGACCCAGGAGACCACAGCAGAGCTGCCTGCCAAGATAATCGATAACGTCACCTCCAGTCCCGCGGACATCGCCGCTGTAGAGGCTTGAGGCGAGTGTAATGATCCGCCCTTGAATTCGAGCGCCTAGTACAACCTGTGCCGATGCGTGTGCAGGTAATGTCGGTGCTTTTTCTGTTGTCCTTCGAGTGAAAACAACTTTATTCATGTACACATATTTCATACTACCTTCTACTTGATGTGCAACCTAGGCATAATGTAGTAGACTAAGTGTAGGATGTCTATGTAAAGTCACCCTAGTCATGAAGTATTAGCACATTCATGTCCATATTCATATTTGCCATAGATATACTGACAACGTTCCAGATGAACAAATATTGAAATTCAGTTCAGTTCTACATTACTAGAAGGGTATTTCCTAGTCCGCAGAGTTTCCGGTTTGCTTAGAGGCTACTAGTAAGCTGGCTTACTTCCAGGCCGCGTGATATTCCAACCTAAAAGGCCGTCTCAGGGCAGACCCTGCCTTGGGGGGGGGGGGGGATGGTTCGAAGTTGGCGCAAAGTATGCCCACAACCAGTGCCTCGAGGGACGCACAGTAGGCCTTGGCGGATAATGCCGGCAGAAAAATTGGCAGAATTCGGTACCGCTTTTTTTGGTAAGTTTCATGGCTGTTTGGTACATGGATAAAGAAATGGAGCAGAATTCGAGGAATTGCCCGCCATAAGGTTTGTATGGTTCTGCCAATTTCACTGCTTTTCGAGCATTATCCGCCAAGGACTAACGCACAGAATGTTTGACAGGAAGGTTTTTTTTGAAAGCGTGACTTTTGACTCAAGTAGATTTCACCTGGCTAAGAAGAAGTAAGCAGCAGGGGAAGACAACTTGAAATGCTTTGCGCTCAACTTTTTTTGACATGAAAAGTGTGTGATGGGATTTGCCATAGGCAAATGTCAAATGTCCATCATAACCGTGAATAATCATTTCATCACCAATGTATCGATCATATTGGCAGCTAGACGAAATGGTACTCGGGAATGATGAATAAAATTTACTTCTGAAGTATTTCAAAGTAAATCCATGAACTTAACTAGTTAGCATGAATCAGCTTCACAAAGGGTCACAGTCTAACATCCTGTGAGCGATTGTTGACTTGAGCCACTCCTTGAAATTTACTCTGGCATGCAAGGACTCATATGATGAGCATTGTGAATTTGTGTGGACGGCATGACACAATACCGTGAAGAACACACTGAATAGCTAGTACACCGTGATCTGAAGACTGGCCAACGTGACGTAACGTTAGAGCTGTCCGGTGTGATACTGAAGCTAGAGCCACGAATATGCCAGTTCCTGGAAGAAAGCATCAGCTAGACTGCCCGGCCGGAAAGCCGGGGAATTTCATGGGTAATTCTAACAGCCGGTTCCTATCATACTGGCAAAGGGCCCGGAGATGCTCAAGTTTGGCTCGACTAGGCTAGGCTCTAAAATTACAGAAATCACTCCATTTTAAAAAATGCGATCCGTCAGTAAGCGACTTGATGATGTAAAAGGTGTACCACATGCCTACAATCTTGGTCAGAAGAGGGAAACCCCATCTTCATTGTGACAGCAAACTGTAATAAGGCCATTATCATTATAGTCATGTAGATCTACGTACTACATGTACTTCTAAAAAAAGAAAAAATTAAAATCATTGCTTCGATTAATATGAAAATAATGAACACAATCATAATTATTATTATTACAGGGTGCGACAGAGCTCTCGCGAGCTCGGCCATTGAAGAAAATCGGTTGAGTCACCTCCACCATTACACTGCGCTCTTTAGCCGACTACAAATGTAGACCCTCCTGCACACAACCATCACCATTGCGAGGACACTTCCGTGGACGATATTGATAAACTCCTTCAGGCTTCACGGACAGCTGTGTCCTCGCAATGCCAATGATCTGATGATGTCAGATGGTTGTGTGCAGTTACTGCAGTACAGTAGGCCCTGATACTACATGTACATAATTTATACAGTGATAGCAAGAGTTCATAACCCCCAAGAGTGTGCAACGAGCATAGACCCAGCGCTCGGCGAAATTCCTACATTACGTCATGCGCAGCTTGTCATCCGAGGTAAATTTGGGTTCTTTGCGATTTCTGGAAACTATACCCTGAACCGCTCCTAACTCAAGGCTGTAGCCTCGACTTTTCGAAGCTTTTTTTGAAGACATTTCGCGGACGTACAAGTCTTCCTCTGTCGATGTCCTTCTATTGTTTAATATTTTTACGAAGCGTAAAAATTGATTCGCACCTCGAAAATATTGCCAGAAAACAAGAATTTGCCATAGGGCGGGAAATTTAGGGGTCGCACTTGGTATCATGATCAGCTCTCGACATCGCGGCCATCTTGCTTTTGACTGCATGCGCGACGCGTGCTCTTTTGGATCACGTGTGTGGTTCTCAATGCATTGTTTGCATACAAAACTGTACAAGCGCTACAAAGCTAGCTACCTATGATCAAGACCTGCAGATTTCTGTGAACAGAGTTTCTTCTTCACTGATACCGTTCTTGTTTTGACACGGCGATGTTCTCTTTCCCCGTTCTCCTTTCAAAATAGACTTCCATTTAGTTGTAAGTCACAACAGCAAACTTACTGGTAAGTGGAAGTCTAAGGCTTGCGCGCAAGTATTCCCGCTTTGAATTCGCGTGTCAATACTCAAAACAACGACCGTGGGAATCATGCGAGTGGAGTATTTCTCAGGAGGAAGACGTTTTGTTTGCAAAGTTGCTTCGATCCGCAAGGAGTATTCCAGCAACGAGTACACCTGCTACGGAAAGCGATCCTATCGGGACTTACTGACGGTATGGTTTCCTTGTTTTATGTCACTCGTATCGGTACCTTTCGTACTGCACGGACTGCACTTGTATGATACCTGTGACACAAACATCACAATCGCACGGTGTCGGCTTGGAGTTGGTCTTGGAGTCTTCATGGTCCAGCAACGCGGCATCGCCGAGTTGAATAAAGAAAGCAATGAATGTACATGAACATTGTTCCAAAACAAAGACACAGGGCAAAGCGTTGCAGCAGGCAGATCATTCTGATCCCGTCCGCGCAGTCGCGCACCAAATAAACTCGAAGGCAGCACAAGTACAGTCATGTACTTTCCGACACTGCGCGATCGCGCGAGCGACTCGCGCCGGGCCGTCAGTGCAGTCTTCAAAATGTTCCTTGGCAGCCATCTCTTCTCCGATTTCGATGATCGAGGGCTCATTTTCTTTATTAGAATCTCCTCCATAAATCTACCGAATCAATTTTTTCCTCAACGACATAGATTTACTGTCAGAATACTGGAAAGCAGGGCGACAACTCTCAGAAAAAGCTCTACACACGGATTTCCCTTCTACTTGACCGATTTCAAAATTTCTTTCGATAGATGTCCGCGTACTTGGCCGTCAAAGCAGCCCTGCGATTTTCGACGCCGTAGCTAGATAAATGGCTGCCAAGGAACCCTTTACAAATCGCCCAAATATTGCGATATTTTGAATTTTCCGTAACTCTGATTGGCTGCACGACCCTGACGCGCACGTGCTGCGTGCGTGATGAATCAAAAATGGCTGCGATGTCTAAGTACACAAGTGCGACCCCTGAAATTGGCGCGCTTTTCAGCCTAAATCTGGCGCCTTGGCGGCACCAAAAGAGAGATCGAGAGAAAGCTCATGAGTTCACCCAAACCTGAAAGGAGTTTCTTCTCTACCTCTCACGATCTGCCATGATCTACTGTCCTGAGAATGACATATCCTGCTGGTGTTCGAAAGTACCCTTCTGATTGCGGCCAGAGGTGAGCATCATCGAAATGGAGGAAGTTGCCAAAAGGAAGCACGAGGAGATCGAGAGCAGCACTTGTCATCTCAGTGCAGCTACAGTGGACACTTCTGGATCAAGTATTGGCCAGGATAAGAAACCAAGACCAGAAAACGATGGCAGCAAGCAGCCCGTGACGGTCACCCATGGTGTATTTGCGGAGAACATCATGGTATGGCTAATGCCTGCAAACGTCGCCGACCGAAAGGGTTTCTGGGGAATTCCGATCAAGCAACATATTGGAGTGAGTCGACGTGATATTCCTGAAGTCCAGTTCAAGAGTATCAAGTTGGAATTTCGATTAGTTGCCCCATCAGCTACTGATGGAGTACTGCATCTTTTGATTGAGAACCGCACTAGATGTTTTCAACACACATACGCTGTAGCCAAAGACAACATGCTTCTCAAACTATCAAATATGCACCTGATGCTGGTTGCGCCAACCAAAAGCGAGGCTTGGATACAACTGCTGCAGGGGAAAGACTCCAATGAGCTCAACTTGCCCGTCGAGATATATGCCACGCGCTCTGCGTTTGTGAATGCGGATAAGTTGAACCATGGCAGCTTTCACAATCCTGGTCACATCGTGCGCCCTTATGCACTTAGCCGGTACAATTTCAATCCTCTGGCTTGCTATTTCACACGTCTTGTTGACAACGCCCACAAGGATATACTGGGTAAGCCGCTCAAAGTCATGCTAAATAATCGCACCTGAAATTTATGGGCATGTGCAGAGATAATAACATGTTAACCGTTTACAAGTCAGCCTTGCAACTGTTGATGGGTGGGGATTTTCTATTTTCTGTTGGATGTGTTCATGGGAACAGGATTTCAAGTTCAGGGTTCTAGCCAGGAAAATATTGTAGTGGGTGGGAAGGGGCAAGGACACAAACAGTTCACCCATTTTTTCCGTGTTCCATAGTGGCCCTTGTCAAAAACTTTCTCTCTAGTTCCCCATTGTTGTGCAGGTGTGTTAATTGTCTGCAATGTAGTTGAGGGACCTGTGCATCAGAAAGTATCGTGTCCAGGCTAGGAAATCACCAAAATTTAAGACATTCTAGGCTGTCAACTACATTGTAGTACATGTTCAGCTGTTTGTAGGTAGACTGCACAGCTCAGGGTTTTCATGTAAATTGCCATGCACAGTATACCTGCACTCCGTGGATTTACAAGCACAGAATTAGAACGAAGATCCTGGATTTTCGGAAATATGAGAACGTGAGTAACCAGAAGCGGAGATAGTACCCCCGTCCTCTTCTTTGGCGACCGATGTTACTGCAACTAGTTTGGGTCTTGCTCGGACATGGTTGAGCCATTCTGTGTGTGTGTGTGTGCGTGCGTGCTTTGGGTACCAGACCGGTGTGAGCTACTGAACAAGCAAAAACTCACGCTGTTTTGTAAGAATCCGGAAGGCGTCTATACGTATGTGTCGGACCTCAGCAAGGAAAGTGCATCACCTGACCGGTATCCAACAACAGAGGAGGTGCGCGCCCAGGAGCTGAACGAAACACAACATCCTAACTTGCTTCCACGGCTACGCGGGTATCAGCAACGCGCTGTGCGCTGGATGCTTCATCAAGAGCGCCATGGCTCTGGCACTAGTGATGGTGAGTAATGTGATGCATTGCCAAGTCATTACAGAATAGCAATCAGCAGTATCAGCGAAGCGGACATTGGACGTAGTAATCAACAAGAATTTGCTGCATTACGACAAATAAAGTGCTGATTGCTATAGACCTTATTCGATCACGTGATTTTTCGGGGCGCCTTCGAGGATGCGCACGCGGCACTCGGACGCGTGATCCGGACGAGTGGCAAAAAGGCCTCAGCTGAGCATCACGGAAATTTGTTTTGAATGTATTTTCAATATCGGAGTTCGTCTCCTTCCTTTTCTCGAAGTACTTTCATGCAGGTTTGTCAGGTGTTAGGAGCAGTAAGCAGTCTTCTTGTAGTTTTGAGTGTTCTAGCAGTGATGGCGGTTCAAGACTTGTCCGAAATCTATCGCGATTTGGATAAAGCGGGCAAGACGCGGTATGCCGAGAAGCTGGCGTTTGTCAGGTGTTAGGAGCAGTAAGCAGTCTTCTTGTAGTTTTGAGTGTTCTAGCAGTGATGGCGGTTCAAGAGTTGTCCGAAATCTATCGCGATTTGGATAGAGCGGGCAAGACGCGGTATGCCGAGAAGCTGGCGTTCATCGGCTCGGACCAGGACCCCTACGTGACGAGCAGATCTCTCACGCCTGGTGCCACACCTGATTTCCCCAGCGTGGAGTATCCTGATTTGTACCACTATCTCGTGAACGCGCCGAGTCCCTGCACGAAAGAGGAGATGAAGGCGTACAAAAGCTTGGAGGGGTACCAGTTTTTCGTTGCTGGTTGGGTTGGCAATGTCGTCACCTTTCCTGCAACTGCGGATGGCAAGAGAGCATTTGTGATGGCGAAGGTCCGTCACTCCCAGTCCGTGTCCTCTGCTGAGCTGCAGCCTTGGGTGGCAGCTGACATGGATGGGAGTGTGCTTTGTGCCCACTGTACGTGTATGGCTGGCCTGGGTGAGGCATGCTCCCACATTGCCGCCTTGCTATTTACTCTGGTGGCCAGGACGGATTTCGTGAAAGAAAATTCCGCCTGCACCTCCACGCAATGTCAGTGGATTGCCCCATCCCTGCAGCCTGTGCAGTATGCCAGGATATGCGAGATGGATTTCGCCGCGCCGAGCAGCAAGCGCACTAAGCCAGCAGCAGCCAGTGTGGAGGTCACCACACAACTGCCGACATACACTGTGCCAACCACCAGTGAAGTCAACGAGTTCTTTTCTGGTCTTGCCTCCACGCAGAGCAAGCCAGGGATACTATCAATTGTTCCTGGTTTCTGCGAGAGGTATGTCCCAACCCGCCCAGCTGGGTTCCCAGCTTATATCACCGACCTCTATGATGAGGCAATGCTAGACGCATCACTCGATGTGTTGCTGAACCGGTGTGATGATGTTTTGAAGGGCATGGGAGTGACAGCAGCAGAATCGGCTGCTGTTGAAAAGGCAACCCGCGATCAGAGCAAGAGCAAGCTGTGGTTCAGGTTCCGCGCAGGGCGTGTGACAGCTTCAAAGTTCCGTGATGCTGCTCACACACCCCCTGCGAACCCATCATCATCTCTAATTCGTGCAATTTGCTACCCCGATGCATATCAGTTTTCCTCTGCAGCGACCACTTGGGGTTTGGAGCATGAGCAGACTGCCCGAGACTGCTACGTCAAACTGTTTGAGCCTAACCACTGCGACTTCAAAGTTACTGATTCAGGATTCGTCATCTCCACCACTCATCCGTATCTCGGTGCCAGTCCTGATGGAAACATCAATTGTACTTGCTGCGGATATGGCGTCCTTGAGGTGAAATGCCCTTTCAAAGCCGTGAACAAGTCCTTCCATGATCTGGCAAAGGACACCAACTTCTGTTTGAAGGAGGTCGATGGAAAATTCCATTTGCGCCTTGGTCACAAGTATGCATACCAAGTGCAAGCACAGATGTTTGTATGCAAGGCAGCATATTCGGATTTTGTGGTGTGGAGCGTGCGGGAATGTGTAGTCATCCGCGTTCATCCAGATCCAGATTTCCACAAGACAGTCCAAGCCATCACGTCTTTCTACAAGGCTGGCGTGCTGCCAGAGATTGTCGGCAAGTATTTTACAAAATCCTTCAAATCTACTGCCGCCAATTCTGATGGAGCTGTATGCACTTGCAACGAGGATAAGGACGGCGACGTGGTGGAATGCTCACATCCAGACTGCAGAGTTAAGACGTTTCACTTGGTATGTCTTCGCATGAAGCAGAAACCAAAACGCAAGTGGATATGTGCAGCATGCAAGAAGAAGGAATAACTGTGTGTACGGGTGTGTGTGTGTGTGTGTGTGTGTGTGTGTGTGTGTGTGTGTGTGTGTGTGTGTGCAACGCCATGCTAGATTCTGTTGACTCTCGCTCTTTCTTTCCTCTCTTCTCTCTTTTAGTTGTTGTCTCCCGCTTATGATAGCGGCATGGCCCGATAGGGCAGCTGTACATAGCAGTAGTAGTAGTGTATGTGTGTGTGTGTGTGTGTGTGTGCATACATGCATGTATCCTGATGCAATTATGTAACTAGGAGCTATGCCCAACCCACCAAAACTCTCACTTCTCACACAAATGATTGCACCATACATGTACATAGAAATCAACAGCCATGCTCATGCATGGCTGCAGGATCATACATTCCACCATGTCAGAAATTTGAACTTGAGTCAATATGACCACTGGGGCTTGTTATTATTATGTGCAGGCAAGCGAAAAAGATGAAATCATATGATGATTTCAAGTTGTGCTTTTTGAAACATGACGTGTGTGTGTGTATGTGTCTGTGTGTGTGTGTGTGTGTGTGTGTGTGTGTGTGTGTGTGTGTAATGGAGTGTGATTGATTGAGATTTACACATTGGTGCTAACTAGACACAGGGACAAAAGCCGTTCTTCGAGGGAGTGGTAAAATACAAGTAACATAATTTGCATTGCACTCCTGTCCAGGTAATCTATGCAGCAACAACATGCCACACGTTCCACAATACGGGACAAAAAAAGTAAAAAACAAGTCAATACTTCAGTACTTCTACTGGAAAGGCACCACTGAGTCGCAGCAGTTGCACAGCGCAGAGCACACCAGGACAATCTTGTCGATGGTGCACACTCCTGTTGAGGCATCACTCATCAGCATGTTCACTGGCAGGGTTGACTGCAGAATAGTGTACTTCTGCCGCAAGTTGCCGATAACACGTTCCACATGGATTCGTAGCCGAGACAGCTTCCTGGCCTTCTCAATGCTGATTCTCGACAGTTGCTTCTTGCCTCTTGTGAACGGAGGTATGACCAGCTCAGCGCAGTGCAGGCCAACGGCATCACTGACCGTGAATCCCCGGTCTGCCATTAGCTGATCACCCGGCAATAGCTTGTCCAACAGCCCGCAATGCTCCGTGATGTACTTATCCGATGTCCGGCCACCCCATCCTTTGGAGATGAAGGAAATAGTGCCTTGCGGGGTGATACCAATAAGAAATTTAACCGTGTTGTGGTGTTTGTAATTAGAGAAGGTTTGAGCCCTGGCCATCAGATCATGTGGCCTTTCGCAAAACACTTCAAAACAATCAATAATGCAAATGCACTTCCCAAAATGTCCGCGAAACTCCAATGGCATCGTGCGGTACAGTTCGGAGCGCTCTGGCCAGATGATCAACGGCTGCAGCCTGCCATAAAGGACGTGGATCCATTTGTGGAAGTACTTTGAGACGGTAGACTGGCTGATGCCGAAGCGATGTGCTAGATCTTGATCGTGCAAGTTGAGGCGCAGCTTCATCAGGACAATAATAAACTGCGCAAAGGACGGAAGTGCCGCTCGGTGGTGGTCGGGGATGTCCTTGCCAGCAAATGCGAACACTTTCTCCAGCACAGCAAAAGATGGGAGGCCAGTTTCATATCTCACCATGTCATCATTGGACTTGAATCCTGATATGATGGAAGACATTGCCGCCTCTGATTTTTGATGTTTCACAGTGGCTTCCAGGTGCTGTACTTTGACGGTGAGAGCAGAAATAGCAGATTTCTGTTCCTGCAACTGACCATTCAGCTGGCATTTGTCCTCTTCCAGCTGTGCCACTCTCGCCTGAAGCAAGGCTAGATCGTCATTTTCTTGTTCAGCACTATTGTCGACATGGCTGCTGGCTTCAGTGAGCTCTGGCTGAGCTGGGGACGCTGGCTCAACAGAGTCTGACGAACATGAATCTCTCGGCGCACTCTCCTCTTCGATTTCCTTGTCAGCATTACAGTCACTTTCTCCAGTCAGCACGGGCTCATGATTGCCATGGCAGGTATCTTCAGGCTGAGCTGTTGGCTTTGAAGCTGCATGCCGTCGACGTCGGGCCTTGTGGCGATCAAATTTTACGTAAGCTTTCTCACCATTTACTCGACCCTCGTCTGAAAAAACAGACGGGACGAAATCAGGGGATAGTGGATCGTCGCTCTTCTTGAACCTTACAAAGTGATCGCAGCACACCCAACTGGAAGCGTTGGGCTGCCAGTTCTTGCGCTTCAGCGCAGCAATCCACTTTGCTCTCCTGAGCTGATTAGTTGGGAACTTATAAAAGCTCTTTCCACCGCCTTTCGCGAAACGGTTAGCGCAACCAACTGCACAGCAACTCTTCACCATACTACTACACTCCCTACCCACGTCTCCCTGACCAACGACAGTGACAGCTACCCAGAACAATTCCAAAGCTCTCCTCCAAACACACTTGCCCACAACTATCAACACGCACTTTCAAAACAAAACACTTCTTGCCACTCGTCCAGTTTTTCGTAGGTTCGTGACTGGGGTCCACGTGACCCGTGACGTGTATCGAATAAGGTCTATAATAAAGTTATTGTCTCCGCGCCGCCCATTCGTTACAGAACACTGCTTCAAATAGGGAGCAATAGTTTTCTGCACTTTCAACTCATTGGCCGGACTAATTCACAGCATTGACTCTGAGAGGGAGAACGTGGGAGTGAATCGGCAATTAGTAGCCTGTTAGGCTGCAACTGGCAGCAGACATGCATTATCACTCGTCCGCTTATGTTTTTACTGTAACTTGAAAAGCAATGGCAACCGTCAATACAAATCTATATTTCGTCACTCAAACCGACCCAAGAAATTTTCCAAAAAGATGTTCGACTCATTTTCACACTGGAAACATGGGAATGAAGGACAGCAAGTCAAGCGATGCCATGTAACTAGAAAGGCACGTAATGAACTTTAGCGCTAACTGCTAGTAATGAGAACCTATCTCTTACTGTACATACCCAATGCTGTAGACAGCAAGCTGTTTCGGCCACTGTACATAAGGGAGTATGAGGGAGGGGGAAATGGGACCGGTTTGAGTACAACAGACACATGTATAGTTCGGTTACGGTAGTCACATTACCTGACAAGCTACTGATGAAGCCCACCCCGGCACCCACCCAGTCAGGAGTAGCAGCAGTGACTGGCACCTCAAGGAACAGTCGGCGTGTATCCCGCAGGAGTTAAATCACTGCCTCATCGCCATCACCTCGGCGCGAAATCGGCCGCATCGTTATGCACTGGGGGTGGTGTACACCCCACAACCTAAAGCCAGTGCTGTGCATGCAGAAGCAACAGGTCAAGGCGCTGGAACTCTTTTACATGAAGTTACAAAGTGATGTGATTACCGAGAAATTGGAAATTGGTGGAAATTATCACCTGCACTTCTACTCGCACAATTGGGAACAGGATACTATTATAAATTATAAATTTATCCTTGGCTCTCCATCCGAGGATATTATTAACTTGTGTTATCATGGCCCCTGGGTGTCTGTGGAGGTTCGAAACCCCTCATAGCCTGGCTGCTGTCCTGCAAAGTTTCAGTGCGATCCGTGAAGCTTTGCGAGCTGTATATCACGCTGACTGTGTGCATGTCTGCATCTTTCAATTTCAAACGATGTACCTTAACGGGTAAATACATCCAGGGTGCAATATTTACTGCCTCTGAGCAAGTTAGTTTTCAGTTAGTTTGAGTGTTTGCCGCTAAGTCAGACTTCTCGTTGAGGTTTCGTAGTTATTCTAGCTGATTGCGGAGGATTACCACAATTTACCACTATTGGGAAGGTACTAGTATTTGGGTCATACACTCGAATGAAAATCGACTGAGTCAGGACTTTGAGTGTACATGTGCAGTTGTTGTTCGAATCAGACCGTGCATGCTACATCGTAGTGGTATTGAAGTTAGTTTTCCAGGAGAGCAACCAGGTCTTCGTTGTACATTGTGAGTCTTGCGCCATTTACCAACCGGATGGTATCATTTTACATGTAATGATTCTGTTTATTGTTTTCTACTCCCTCGGCTTGTCACCCACACATATGCTTCCTTGTCAATGTTGCGTCACAGCTGGAAGCAATGGCGTCTTGCATCCGCTGTGGAAAGAGTTCCGTTCCGAGAGTGGACATACTCTTTACCTCAACCCGTACTCATGGAGGTGAGGTTTGTGAGCAGTCACTGGCGGGAACTGCCTGTTGTAAAAAAGCGTGGATCACTCATGCATATAATTCTCATGATGTGGTACACACGGTACACACGGTACCTTAGTGTTGTTGTTACTATTGATGCTGGGCAGTGTTACTTTAAAATTCGAGATGTTACAACACTACTAGTACTTGAGATGTTACAACACTACTAGTACTTGAGATGTTACAACACTACTAGTACTTGAGATGTTACAACACTACTAGTACTTGAGATGTTACAACACTACTAGTACTTGAGATGTTACAACACTACTAGTACTTGAGATGTTACAACACTACTAGTACTTGAGATGTTACAACACTACTAGTACTTGAGATGTTACAACACTACTAGTACTTGAGATGTTACAACACTACTAGTACTTGAGATGTTACAACACTACTAGTACTTGAGATGTTACAACACTACTAGTACTTGAGATGTTACAACACTACTAGTACTTGAGATGTTACAACACTACTAGTACTTGAGATGTTACAACACTACTAGTACTTGAGATGTTACAACACTACTAGTACTTGAGATGTTACAACACTACTAGTACTTGAGATGTTACAACACTACTAGTACTTGGACATGTGTGCCATGTGCATAGTTATGACATTGTCATAGATCACACCATAGAGTGCTGCCTCATGGGTGATTTGCATAGCTTCTACATAATAGTTGTTTGTACACACAATCACACACAGACACACACACCCATGCATGCATTCACACACGCACACGCACGCACGCACACACTTGTTGCTCACTGCCAAAACTGGTCACGTGGGTCTCCCCGGGAGAGGGGAGAGAGACTCAAAAGGAATCTTGGAAAGATGACTGAATTGGCTATTGAACCGCCCAACGGCCGACACCCCCTGAAATCCCCAAAACTCTGGGTGGACTTGAAAATGATCCCACTTATGGGCTCGCCACACCTCAGTAAGTGGGTGAGGACAAGGTGCAGAAAAAGGATTGACGGCATCAGGGTATCCGTCCCGGGATCCAACTGCAGTTACCCCTGCCCGCAGTGAAGGTAATACTTGCTACTAGTGTGGGTGGCTAAATCAGAGTGGATCTGATAAAAGCTTCACTAGCACCATTGATTACACAAGAGTTAATCTAGCCAGAAGTAGTCCATGGTTAACAGGTATGTATACTTCAAATAGAACGTATATGAACCCTGGAACCAACAAAGGTGGTAGGTACAACATAACACCTTCAAGCAGCCGAGCCTGTTGGCAACAGACCCAACACTATCTGGCATAAGTGTACCCACCAACCGAACTAGCTGGCACACACACACACACCAACTTTGCCCTTGTATGTATGTGTGTGGTTGTGTGTGTGTGTGTGTGTGTGTGTGTGTGTGTGTTTGTTTCTGTGGGTGTGGGCGTGGGTGTGTTTTGTTTCATAGAATGACCCGACATCGTTTTCCTGCCTGGCATATGTCCGGAGGAATCCTGGCCGATGAGATGGGCTTGGGTAAGACAGTGGAGGTGCTGGCAACTATCCTGTGTAACCCGTATACGTTATCTGACCCTGTCAGCAGGCAGTCCAAAGCCACCACAGGAAGCTCTGCACAGGCTCTCGTGGCTCCAGGGCCGACTGTGAATGGTGCAGCTACTTCTCAGCCTCCAACTCCATCAGGGACTACATCTGCCATGTCTATTGACCTCGCCAGCGAGTCCTGCACTAACGCCAGTACAACATCGTTGAAGGACGTAACTAATATTGACGCACCATCACACCCTCCTACGGCAAAGCCATCATCTTGTGCATCCTGGAAAGCCAGCGATGACACAGCGAATGAGCATGCGAACGCTGGTAACTGCTTGTGCAATGAGAAGATTGAGGATTCGCAGGCAAACTGCTCCGAGCACGTCTTTTGTGTGCGCTGCAATGGCTGGCAGCACAAAGCCTGTGTTTACTTCAAGACCAAGCTGCCCAACGGTGACTACATCTGTCCACAGTGTTACGCATCACGAGTAAGAACCACCTCGTAAAACTGTCATGCAGTCGTGTCTATTGCTGCATCACGTTATAGTCGTTGCTGCATCATGTTATAGTCCGAGTGCGCTTGGCTTGAACTGTGTATGCTAGAGAAATTGAAGAATAAGAAAAAGTATCTCCTTGTCATCACAGACATGTAGAAGTATGGATATACCTGGTGAGTGAGTTTGCATGTAACCTTGACAGGTTCAGGGAAGATGAGAGCTGTGTTTATTATTATAAATTGTGGAGTTGGCTTTATTTCACTCACGTTGTCATGACATGAGGTAAGAACCCCATCACCGGGCCAAAAGAGACCAAGGGTAATGAGAGAAAAAAAATAGATAAATGGCCAACGCAATGAAGACCGAAGCAAAAAGGATTGTAAAAACCAAAGCAAAAATATTGAAAGCCGACGCAGAAACTGAGAGATTATTATTATTATTATTAATGACCGGTACATGTGGTACATGTGAAGCCATGTGTAAATGCCCTTGCTGAGCACACTGTCTCGCACAGCCAGATCACATGCACTATCCACATGCTGCATCCACCATGGGATGTGTTTGATGAACCCTTGGTGCTTTCACATCACGTGCCATGTTGAATGCATAGTACGATGAGATTGTAAGTGCACATGCACTTTGGTCACTGTGTGAAGTTGCGCATGGTGTATCCTGCGCGTTCTTCTTTACCAATGCATTGTACTGTCCTGTTCTTTTCTTTTAAAGTGTTCAAGTTCTCTACATGCTTATGGGGTTGTTTGTTTGTAATTTCATGGTAATTGTGTTATGTGCGGTGTTGCCCGCTTGACGCTGTCACGTGTGTGTGTGTGTGTGCTTTGCAGGACCCGATGCCATGCAAAACAACATTGATCATTTCTCCATCGCAGATCTCAGGCCAGTGGCTTGACGAGGTGAAGCTGCACAGTCGTCCTGGTACATTCAAGTGGCTGGTATGTGTGGGCTGGCACTCTGACACTCTGTAGCACGTTGCCATTTGTTATTATCCATTCCTGGTGAAATCCATGTCAGTGAATGGGTCTGGAGAAGAGCATCTTGTGCTCCTACCTGCTGTCACATCATCCTGTCTATGATGTTGATGATGATGATGATTTCAAACCAGGCCAGCTATACAGCTATTCAGCTATTCAGCTTTGGAGCTACCTGCATGTCTGTACCTGCCCTTGGCCATTCTTCCTTTGTTTTTGTTTTATTCTTTGTATAGGTATTGGTGTGTTGCTCACTGTTGTTGTTGTTGTTGTTGTTGTTGTTGTTGTTGTTGTTGTTGTTGTTGTTGTTGTTGTTGTTGTCTTTGTCGTTGTCGTCATTGTTTTTTTAGAATTACACTGGCGTTGCGAACGGCTACCTGAATCCGAGTGAGCTGGCAGAATATGATATCATTGTCACCACGTATCACGTCTTAACATTGGACTTGTCACACGCTGTGCTCAAGTTTGGTATGTATTTATTCCTTTATGACTTACAGCCAGTTCATATTCTTGTACACCACGGTACTACTTGAGCTTGTTCTCTTCTCAGACTTTGACACGACACAGAAATATTGTTCCGAAAACAAATTTGATAGGTATGACTCTTCTAAATGATCTAAATGATCTGCTTGTTTGTTTCCTGTTGTGAAAGTGTAGATATTGTCTTGACACAGTCTTATCCAGTACAGTCGACCTACCCTTATAACGATAACCTCTATAACGATATTTTTCTGCCAAACCAAATCACTCCATTGACTTGTGTATACAACGCCTTACCTCTATAACAATATTGCTATAACGATATTACCCCTATAACGATATAAAATGGGCTGACCAGTCGACATTTTCCATTTTATAACAATATCTAGCAGGCAACATGTAGAGCCCACTATCCAGGTAGGGCAAGCTTCACTTGATAAGTCGCTGGGACATGAAGAAATGCAATGGGGGCACCAGTGGGCACCTTGCTGTGCACATAATGTGCATGTACATCAGTTTTTTATGCTATGAAGAGTGTAAAAAATGAACAGAATTCATGCATTATGACGTATGTGTATGAAATGCACCAGTTACCCCTATAACAATATTACCCTTATAACAATATTTCTTGGTGTGACGCAAATATCGTTATAAGGGTAGGTCGACTGTACCATCATAAGCTGTACATGAGGTGTGCAAGGCTTGATTGACTGCATGCTCCATGTTGAAGTTTTCATGTGTTGACTCATGCAGTCTCGTTGTTGTTTCAACTTCAGGTCAAGACGACCGTCCAAGACGACACAAGCGCCGCTACATTGCAATGCCTAGTCCGCTCATCGGTCTGAAATTCTGGCGTGTAAGATGACTATGATTTTGCCTTCTCCACTACCACTGATGTCATATGCCTTGCTTTGTTGTCATTCGCCTTCTCTTCTATCATGTTTGTTTCCTTGGAGTTGTTCATTTAGGTTATAGTGCTTCTCTACCTCAACTTCTTGTGGCCTGGTGGAACCGAATTTTTTCCCTTTGTGCTGTAGATCTGCCTGGATGAAGCTCAAATGGTGGAAAACACCAATGCCAAGGTGAGTTTAGGCTTCCATTGCCCATTGCCTACCCACATTGTTTCCTTGTTTGACACTACATGTTTTCATCTTGATATGATAGCATGTTTACGCACGCACACTATTCACTGAAGTGTAAGGTACTTAGGCAATGATGCACTGAACGTAACCCTGTCGTTGTGGGTACTCTGCAGGCAGCTCAAATGGCTAACAAACTAGCTGCAGTGCATCGATGGTGCGTAACAGGCACACCTATCAATCGAGGATTGGATGGTAAGTTACTCGTTAAGTGAGCAATGTGCAGTGTGGTGCACAGTTAACTGTACACTCGGCCAGATACTCTAATTTCAGAAATTTTCGGTGTCTCTTTATTTTCGGTACTTTCGGCACGTCGCTCACATACCTAAAATAAAAGTACACCTAAAATTTTCAAAAAAATAATTTTAAATTTGCGCCTTCCATGCAGACTGTAACACTCCACAGAGGCAAAGACTGTAATGGTTTACAACATAATAATTGGACTCGGATGGAGAGCCAAGGATTAATTTATACAGGTGGAATCCTGATAATTCGAACCTCAAAATGCCTGGAAAAAATTCTAATTATCCGGGCATTCTTATTATCCAAACATGAATCGACAACACAATATGTATGTCAAAATGCTCTCATGGTCACGCAGAGTTGCGCAATGGACCTTAGACACAGATTTTAGGGATACTGAACTGACCTGCACAGCCTGCTCATGCAAACTGAACTGACCAGTACAATGTAAAGTGAACTTCGAATTCGGGGCCGTCCGTAAACATCGAACTTTTTTCACCAAACGAATTATTTTAGTTTAGACCCAACCCCTCCCTCCCCCTCAGAACGTAAAAATTGTTGACATATACAATGTAGCATATACAACAAAAGTCGCAAGTGTGTCACTGCTCCTATGGCCATGTACACGTATCGAAGTTTTCTGAAACGAAATTGGTAAACCCCCTCCCACCCCATAACGAAATTATTTCGTTTCGTGAAAAAAGTTCGATAATTATGGACGACCCCTTACACTTTGCTAACTTCGAATTATCAGCACAAATCCCACACATTTTCTATGTAGGTGGAATCTGTGGGACTTCTAATTAACCGGACATATCCAGTTCGAGGTTCGAATTATCAGATTTTTTTATGTGGGAATCGTATTGATAGAAATCGGTCCTGGAAAAACTTCTAATTAAGCGGTATGTTCAAATTAAGCCATATTCGAATTATCAGGATTCTACCTGTAGTTCAAAAAGAGGACCAAAAGTTTACAAGTTATCCGTTTTGTCCAACACTAACGGTTATAAGCAGAATACTGTTGAGTCAAACTTGTAAACTTTTGGTCCTCTTTTTGAATTTTAATCCTTGGCTCTCCATCCGAGTTTATTAATTTATAGAAGAAGAAGAAAGGACCAAGGAACTACAAGTTACGCTATACGTTATACACGTGAGCTGATTGTTTAGTAACTGGTGGCGTTAGTGGGCATTATAGCGTAACTTGTAGTTCCTTGGTCCATTTTTCTTTCTTTCTATAAGGCCATCATTTTTATAGCTATGTTTCGCGTCGTCCGCACGCATACGTTTAGATTTTTTTCGGAAAAAATAAAAAATAAAACATGCACAGTGAGTGTACGATAGTGCGAGTCATCAGTGTGGACAGGTTGCATACGGCGAAGCTGGGATTCAGAAATGGCCTCTAGCCTCGGCCAGCGTTGGTAAATCGTTTGTTCGGCATCTGGGAGCAATATTCTTTGAGCTTACACCAGACCGCATTGATCGCCTAAGCTGAGAGGATGCATCGTTCCGGAGCTCTTTGCACCGCTGCTAAAGTCTGAGTACAATATTCCAGCGAAGCATAGGCACCAACGGTTGCCTCCTCTGTCCAAAGTGAATATTTTACTCATGCTGATAACCCAGATGTTGTGCTACGATGCACAATTTTTCATTCGAATGTACACAATGCACGAGCTATTGTGCTATGTACAGTGCATACACCTCTGATGAGCCTTTTTTTATTATTTTGCAACTTTTTTATTTTTTTCCACCTCTCGCATATGATTCTGGAAGTTGAACTGACGCGAAACATAGATATAAAAAATGATGGCCTAAACATAATAATTATGCTGAATATTGATTGCATCATTCACTTCTACTACAGTATCAGTATTTAAACACTTGCACACTCAACCTGCACTAATATTTATGCACTGTGTAGTATACCAGTACAGTACTAGGAAAATAAACACGAGGTTGCTAGTAACTGCCTGTTGTTGTTGTTGTTGTTGTTGTTGTTGTTGTTTTTTGTTTTTTTTGTTTTGTTTTTAAAGTCTGCAGTGCCAGGCTCGGCAATATATATATATATATTTTTTTTTAACAACAGAAAAATGATAAGGCACCCATTTTGATAATCCAGGAGATGGCCCACGCCTGGTACTGCCACTGCATAAATCATACGTAATGACTGATAAAATGCTACACCTGTGAAGTAAAAGAAAAAGGCCCAACCCTGCCCTGCCAGCTATTTGGGCTTACGGGGGTCGCCATGGCAAATAATAATATTAAAGAATTAAAGACTATACAATTAATGACTGGAAGTGCCAGCTTCGGCAGCAACTAGGGAGGCAGAAGAAGAGACAGGTGTATGTACAGCGAAAACAGAGCGGCTACCACGCAGGCGCATGACACTTGCTCTGAGCAACGCAAAGCTAAGGCGGCAGCGGATGAATGACATAACAACCGAATACGGTTCGCTGCTTTTCTCAGCAATGAGAGGTGCAATACGCTTGTAAAGCGAGGCAGATTGCTTGCCCATGCCACCGGTTGTCGAGAAGACCAACGGGACAAATGAAGCATGCTCAATCTCCCGCAGCCTCTCTTCATACGATCTCTTCTTCGCTTTCTCATGGCGAACGTAGGTGGCAGAAATGGAGGAGGACTGCTAGTCCTTTTATTCACTTCCTCTTTGCGAAGTTCATGCGGCTCAGGATGGAATTGGCCCAGAACTTTGTCAGCCGAACACTGCCACCATTCTCCGCAAGGATCGATGGCTGCACACACCGAGCAATTCCCACGGCACAGCTGATAGTGATCCGTCGGTTCACCACTTCTCCTGCAGCACGGATGGCGCGCAGATGCCAACGCACCATAACACCGATGTCGCCAGATAATAATAGAGGGCGTCCTCGTTGTCCGCGCGGTAATGAGACAATCTTACTCGGATCTGATTGGGTCCTCAGTTGCTCCCGGAACTTTTTGTGTATGCTCTGTATCGTCGTGTAAGTTACAGTGTGGCCAAGTGTCTTCGAGAAGTGATTCGCTGTAGCTTTCAGGCCATGCTGATTGGCACAGCGAGCCATGTCAGGTCTTGTCTCACCGTCGTAGTTGTTGCGAGAACAACGCTTCCTCTTCTTCGTGTTCTCGGCTGCGGTGGTCTTCACTGACTCGTCGATCGAGGAGTTAGCAGCGGCACAAACAAATCCATCTTCACGAGTCGCTGCTTTGTTCGGATCGGGCAGCAATGGAGTTTTCGGCTTTGCCAAAATTGCCCTCCAATGCGGGATTCTTTTTCGATAGCCATTTCACCAGAGGACTCGACATCTCTTTGACACTAAAAACTAAGCAAACCACACTGTCGAAACTCCTACCTCGCACTGACTTGACTTTTTCAGTCTCCACTTCGCAACATTGGAAGACACTTACGCTTGGTCTCCTCACGGACTGCCAGTAGTAGTCCAATCTACAATTTGCTACAACTAGCATTGGCTGTAGCAGTACTACCACTGGCATGGCACATGTTCACAAGAGTTGCATGCAGCAAGCGCGACCGCAAAGCGAAAGAGTTGCTTCCGATCCGGTGGCTTTCCTTGCGGACTTGTCCCCTTGTCACTTCACCGCCAGTGCAGTGGTGCATCTACGACACATCGACGTCGACGGTCTACATGCGTATACAGCATAGTGGATGCAAGCAGCCTACCGTCGAGTCATGCATTGCGGACAAGTCACAGTTCATCATTCTGTTCCTAAAAAAAGTGAGCTGCATGCACGCGTTTTACACCACGTAGCCATCGTATGACTCGTACTCTACTGTACTGCGCCTGCATGCACTAGCTGTAACTGACACTGGTCTACCGGTCCGCGGTTTAGTGCATGCCATCTGCAGGTACTAGTACAGTCAGACCTCGCTTATCCGGTCCTCGTTTATCCGGATCTCTCGCCATCTGGAAGAAAATTGTTGATGACCGATTTACAGCATATGCCCTGCACAGATACAGTATGTGTGTTCAATTATCCGGTTCCCTCGCCTATCCGGATATTTTTGTGGAAAACGGATGTGTGCGATTATACGCGCTTTTGAGACAGTGCACACGGACATGTCGATAGCATGCAACACTTCACACATACTTGTAGTCCGTGACTCAACTCGTACATGCGCATGCACCGGATCTGTTGATCTGTTCGCACGTGCAAACTGTTAACTCCAGAACCACCTACACTGAAAATTAAAGTACAGTACACCGAGAGTGCACTTTTCACGGCGTACCGGAATTTTCGATGTTCTGAAATTAGAGTATCTGTAGTAGCAAGAGTAGATAAACAAGAGTGTGCAACTCCGGATCTCTTCTGCACAATCTGCAGATACCCCCGCCTGTGGCGGAATTTTTTGTTGACGTCACCTTTTTTTCTTCTTCAGAAAACGCGCATTTTGCCGGAGAGCAGTGTGAGAGCACGTGCTGGGCACCGACCTCGTAATGTAAAGCCCGGCCAAGTGCACGAGGCAAAACTTTCCAAAAGACCCGCAGCGCGTGCGTCGTCGAAAAGATTATGTCAACAAAAAATTCCGCCGCAGGCCAACCCAGCCCAGAGTTGCTCACTCTTGTTTATCTACTCTTGGTAGTACTGACTGAGCCTGGGTGTTATGTACATGTACATGTGTATTTATATGTGTGTGTGTGTGTGTGTGTGTGTGTGTGTGTGTGTGTGTGTGTGTGTGTGTGTGTGTGTGTGTGTGTGTGTGTGTGTGTGTGTGTTGTGTGTTCATGTATAGCATGCACTGTTATTTTACTGGATTACATGTTTGTTGCTTGTCCGGTAAACGGATGTATTGTCATGTTTGTGTTGCTACCGGTAACGGATGTAACATTATTGTCATGTTTGTGTTGCTATGCTCCAAGACAATTTAAAGTTTCTGCATCTGCTGCTGTGTGATGTTTACATGCTCCCTTTGTAGATCTCTACGGCCTATTGTACTTCCTGAATGCCTGGCCATACTGCGTGCAGGGCTGGTGGAAAGATGCTGCGTACGATCCGTATTGCAATGGCCACACTGACGCTATGCATGGCCTTCTGTCCAACGTCATGTGGCGCACTGCCAAGAAGGATGTTGAGCACGAGGTGAGTATTTCAAGTTCACTACCTTTTTTCTAAATATCTGAAAGACAGGTAACTTCTTGCAAAACGAGAATTACAATGTAACCACTGTACGTTGTCGCTGCTATCTCTCCTGGGCAGTGTTCTATCGTCTGACCACTGTTTGTCTGTCTTGTCCCGTGCACTATTTGCTCTAGCTGGGCATTCCAGATCAAACTGTATCCATTGAGATGATCAAGTTCAAGCCAGTGGAACGCGAGTACTACCAACGACAGCTGGAAGACTGCTCCGAACATTTGTACAGCGTAGGTTCTTGGTTCTTACATGGCCATACTGATTAGTTGTGATTGCTAGAAGTGCAAGTTGCGATGTACGCTGTAACCTGTCTAAGGCGACCGCTCAAGGGACCTTCGAAATGTGGTTGCTGTGTGCAGTTGGTCTCCTTAATAGTCCTTATCCAGGGTAATTTGACTGTGAATAATATCGCTTGCTCCTAATTGTAGTGGTCCTCCAGGACAGGTGGTCACCTTATCAGAGTGGTCACCTCAGTGACAGGTTTTACTGTACTTGGAAAGTATAATTGTGTGTACTGAACTGCTGTTGTGCTGGTTGTGGTTTGCAGATGTGGCGATGGTGTAGTTTTCAATTGCTAGAGACTGAATTTTCGTTCTGGTATGCTTTTGCCGTGCGTTGCAGATCATTAAGCGGCATAAGCTGAAGAATGTGCACCTGAGAGACCTGGATCGGAGAACAACTGCTTCGGTATGTATTTGCTTGTTAACGCACTCTCCACATACAGGCATGCACCCGGCTCAGAACACATTGTTTTCTGGTTGGCATATCAGGGATATTGGGCGGAGCAGCTGGCGTGCATGAGAAAGACAGGTCGGCCTGCTCTGCGCAGGAGCTGTGACCCGGTGCACACATAGTGTGTGTGAGAGAGAGACAGACAGGTCGGCCTGCTCTGCGCAGGAGCTGTGACCTGGAGCACACAGAGTGTGAACGAGAGACGGTCGGCCTGCCGTGGGCAGGAGCTGCGACCGGTAGTGATTGAAATGAGCCAGCTGCGGAGATAGACTGCCCTCACCCGATATAAGTATATTGACAAGAATTGTACTGACACTGTTATTGAGGAAATTATGGTGACAGTGACAGAGAGATAGTGATCCCCAGTCGAATGGGGTTGGGAGGGAAGGGGAAATTGACACTGACGGACAAACCAGTGAACAGTCAAGTCGTCAGAAAGCAAAAGTGACAAAGGAGTCTCTCTTTTCTCCTTCTCCCTCTCTAAAGCAAGATTTGGAATGCATGCGTGGGAGAGTGGCGCGCGCTGCGCATGCGCATGTATAGCAATGACATCATAATCAGATGCATGATCATCAGACTAAGTATGAGTGGTAGATGTTCCACGTTCGTTAACAGGGCTTAGCGCACACGCTAAACCACCATTAACGCACTCTCCACATACAGGCATGCACCCGGCTCAGAACACATTGTTTTCTGGTTGGCATATCAGGGATATTGGGCGGAGCAGCTGGCGTGCATGAGAAAGACAGGTCGGCCTGCTCTGCGCAGGAGCTGTGACCCGGTGCACACATAGTGTGTGTGAGAGAGAGACAGACAGGTCGGCCTGCTCTGCGCAGGAGCTGTGACCTGGAGCACACAGAGTGTGAACGAGAGACGGTCGGCCTGCCGTGGGCAGGAGCTGCGACCGGTAGTGATTGAAATGAGCCAGCTGCGGAGATAGACTGCCCGTTCCCAATATCCCCAATATGGCATGAGAGTAATAATGAAATACGACTGGTGTATTGTGCTGTACTGACAGCAGCAATGTAAAGCTAAAGCTAAGCAGTTCAGGCATGATGTGGTCACTAACCCGCAGCTACCATTGATGACTTTGAACTGCAGCTGATTGACGTGACACTCGCAGGGTGTCAGCTGTAGCAGCCCGGATGTAGCGGTGGACCGCATCACTGCGCCATCTACCCATGATACGGATGATGTGTTCGGGGACACCTGCCATGGCCGCTGATGTTGCGGCGCCAATCCGGAAAGAGTGACTGGCATATGCACTCGGGTCCGTGACCCCACAGAGTGGCAGCAGGTTGCGCAGTTCAGAGGACACTGCATTTCTTGTAAGCGGCTGGCCATTAGCATAAGTGAACAGATGGTCGCCGCCGGGGCGAAACGCCAGGTAGTTTGCCATGGCCTGCACTGGGCAGATCAGTGCGTCCGTGCTGGCTCCAACCAATACTGTGTGGCCCATGCTGTCGGGGTCCGTCTTAGATGAGCGCACGTTTACCGATAACGACCGCTGGTCAGTACTGATCGTCACATCACATCGCCTCAGGCCAGCAGTCAGTTCTCCACAACGGAAGAACCCATGAAACGCCAAGGAAAAAGCTGCCCTTAGCATGGCCTTGTCGTGAGGGTGCCGCATGCGTGGAACGGCAACATGCCGGCAGATCTCCCTGAGAAGTGGAGTGGTTATCGGCAGACGATGACGCTGTGTCGATGACGACCTGTCGATGCCCCGCAGGACCCTAGCGAGGAGAGTTGTTGGGCCCGACGGGTAAGCAAAGCCAAGTTCCACATGAAGGTTGCGGATTGCCGACATGTAGACACGGACAGATCGAGGCTGAAGAGTCCTGAACAACTCGGCAGCAAAATAGCACAAAGTAAAGTCGTCGCCCGGCAATGGGTTGCAGGCATGCACTTGGCAGAACTGGAAGTAGCGGGTCTCGGCGGTAGAATACGTCCGGCGGGAGGATGGTGCTATTGCCAGTGCTGCTAGCTGTAGCACGGAGTCTGTCAACGGAGAGTTGGCAAGACTGGCTGATCTGGCTCGGCTGCTGCTTCCGGGGCCTGGTGCCTGAATACCTGCAGCAAATTGCGAGACAATGCATCGGCGACAGTGTTAGTGACACCAGGAATGTGGACAGCTGACACCAAGAAGTCATGCTCAATACACAGCAGATACAATGCCCGGATAAGTGTCATGACTGGCGGTGAACGGCAGGTACCGGAGCGTATACAGTCCACCACGGCCTTGTTGTCACACTGAAACTGAATGCGTCGCCTGCTCCACTCCGAACCCCAGGTCGCGCAGGCAACTATGATAGCATACATTTCTTTGAACTCAATGTTCTCGTTCTCGTTCTGGGCTGTCCACTCTCCTCTCAGCCACCGGCCGTTGTAGAAGGCACCATAACCGTGAGTGCCGCTGGCATCAGTCTGTAGTTGCATGTCGGGGGCTGGCGTCCACTCATCCACCAGGAAGAATGACTTCCCATTCCATATGGTCAGGGCCTCTGCCCACCACAACAGGTCTGCCATTGCCGATGCCGAAATGCGTAGCCATTGGTGCAATGGTGTTGATCGAGTTGCTCTGTCCAGGTCGTACAGGCGTCTCAGGAATGTGCGACCAGCTGGTACAGCTCTGGACGCGAACGAGAGTTTGCCCAATACGGAGGCGAGGTCGCGTTTCTGAACCCGGCCGGATTGGACGAGGGCCGACACGGTGGTAGATAGCTTAGTCAGCTTTGAGGGTGGAAGGCGGATCTCCAGAGCCATTGTGTCCAGCTCTAAGCCCAGGAAGGTGAGAACCGTAGAGGGGCCGTCAACCTTCTCAGGTGCAACTGGGACCTGTAAATATGCAAACAGGTCGAGCAGTAGTGACTTCTGGTGCTGGGCAAGAGGAAGACTGGGAGGCGATACATTCAGGAAGTCATCCAGATAATGAATGAGATGGGGAAGGCGGCATGTGTCCTCCAGAACCCAATGAAGGGCAGATGCAAACTTGTCAAATATGTACGGAGCTGACCGAAGGCCGAACGGGAGGACTTTTTCGAAATAGTAACGACCATCCCAAGAGATACCCAACAAGTGCCAGTCAGAGGGGGCAACAGGGCATAATCGGAAGGCGTTTCGAATGTCCACTTTGGTCAGGTAGCAACCACGGCCGAACTTCATGATATAGGAAATAGCCGAATCGACAGTGTCATACTCCAAGCTGAATGACTCCCGGGAAATACCATCATTGACACTGCGGCCAGTGGGGGAGGATAGGTCATGGATGAGGCGAAATTTGCCATTGGATTTTGGGATCAGGCCCAAACCCGAGGTTTGAAACAGCTGATATGGCGGCTCAGCAAACGGACCAGCTGTTTCCCCAGCATCGCAACAAGACTGTAGGTACAGGGTGACAAATTGTTTATTGCAGAGACTGGACGGATGATTGACAGATTGAATGCATGATACCAGAGGAGTGGTGTGACCAATCGAGAAGCCGTTAAACATGCCAGCACATACATAATCACGAAACAGGGCATCAGGGTGAGCAGCTAGCAGTGCAGTTAGCCGAGGCACGTTGACTGGAGTGACGACGTCACTGGGAAGACTGAGAGGCCGCTCGGGTGCAAGTCTTCTTTGGGTGTTTGCCGCGGCATGACAGACAGACATGGGCCCGTATGCAGGACGGGTATGTGCAGGCGCCATTGTTGTAATTCCGGCAGATCTGGCGGCCATCGTGACGAGGAGCTGGGCTGGTGGCTGACTGGCTCCCGCCTGCGTGCTGCGCAAGAGGGAGCCCTCCACGAAAGGGGCAATGCGGGGCTGGAGATGGGTGCACGAGAGAACAACGCGAGCAGATAGGGCGCCCGCGGCTCGTGAAGCAGGACTGCCAGAGGTTAGGGTCCAGTTGCCGCCAGGAATACAGGTGCGGCATGGCAGCAAGACCAGCACGGAAACGACGGTCATAGGTCAGCCACGCGTCGGTCAGATAATTGTTGTAATTGTTGTTGGCCTCGATGATGTTGGCTTGGTACGCCAGCAAATCTGGAGCTTGGTCCGGCGACGCATCGACCAGGACTCTGGTGAACAAGGTGAAGGCCTCTAACCACGTCGCCAAGTCATGGATTCGGCGCTTGGAGGGCTGGGGAGTGGACGAGCTCTGCACCAGCTCAACGGACCTGCCGTTCACCAACGATAACTGCAGGACATCACTACTGCCGGACATGGCTTCAGGCAACAAGTCCCCAAATTCGACAAACTCACCTCGTGTGATACGTTCCCGTAGCCGTGGAGGGATGACGGGGAGTCCTGGAGAGCCGGCTGCGCAAGCAAAGTGCATCGGGGAAGGCTGCCCCAGCGGGAGAGGAGCTGATGCTGGTGCTGGTGCGGGTGCTGGTGCGGCAATGGGCGAGGTGGTAGGGGCGACGACGTTGGATTCCAAGCGCTCCACGCGCTCCAGGAGGGGCTGGATAACACCAGTCAGGTCGCTCAGGGTGAGAGGAGCTGGTTGTGACGGCGCAGGAGAAGTCACCTGGTCCGCATTGGCTGAAATGTGCCCATGAGCATGGATCACACGGGACCTTGCTCTCCGATGGTCTTGAGAATTCGCAGAATTCACAGCCCGCTGCGGATACGGGTATAGAGCTGGGGGACCGTCAGCGTCAGTGCCAGCAGCGCTTGCACCCCGTGAGGTGCTCCGTGTTCTTGGCATGACCGTTGAAAAATGTAGGAAATTGACACTGACGGACAAACCAGTGAACAGTCAAGTCGTCAGAAAGCAAAAGTGACAAAGGAGTCTCTCTTTTCTCCTTCTCCCTCTCTAAAGCAAGATTTGGAATGCATGCGTGGGAGAGTGGCGCGCGCTGCGCATGCGCATGTATAGCAATGACATCATAATCAGATGCATGATCATCAGACTAAGTATGAGTGGTAGATGTTCCACGTTCGTTAACAGGGCTTAGCGCACACGCTAAACCACCAATAAATGTAGGTGCATGCATGTGTATGTGTATTTTCTTGACATGTGCATGCATATGTATGTAGAGTGACTGGCACTATCATTAGGGAGGTTTCGCTCTACGTAATTACGTATGAAAATCCGTATGTCGTACGCGCTGGGGAGCGAGGGCAAATTTCATACGTAAATCTCTCTACGGATTTCCGTAGGAAAGCTCTTTCCTACGTTGGGTCTTCCGTAGGACTTTTCGAAATATTTTTCGCATTTTCCGTGTTTGTCCATGGCAACGTTCAAGCCGCGCGAAACACAAGGTACACGCACCGTACACCACGTGCAAAATAAATAATTAATGGAAAATGCGGTTTCGGTTCATGGTGCATGCAGTAGGCGCATGCAGTCAACGCGTCTCCAAAGCAACAACGCATGTTTAGCAGTCGTGGAGAAATCACGTAGAGCGAAACCCAACAGCTCTGATTTTTACGTATGAAAATTCTGTGCAGTTCCTACGTTTTTTCATACGTAATTCCATAGAGCGAAACCTCCTTATTTAATATTTATGATTTAATACCCTCTTTCAGTTTGAGGGTAGAGCTCGGGGAGAGTTTATGTGTGTGGGTGCGTATGTTTATGTGTGTGCATGAGTGAATGTATTGTGCGTGTGTATTGGTATGGGGGGGGGGGGGGTCATGTTTCACAGTGTCAAAAGAGATGTGTTGGTGCTTTGTGTTGGAGTCCCTCACTCTTCCTGTATGGATGTTTGTGGTTTCAGCTGTGTCTGTTTTTTTTTTTTTTTGTTTGGGTTTTGCCTTGGCTCTGCTGTATAGTTGATGCACCCGTTGCTTGCCTTGCGCCAGTCTTGCGATCATCCCCAGGCTGTTCGAACTGGCAACTGGGCACTTGTAAGAAGACAGCAACACCGCGAGTAAGTCAATTTCCTCATCATCAGTACTGCTGTAAAGGGGCCATCCGAAAATGCCGATATTTATTTAGAAACGAAAACTAGTCATGTCTCTTCAACCCCCCCCCCCCTTGAGAAACGAACACTTACAAATGGCCAGGGGTGAAACAATTATACCCAATACTCTAGTACTCGCTCGGTTTTTTCAGAAATAATCGTACTCGGAATAAATCAGAGTACTCGTTCATACGTGGTACATGCATTTACCACAGAAATCTGCAGTTTCAGAGCAGCAGTCGGCAGATATTGATGTGCAGACTATGTGGTGAGCAGAGAGAGCCCAAATGACCCAGCAACCAACATACCAGAGAAAAATGGCAGCCACTCGGTTCAAGCAGGGTTGTATCATGTGATTTTAAGGCCCTCGGTGTGCAATTTATAGGAGATGACGAATACTCGAATACTCGAATATTCGATCGGAGAAAATCAGAGTACTCGAACTCGGGATCTCAATGCCAACTTTCACCCCTACAAATGGCACATAGTATTGCTATTTTTCCTTCTTTCTAGTCGCGCTCACACATACAAACTGTACATCGATATTTCTTGAGAAACGAACAGGCGCTCAATCCCCTCTCCCCTAAATGACTTGTCTTCCTTTCTAAGGCGAGACCAAAATAAAATCGAGATTCCCGGGCAGGACCCATGTGAAATTAGTGCGGGCGGGCGAATTTTTATTTTTTTCCTATGGCTGTGTGTATGCGCATATGCGCATATGCGCATGCCATGCCGAGCTTTTTTTTTACAGTATTTTCCAGTAATTTTTTTTATATTCAAATTTCACAAAAAACAGGCACGCGGTTTACCCGTTCAATTTTTCTGTATTTCGGCCAATGATGGTCCTGATCTGTACATCAGGGAGTCGTACAAGCTCGGGTTTGTGTGACACCTCGTCACAGATCTACTCACACGATTAGTAAGTACTGTACATGTATTATGAACTGTTCAAAAAAAAAAATTGGCCTTGGCTCCATTTTGGTGCGGGAGGGCCCGGGAATCGCTAATTTTTTTTGGTCTCGCCTAAGTAATCTAATTTTCGAAATTTTCGGTATGAGGGCAACGGGCCAGGTTAGGTGAACAGAAATTTTCAGTCCAGAGAAGCAGTTCCCTATTGGATTATGTGTTCTAGTGTTTGTTCGGTGTATTGACATTTTAGGTATAAAATAAAAGTACACCGAAAATTTGTGAAATTACAGTAGATACAGTATTAACCCATTACCGTTTAAGGTCAGTGTATATAAAAAAAATTGGCTCGCGGTATAAAAGCTATAGCTTTTTTACTGTTCACTTTTTCTAGGTACTGTACAACCTGGGGTGTTTCTGAAAGGAAATGAGCCGGGCCACATTATGAAACAGTTTATAAGTTCAGAAAATGAACAAAAATTGTAATTTTGGTTGTGTGAAATATGGTACATATAAAATTCCGGCGTTTGAGAGTTAGCTGTGACCGGCCATAGGCAATTTGAATACATTGATACAAATATGATACAAATATGATATGAAATGATACAAATATGATATGAAATGATACAAATATGATATGAAATGATAGAGGAGACTCTGCAGGTCCACTGCAAACTGTCCTACACTTCAAACAGCGTGGAAGTCATGGAAGCAGTCGCGGCCTTCGATGTGAAAATAGTGGGCACAAGTGACACACTTAACCTGACACCTGACACTTCCTTTCCTTCTTCTCTCTCTGGTAACAGAGGAAGCAGTTCCTTCTTGTACCTGGAGTGAAGATAGGCAGGTGGGGGCCAACAGGTGTTGCAGCTACCTTGCCCGGATTCCTGTAGGTTGGGACCGGTGCGTCTTCAGCAATGCCACCAAGCTGACGAATGAGGCGCACCCAAACCTCCTGGTGGTCATTGGATGCTGGCCGCTCGATTTCAGGGTGCATTTTCCTGAACGAGTTGAACAAAATCCAAGCTGTTCACAGCAGCAATTTCAACAAAATCGTTGAATATTGCTTTCCACTATTTCCGGCTTTTGCAGCATACTCGGTGAGGTGTACACTGCTGGTCGAAGGAGTCGACACCACCTATACCGTAGTTGTAGTCGCGCACAACCTGCGGGGTTTTCACCTGCACCAATTGCCACTCACCCTGCGCATTTTTCGCTCGCCGCTGCACCTCCGAGCTGGCTGTGGCGTTGTGGAAGGTAGACAGCATATTGACAACCCGCTTGTTTTTCCACTGAATGAAGACGGTGCTGTTGTCGCGTATGTAGCGCATGCTGCCCCCCTGGCACTTTTGTCAAACTGCTTGGTGAAGGGATGCTGGTACGGTTGATCCGCAACGTACCAACAAGGTGAGTGTCATTCTGGAGCAGTGCTGTGGCAAGCTGGGGGCTAGCTTAATAATTGTCTGTGAAAACGATGTGCCCTGCATTGTAGTAGCTCTGCATTAGCTGAGTAACCACTGCATGCGTTAGCCGCGTCTCGGTCTGTCTGGCTACAGATCCTGTGTAGACATTGAAGTCAAACAGGTAGGCAGCGCAGACAGCAGCAGCAAATATCTTGATGCCCCACTTGATGGGCTTCTTCGGTATGTACCGGCGGAGATAGCTACGCCCCTTCATACGTATCATGCGTTCGTCGGTACTTACACACTGCTGGGGCCGGTAAAGTTCCTTGCATGGCGGCGCTCAGTTGTTCCCTGATACAATACTTGCGATGGAAGAAGCTTGCCAAATGGCATGCAAGCCAGCAGTACTGTCAGCTCACGCTTGCCGTCCAGACCAACCACTGAGACACTCTGGCTCCCTTTCTCCGCTAGTGTCCAGTTAGACACAAGGACGATGCGAACTCCAGTCTCATCCAGGTTCACAATCAACTGGGCAGGAATATCATGGGTTTTTACATCGCTTACGATCCTGTCCAGAAAGTTGGCTTTCACCTCCGGAAAGTTTCTGGGTTTCATGTGGTCATTCAACCATCTGATCTTCTCCTTCAGTTGGTCAGAGTCGTCCTCCCCAGCAGGGGAGCTGACGTGAAAGAATGCAAGAAGGGCCTTGAAACGAGCCCAGCAGCCGTTGAAAAGTGTCCTTCTCCGCCACTAGTCAGTGATGCATGGCATTTTGACGAGGCTCATGAACGTGAGCAACGCAATCAATCTGCGAATTTCGGCTGCATCGGTCTCAGTCCATGCACCGTATTCATCTGCATAGCTAGGCATGTCCAGAATGCACAGCCACGCATACCCATTGGTCGATGCCGCAAGACGTTCGAGTACTTCGTCGGAAAAATACAACCGGAAAGGTCGTAATCTTGCACCGGGTTTGCTCCCTCAGGTAGGTGGATTCCTGCTGGATGTTGTGGATGAAAAGCAAGTTTGTCGCCACTCACCCCATCAGCGTTCTCCCACGTGTTGCACTTCTCTTCAACTGCTGTCTCCACGTGTGCACCGGTACCACGTCCTCTCCCTCTGCCACGACCACGTCCTCTCCCTCTGCCACGACCACGTCGACGAGTATTACCTTTGCCACGGCCACGGCCGCGACCATGACCGCGTCCTCTGCCGCGTCCTTTGTCACGCCCATGGGTACTTGTTTCCTCATCGCTGTCATCGTCCACCTCCATGTCACTGTCCTCGCCACTGCTTTCACCCTCGCTCTCATCACAACTGTCGTCGCCGTCGTCAACGGAGTCGTCATCATCTTCACTGGAAGGGGCGATAACGGGGTATTCAGCAAGAGTCTCCAACAGCGCCAGAGCTTGTTCTGCGTCCATGGTGTGCACAAGAGAGCAGACAGTCGCGAGGTATGCTCAAGCGAAAGTCGAAACACTAGTGCATAATTGCAAAAGTCGATGTGGACGCGACCTCCTGAAGTGCATACAGTAAAACCTGGTTTAAGCGACCACCCCACGGTGCAGACAAAAGCGGTCGTTAACGCCAGGTGGTCTTTAGAACCAGGTCCCATACATTCGTGGCGTATTGTATCTTGTACGTAGATGTGCATAATTGTACTTCCATGTACATGTACTCATATCGACAGGCGTGGAGCATAGAATATTTTCATGCAAGCAAAGTACATCTCACTCAAGTGCATGCAGCGCATCCTGCACTGTCACTTGTCACTTCTGTTGACTGCATGCACTTGCTGCAGTCGTTCAGAGCGCACTTCAACCCTGTTGCAGTCAGCCCTGCCAGCCAAGATGGCACTTTTGGCTACACTGTAGTTTTGGTCGCTATGTGCAGGTCTAGTATGGCACTTGGTACAGTAAAAGACGGCCGCTGGTCTCGCAAGGCAGGTGGTCGTTGTATCCGGTGCAGTTTCTGTGTAGAACTGTCCGTGCATGGAAAAACGATCGTCAAAGGCAGTTGGTCGCTAAAACCAGAGGTCGCTTACACCAGGTTTTACTGTATTTGAAATTTTCGAAAACAAAATTTTGGCAACTTTTTGTATTGCACCACATGGAAAACGCGTCACTATGCTCAGCTCAGGCACCTCGGGTATGCGTAGGGAAAATCCCAGCTTCGTGCAGTGCTGTGAGTGTAAACGTCATCGACCGTGAGCGGTCGAGCCACACCAGGCCATTGGCCAACCGTATTTCCCCGATTATAAGTCAGGGCATAGATTATCGGCCGGACATCGGACATTTTCCGGCCATTTTCGGCCACTGACTGGACGTTTTCAATTTCACCGGACATAGTGTCCGATAAAAAAAGTAAAAAAAGAGCAGCGACCTTTCGACCTTTTTATGCAGAGTGCCAAATGCGACTTGCATATCATACAACTAACAGGTACACCGTAGTCTCAGGCATAGACTTCACTATAAGTATTTACTTGATCCGCCTGTAGCAACACGTTGTTGCTACAGTCAATTCCCACTTTCGACCGTTGGTGTCGACTTCGCACTTGAATCGATGGGTTGGACTGCTTAATCCTAGTGCAGAGATACGTCCACATAATGAGTCATTGTGAATATACTTCAGTACTACTAAACAAAAAGAAGAAGAAACACCCTGAACATGTGTTGTGGAATTGTCCGGGCATGTCCGGACAGATTTCAAAACGGAAGGACATTTGTCCGAGCTAAATGAAATCCTTAAGCTATGCCCTGTAAGTCGCACTCGATTATAATTCGCTCCCCCATTTTCAGGTTTGAGCAATATTGACTTGATAATTATATTGAATTCAGCAGTAAGTCACACTCGATTGTAAGTCACACCTCCATTTTTACCCTTGGATTTTAGTGTAAAAAGGTGCGACTTTTATTCGGGGAAGTACGGTATGTATCATAGTTAACTTTTGCAGGAACAGGGCAAGAGAAATTTGACCTCCTGAATATGGCAGCGCCGGTCTCACAGCCCAGTGTCCATATGAAAGCAGCTTCGGACTCGAGCAAGCAAGAAAACTGTCACTAAATAGTTAATATTCATTAGTTGAGGGAGTTGAAAAGGGAAAAGTCTGAAGAAAATGTTTACTTTCAAAAAATTGACTGTCACCACCAGGACTCGAACCAGGGACCTAAATATTCAGGGTTACCTAGTCAGATTCAGTCAAAATCAAGATGAGATTGTTTGGTGTAGTGACCGGAAGAAACGAAATTTCGGAAGTTGCTTACCTTCTGTGTGACGAAAGTTACCGGACACCGATGCGTTTGGCTTCAGCACACATGGATGAAGCAGTCAGACATAGATGTTCTCTCTCTCTCACTCTCTCTCTCTTTCTCTCTTTCTCTTTCTCTCTCTTTCTCTCTCCCTGTGTGTGTGCATGTGTGTGCGCATGTGCACGTGTGTGTTTCATGTTTGGCAGAGTTCTTTCCATGAGTGAAGTGCTGGACCAGCTGATTGCCAAAGCTTTGAAAGAGTGTATTGATGCCAACCAGGCTCAAATCATTGCTGTGAATGGTATGTTGGTTGTCCGATGCAACGCAGCTGCTGTGGATTATATGTCGCTCATGTTTTGTGCTTTATATGCCCGAGAAGTGTATACCGTGTCCGGAAAGGAGCACTTTCATATGACACTTTTCTGTCTGTGCCTGAAAGAAGGAAGAGAACGGAGCTCATTGTTTTTCTTGCTTTGCTTTATGGTGATCGTACCCTGATGATGAATTTATTGGGAGCTCAATCAAGTGAAAGTACAGGCGTGGGATGAGCAGCTGTATGTAGATTATCTACTGAAGTAGAAGCCTTCGGCACCTTCCAATGCCTGTTCTGACCACACGTGCACTGATACAACTACCTGTAAATCTTCAGTTGAGTTGTCTTTCCAAGATCCCAGCTTCCTCTCCTCCTCTCACTGGGGGACCTTGTGACTAGTTTCTAGGCATATGCAAGTACAGTGAAACCTTGTTAACGTTATACGCCTGTTGCGCAATGGCGTAATTTGTACCACCAACCCACACAGCTTCCTGGGTATGGTTGTGTGGGGTGTTGGACAGTGCATTGCTGATCCCAGGGTACTCACCGCCATTACTCATGCACTCCACTTTTGGCAAGCGCAGTGGTCTTGTTCAGAACAAATACCATCGGTCCCTTGGCGTTCATCCCGAAGATGTTTGACTGTACTGTGTGTATGTGCTTGTGTGTGCTCAGTTGTGTGTGTGTGTGTGTGCGTGCGTGTGCGTGCGTGTGTGTGTGTGTGTGTGTGTGTGTGCGTGCGTGTGTGTGTAGATTAACTCTTGTGTAATCAATGGTGCTAGTGAAGCTTATATCAAATCCACTCTGATTCAGCCACCCACACTAGTACATGTGGAATCCTGATAATTCGAATATGGCTTAATTCGAACATACCGCTTAATTAGAAGTTTTTCCAGGACCGATTTCTGTCAATACGATTCCCACATAAATTTTTCTGATAATTCGAACCTCGAACCGGAACCGGACATGTCCGGTTAATTCGAAGTTCCACGGATTCCACTCACATAGAAAATGTGTGGGATTTGTGCTGATAATTCGAAGTAAGCAAAGTGTAATTCGAAGTTCACTGTACACTGTACTGGTCAGTTCAGTTTGCATGAGCTGGCTGTGCTGGTCAGTTCAGTATCCATGAAATCTGTATCTAAGGTCCATAGCGCAACTCTGCGTGAACATGGAAGCATTCATTTTGACATACATATTGTGTTTTGGGTTCATGTTTGGATAATTAGAATGTCCGGATAATTAGAAGTTTTTTCCTGGCATTTGGAGGTTCGAATTATCAGGATTCCACCTGTAGTAAGTATTACCTTCACTGGGGGCAGGGGTAACTGCAGTTGGATCCCTGGACGGATACCACTTACTGAGGTGTGGTGAGCCCATAAGTGGGATCATTTTCAAGTCCACCCAGAGTTTTGGGGATTTCAGGGGGTGTCGGCCGTTGGGCGGTTCAATAGCCAGTTGAGTCATCTTTCCAAGATTCCTTTTGAGTCTCTCTCCCCTCTCCTGGGGAGACCCGCGTGACCAGTTTTGGCAGTGAGCAACAAGTGTGTGTGTGTGTTTGTGTGTGTTTGTGTGTGTGTGTGTGTGTTTGTGTGTCCCTCGTGCCGTTAATCCTTTTTTTGCACCTTGTCCTCACTCACTTACTGAGGCGTGGTGAGCCCATACGTGGGATCATTTCCAAGTCCACCCTTTGTTTTGGGGATTTCAGGGGGTGTCGGCCGTTGGGCGGCTCAATAGCCAATTGAGTCATCCTTCCAAAATTCCTTTTGTATGTGTGTGCATGGTGGATACCTGCCCTGTGCTGTGTTCCTCCAGGTGTAGCTGCTCTCTATGCTGTCCAGGAAGAGGTAGGGTTCTGGTGGTGGTAGTGCTGCGGCTGCATTGGCTGTTGAGGTTTGTAAGACAATGAACGCTGTGCACTAAATACTCTTTGTGCTGTTCAGCCTGTGTTCCACTTTTGCTGCCTGTTGACACGGTGCAATAGAGGCAGGTGGTGGCCCTTGAATAAGGAGCGGCTCACTATTCGCATCTCTCGCAACGGTCTATGCATTGCCGAACAGTACAACATTCTTTCACAAGCACGTCCATCAACGTTCCACTGTTTGTCTTATGCAATCAAAACACATCGCGACTGGCTGGCGACTGTACAGGTCTTTAACATGATGTAGGTAATCCAGCCAGGCTATTCTTTACTATCCAGCCAGGCTATTCTTTACTACAATTTGGTGGTATATGGACATGTATGTCTCTCTGTTCTTCTCTTTTGTTGTATGCGTAAATTGTGTGGGTGTGCATGTGTGTGTGTGCGTGCGCGTGTGTGCGTGTCATTGCTCGTTGTCAGTGGGAGAATAGTGCCAAGTCCTATGTCGCTTCATTGCAGCTGGTTGAGGAGCGAGCGTCACTAGTGGCCACTGACACTGTCCTGGTATGGTTGTCTCTCACACGATATACACTCGGACGTCTCTTATCCGGGCACCTTGGGACCGGACACTGCCCGTATCTCAGATTTGCCCGTATCTCAGGATAACTCATCTACCATGTATCATATCAGTTTTGATGAAGTTTATTTGGCACGTATTGCACATTCTCAGGATAAAAAAGAATCCATTGATGAAAATGTGTGGACTACACAAGTTGGCAGTGACAAAATAAGCAATTGTGCGTACGAAAAAAGGTTCAAAAATCCCCAAATTCGAAGCATTTTGCCATAGGAACTCAACGTGGAGGTGCCCGGTAGAGAGACGTGCCCGTATCTGAGGCGTCCGGATAAGAGACGTTTGAGTGCACTACACATGTGTATATGGATGTGTGCTTGTTAACTTTTCTGTGTTACAAATGTGGCCAGAATCTTGACATATGCTGCAAAGTCCTGGGTATACGGTAGCAAATTAGAAGCCGCGATAAGTTTGAACAACAACAAAGCGTTATTAACCCTTTAGTACCGGCATGCGGACTTTCGGTCAGACATGATCGATTATTAACACCATCGTAGCTCTGTAATTTCTTGTGCAAATTCAACAATCTAAGGGTCTACGTGGTAGCGGACACTCCAAGCTCTCCAATGCAACAATCGTCGAAGAGTTACCATGTCGGACTCCAGATATATCGTGTGCCTTGTTCTTATCTCGGCAAATTCAAAATTTTGATTGATCTTTTCGCCATTTTTGGGGGGGGGGGGGTCCCTTTTCTCGTGTTCTTTCAGCGACTGAGCACCTGATATTGACATAGTCGGCTAAAGTTTGAATCGCCTATAAAAATTGATTATTCTGCGATGAAGGAGAGTGGAATGGCGTTGATGGGGCGAATTTGCTTGCATATTATTATTTTTAACTTAGAAGCTGCGACTTCGGCGGCATTAGTCATGAAGTTGGTTGTTCCAACGAGGAACATACGCTTCTTGCCGACACTTGACTGACTCAGGACTGCCATCCGGAGCACACGAGGAGCACATCGCACCTTCCACTGGGCAAACCTGCAAGAAAGCACCACTCCCTGCTCAATACACAGTGTTTCGGGGAATTCACCCCTCATCAGTTGAGCTTGAGTAGGCTGAGGAAGACTGTGCCTGGGAAGTGCCACTTATATACTGCTCTCCAGGCCAAACCATCACCAGGGATGCAAACTTACAGAGACGCTTTGTTTCCAGCGCCACAAACACCTCGTGAAGCCCCAGGTAGCAGCGTGAGTCGGACACACTGTGTATTGAGCAGGGAGTGGTGCTTTCTCGCAGGTTTGCTGAATGGAGGGTGCGACGTGCTCCTCGTGTGCTCCGGATGGCAGTCGCGAGTCAGTCGCGAGTCAGTCAAGTGTCGGCAAGAAGCGTGTGTTCCTCGTTGGAACAACCAACTTCATTATTATTTCTCCTTTATTCACTTATTACTTTGGTGCGTCCATGGAGCTATGAAGCCGAGACCTCTGGTCGGCGGAGCTTAATGGGCCCCACCACCACACTCCATCATTCACCCCAGTGTCTGGAGATATGTGGATTTTGTAGAAAAAAAAAGAAAAAAAAAACTAAGTCTTGTTATTATTATTTTAAAACGAAAGTAAGTATTAGGTCGCAAGTATACACGCAAATACACACATCCAGTCAAATAAGGCACTTGTCATAAAGTATCTGAATGTTTTCGCTCCCTTCTCATCAAGGATTGTACAGGGAATGGCTCAAGTTGGAAAGACTAAAACTTATATAGCGTACAGATAATGAGATAACACTCGTGACAAGGTGGAAAATTATCAAGTTCAGAACGACACAAACTATTACTTCGATTTGTGTCGTTCTGAACTTGATAATTTTCCACCTTGTCACGAGTGTTGTTATCTCATTATCTTTACGCTATAAGTTTTAGTCTTTCCAACTTGAGCCATTCCCTGTACAATCCTTGATGAGAAGGGAGCGAAAACGTTCGGGTACTTTATGACAAGTGCCTTATTTGACTGGATGTGTGTGTTTGCGTGGATACTTCCGACCTAATACTTACCTTCGTTTTAAAGTATTATCCGCCTCCGACCTCTTTTAAAAATTATTATTAGGCCATGTAAAATATATTGATTGTTTATCGTCAGCTTTTCCCGAGAAATCGCGGCGGACGGGAGGGTTTTTATTTTATTTTTTATTATGCGTGTACCCGGTACATGTATGGCTGTAGGGTACCGGGTAGGTGTTCGCAACCCCACACATGACTTTTTCTTCGTTTTTTTGTTGATGTATTTTTTGAAGCCATTTTGGCGCAGAGTGAGATAAATCCATGGGATGCAGATGAATCGTCAGCCATGAATGACATCTTGCGAGACAATTTTGAGGATTCTAATAAGGAAAGGTGCAACAACCAATGTAGAAAATGAAGAAATCAGGCAGCTGATAATCAGTTTCACTTTTCGAGCCCATACTAGCCGGGGCCATAGCGACTAAGTTATGGTTCAGTCTGTGGACTTGACCTTCGAAAATCTAGGCCATGCTGATTAGAGGCCGTAGTCTGGCAGGACATACAGTGCATTTACCAGAACTAAAAAATAAAATAATTTGGCCGGGAGGGTCCAAATTCGGGGCGGGCCCGGGCGATAAACAATCAATTTTTTTACTTGGCCTTATCAAATTTTTAATAGGGCAATCCCCACCGGCCTAAGGCCTTTTTACAGGGTACCCTAGGAAACAAGTACTGATTTGCGGAATAAGTGCAATGAAGAACATAAGCGGGCCTCAGCAGGGAGCGCGTTCCAGCGGTCAGGGCCGAGGAAACCAACTGAAAATAAACCATAACGAATTTTGACTTTGGGTAGAGCAAGAGATAAGGTAGTCTGAGAACGAGTGGAAGAATTAGTGTGGGTTGAGGCAGAGCGGGTGCAAAAGCATTCAGCAAGAAAAACAGGAGCTAATTGATGCAGTTCACGATACAGTAAGATGTAGAGGTTAAACTGATACCGTTCAGACAGAGGGAAAATATGCTGACGAGCAGTAATGAGTGAGACATCTGAAAACCGTGGCATTCCAAACACTATGCGCAACGCTCTGTTGCTTAAACGGACAAGACGATCTAGAAGAGTGACTGAAAGGCAATGGGCAAATGAGTGGATCCATACTCCAATACCGTCTGAATAGAACAAATGCAAAACACTCTTCTAGCACCGATTGTCAAGTTGTCCCGTACCTTTCGGTACATTCCAAGCTTGCATCCCACTTTCCTTTCCAGTTCAACAACGTTCTCTCTAAAGGAAAGGTGCTGGTCAATCACCACACCCAGGTAGCGATCGTGTGCGCTGGGAGCTGATGTGGACGGCACCGAGCTGGAGGTGGACACTGGGATCAAGAGGCTTGGACTTTGACCTAAACACCACGAACTGGGTTTTGGAGGGGTTCAGTACAAGACCTCTTGCAGCCAAGAATTGCTGCACTTTTCCAATGTCTTCCTCTAGCTCCTTGCATAACTTGCAGGCGTCCTTTCCAGCTCTGTACAAGGACACATCATCAGAGTACTGCCGAGCCTTACGGTGTTCGAGCACAGGAGGGAGTGTCCTCACTGAGAGGGTGAACAGGGATGGACCAAGGACAGAACCCCTGTGGAACACCTCTGTTGCTGCTGTACGTTTCACCTTGCTGTTCCTTGGTTACAACACGTTGGCTTCTGTTAGTGAGGTAGCTGTGGAACCACTGCAGTGCTGTACCGCCGACACCGATCTCTAGTAGCTCCTGGAGTAGAATTCCGTGATCAACGGTGTCAAAGGCCTGTGACATGTCAAGGAAGGCGGCTACTACATACTGTCCCTTGTCCAAGGAGAGCATGCAGTTATTAATGACGCACGGAAGTAAGTCTTCACATGAGTGGCCCCTATGGTAGGCGAACTGTTCGTGCTCCAGGACACGCGTTCTGGCATTGGCGGAGCTGGGTCCCCGTGCAAACAGGAGGACTCCCGCCACTCCCAGTAGTTCATCTAGGCTGTGAGTGCTGGTCAGGTTACAAACCCTCATATCCTTTGCACACGCAGTCAAAAGGCCTGTACTGATTCCTCAGGATGTTGTTCGGTTGAAAACAATTCCACCAAACGGGATGCCGCACTCTGTTTTGAGCCGAAATACTCCTCGAATGATTTGATTAGGTCGTCGTAGGGATTGGTTGAAGTCAGCACCGTCGGGTAACTCTGCCATGAATAGTGGCTCTCCAACTCGCCTAATTTGGCAGCTGCTGCCGAATACTGCTGCAACTGCTCCGTCACGATGTGGAGCGCCAATCCAATTTCCATCTGACTTCTCCATGTCAGGAAATGATCGTTTCTAAGCTCATGGTCCAGGTCAAGGCAGACACCGACTTTTTTCTTTGCTGCCACTTCCCTCGTGCGTGGTGAAAACTACAAACAACGAGTGACTTATTTCTGAAAAGAATCCTGTTCACTGCGCCAATGTTTTAGTCAACTCGCCAATCACACCAGCCAACATAGTTCAACCAAGCAATGGGACAGTCATTACATGCAATTAGAGTAAATACAAGGAAAGGGTTCTGGATAATAATAATAATAATCGGGACAGTACCGTAAAAGTCCGTAAATAAGTACCTGCCCGAAAGAAATACCACCTTCATTCTTTTGGCTCTGTCTGTTGAAGTCAAGTCAAGCCCGATAAACATACTGCCCGAAATAAGTACCGGTACGGTGCGCACATGCAGCACGTAGCATGTACATCGACATGAAAATGACTTCTCCACTACACACAAGTCAGGTCCGAAAGTTAGTTCGTGCCCGAAAGTCAGTACCCGCCCGAAAGTTAGTGCGGGTGTGGTCATTAAATTCGAAAGTAAATACGTACTTATTTACGGACTTTTACGGTATGGATCTGGCTGCCATTCTTGGGCTCTCTCTCTCTCTCTCTCTCTCTCTCTCTCTCTCTCAATCTCCTCGACCTTGCGCAAGCATGCGCAAATATGTACAATGTAGATAAAACAAGTAGAACACAAGACGTACGTCACTGGTTCAATGCATGGCACTACCGCGGGCATGGCGAGTATGGGGAGAGTGCATGGCACTACTCCGGGCATGCCGAGTATGGGGAGAGTGCATGGCACTACTGCGGCCATGCCGAGTATGGGGAGAGTGCGTATAGAATACTCCGGCCATGCCGAGTATGGGGAGAGTGCGTATAGAAAGAACAAAGTACATGTACTATGCTTCTAGCATATTAGCAGTTTACTGAAAAGGCGACGAGGAGACAATAACTTTATTAATGCGATTAATAGTATAAGTGAAGCGGACATTACAAAATGATGAATGAGAATACATGTATCTAAGATGGTTGTTCCTAATCGATTTTCTTGAGACTATCATCAGGGAAAAATCGTCTCACAATAGAGGCTGTACGGAAAAACAAACTACTTATAGGTTATAGGATAGTGGGGAGTATACAAGGTGAGGTGTGAAGAAAAAAAAACTAAAGTGGGAGAGAAGACGAAAGAAATTAGAAGAAAAGATGTGAGAGTGTTCAGACGGTGTGAGCTACTACAAAAGGTGAGTGAAATGAAGGCGTGGAAGCAGGTGAATGTGATAGAGTGAGGAAGTGTGAGGTGTAGGTGTATGCGAATGAATATGTGTGTGAATGCTAGGTGAAGAGTCTCAATTTTGTGACATTTTCTTTCTGAATGCATAGATTAGGATTGTGTTTACGGATGAAAACAGCTTCTAATACCTTAAGTTCACGAAACCTACGAGCACGGCACAAAACAGTGAAGCATGAATCGTCATACACTGAGCGGCATTGGCTACTAGACAAGAGGTGTTTTTTAATTGCTGACCCTTTCGTTGTGCTGCGAGGAAGAGGATGAAGAAGGTGTGAGCAGTGATGAAGAGAGTGAGTTGGACAACCAAGATCAAGATGACCGGACTGAAGGTGAGAGCACAACGAAAGGGTCAGCAATTAAAAAACACCTCTTGTCTAGTAGCCAATGCCGCTCAGTGTATGACGATTCATGCTTCACTGTTTTGTGCCGTGCTCGTAGGTTTCGTGAACTTAAGGTATTAGAAGCTGTTTTCATCCGTAAACACAATCCTAATCTATGCATTCAGAAAGAAAATGTCACAAAATTGAGACTCTTCACCTAGCATTCACACACATATTCATTCGCATACACCTACACCTCACACTTCCTCACTCTATCACATTCACCTGCTTCCACGCCTTCATTTCACTCACCTTTTGTAGTAGCTCACACCGTCTGAACACTCTCACATCTTTTCTTCTAATTTCTTTCGTCTTCTCTCCCACTTTAGTTTTTTTTTCTTCACACCTCACCTTGTATACTCCCCACTATCCTATAACCTATAAGTAGTTTGTTTTTCCGTACAGCCTCTATTGTGAGACGATTTTTCCCTGATGATAGTCTCAAGAAAATCGATTAGGAACAACCATCTTAGATACATGTATTCTCATTCATCATTTTGTAATGTCCGCTTCACTTATACTATTAATCGCATTAATAAAGTTTACTGAAAGCTTATCAATGACTGAGACCAAACGTACATTACACCATGAATCATGCACATATCAGACACTGTTCAGTGGGACTACCACAGTTCCCGCTCCTGATTTGTGGCGGCTGATTGATGGAGCCTGGTATCCTGGCATTGCTCTCGCAAGAGCTTTCCAACGAGCCCTAGATTGTGAAAACCAAGAGGAGACCCAAAGTTATGACCTGGTTAAGTTGATTTGTACTGGAAATTCTAAGCATCAAAGTCATGTACATGATATATGTGTATATGTGTAACTGTTTCATATGTGGGTTTTTTTTCTCTACTCAGAGACTGCATGCCACGTACAACCTGCAGGATGTTATTCGTCACTGCGACAAGCGACCATCTGATGTTCCAAGTGATGAAAGTCTTGTGACGATGGTAGGTGCAATGCATGCATAATTAATTTATGTATTTTGCACAGTCACCTTTCACGGAGTACTTGTATTTTGCACTTGTGCCGCGTGGCGGCGTCCTATAGGAGACCCGTGAGAAGTTGCGGTCACAGGCTTGGGCATGGTGGAGCTCGACTGAGGGGCAACCTGCACTTCCCTCCGCTGTTGGCGGTTCTGAGCAAGGTTGAACCACTGAGATGGCTGCTGCAGTGCAAACTTGAGGTCGCTCATCACCGTGTACTTCCACCGTCGACGGGGACTGCGAAAAGGCCGAGGCACAGGTAGCCACCCAAAGAGGAATAGATGATATGCCAAATAACGTGCAACTAGACTTGAGAGGGCATTGCAGAGTAGTTGCATACAAAGTTCAAAGTTGTACGGTTACCTGTGACTTGTGCTCCTGCAGAGTTCTGGGCCTACCGTGTACACATTGTAGTATAATTTGTATGCAACTTGTGTGCAATGCCCTCTCAAGCCTAGTTGCACGTTATTTGGCATATCATCTATTGGAGGGGGGGGGGGGGGGGTGTGATCCTCATTCGTACACGCACCGTGCCCAGTCCATTCCAAATGCCAATTGCGGAGGCGTGTAGACATCAATACTGGGTCTCCCCAACGGTTCCGCAGATCTGTGGATGACAGCCGCTCGGACCACTGACGAGGCTTGGAGATGCTGAGGACAGTCCGGATGCATTGGTGGTGGAATTTATCCAGACTTCTGATATCCCGTTGGAGTGGGTCCAACACTCTCCGCCATACAGTAATATTGATGAAACACAGGCCATGTACAGGTGCCGTTTACTGGAGAGGGACAGAGACCTGTCAGTGAATACCTTCTGGAGGGCTCCGAGGGCCTTTGAGGCTTCGGCAATACGGCGCTTGATGTCGGTCGAAGAATGGCCGTCACGAGTCACTACGGATCCTAGGTAAGTGAACTTTGGTACGGCTTCGATAGTGCAAGGGGGAGGACGATGTCAGCCGAGTCTTCAGCGGAGACCTCATGCCCGCCGTCATGATCTTAGTCTTGGCGATGCTCACAGTTAGCCCAAATTCTTGGGCAACACTACAGAAGAGCTCCACACCAAACTCAGCATCACTACGGCATTCAGACGCGAGAACGGCATCATCAGCATACTCCAGGTCACTAACGGACAATGACTCGCCAGCCCTGCACGATGATGAGCGTGGGTAGAGTTGGCCATCAATGGTGAACTGAATGCTGACAGAGTGACTATGACCTGCATCCTTTAGCCGGGCACACCATGTCTCAACAACCACCCCGAAGTACAGATTAAAGAGAACTGGTGCCATGACACATCCTTGCCGGAAACCATTAACGACAGGGAGCTCATCAGAGATGGAGTTGCCAACCCGCACCGATGCAGAGGTAGAGGTGTGGAAAGCCTTAATCAGGGCGACTAGCTGTTGCGGAATCCCAAGTCGGCCTAAGGCCACCCAGAGAGCAGCGCGTGGTACAGAATTGTAAGCCTTTTTCAAGTCCACAAACACACAGAAGAGCTGCTGGCGGTGTTCGTGGGCTTTCTCGATTAGCTGGCGAAGTGAGAAGATGGCATCAACACAGCCCCTGCCGGCTGAAAGCCGCACTGGGACTCTGGGAGTTCCGACTCAGCCAACAACTGCAGGCGATTTTGAATCAAGCGGCCACACACCTTGCCAACAACATCAAGAAGGGCAATACCCCGCCAATTATCACAGTTGGACAGGTCACCCTTCTTGGGAACAGGAACCAACTCGGCATCGCACCATTCCTGCGGAACAGTGGCCATTGTCCAAACAAGACCTTGTCGTCGCCATCAGATACCTTGCAAATGGCGAAGCTGGAGGTTCCTCGCGTATTGTCCCTGAGCTTGTGAAAGCAGGTGGCCATGATTCCCGGGACGCTTTGCTGGATCTCGTCTATCTTGTTTGGACAACACGCACACGCGCGCACACACACACACACACACTCACTCACTCACACTCAAAGCTCACTGATCACTCATGACTCACATCTTACGGGCTACCATGATTTGTCCAAAGAGAATAGTTACCACGGAAAATTGAGAAAATAGAAAGAAAGCCAAGAGCACGATGCTAGCTTTGATGTGGAGGTCTAAATATCCAGGCACACAGCTTGAACTGAAATGTATTTCCAAGTCAGCTGAACTATAGTTTGTCATACTCTGGAACATATGTTATGCATCTCTATAGCTGACAAACATTGATAGGCTTTGTGCTTTTTGTAGTACTGCCAGTATTGGGCATGGTTCAACCCCTATTTTCCAAACTCCACGCTACAGCATAATAATTATGGTTCCATTCTGCGGGAAATCTCATGTCAAATTCATGCTGCGGACAGTGATTATTTTTTGTGAGAATACGGACGAATACGCTCAGTTGGCAGCACTGTTGTCAACCGTCTCGCTTGCATGTTTGCAAGTACATGTACTGCAATATTAAACAGCTGCTGTTTTGCTAGGTCTACAACAGTCCTGATGAGGTATGATTGTCCAAACTCTGTGTGTGCGTGCATGTGTGTGCACGTGTGTGTGTGTGTGCACGTGTGTGTGTGTGTGTGTGTGTGTGTGTGCGTGCATGTATGTGTGCACGTGTGTGTGTGTGTGTGTGTGTGTGTGTGTGTGTGTGTGTGTGTGTGTGTGTGTGTGTGTGTGTGTGTGTGTGTGTGTGTGTGTGTGTGTGTGTGTGTGTGGTGTTTGTGTGTGAACTGCACGCTATCACCTGGATTAGGAGAAGGCACTTCGCAGCCACTACATGATGCGCTGTGAAGAAGCCGTTAGTGCTACGGACCAATCGCGAGTTAGCGAAGTCAACTGGGATCCGTACAAGAAAGTGCACAAGTTCCCTACCTGGCACCGTATTCTTATCGATGAACTGGTCTCTGCTGATGTTGGATACTATGTTGTAAACAAGTGTTTGCAGGCTGTTTCTCAAGACCATTTGGCAGCACATCCGATTGGGTTAGTGCCAATTAGCACTGCATCACTGATTCTTTTGCTATCCCAAGTTGAATTTGTCCTAGACCCTTTGCATACTAGTATGGACAATCTTCTGTGACAAGAGGGGCACAGGGGGGCACAGCCTTAGAGGCTTAGTGCACTCCTTCAAGAGTGCATACTGGCAAACAAGAGTATGCAACTGTGATCTCTTTTCTTATGGGCCAGATGCACGGCACGCTGCCTTCACTGCAACCTGCGCACTGCGGAAATCACCAAACACCACACTTTCCCCCTGGTTGGAAATGAACTTTCGTACAGAACTGAAGTTTACGCGCCCAACGTTTGGAAATTGTGTGGGTTCTCAAACGAATCGAGCAAAAACGGATGTGCTGGTACGAGATTGTGGGTTTGAGCGTAATGGAATCAAGTTACGTGATGAAGGCAGCACGCCTCGCATGGACCTGTAACCACAGTTGCATACTCTTGTTTTCAAGGACTCTTGGTACCTTGTTAAGACGAAGATGCGGTATGCATGTAAGGGGTGACAACAGCTTTGAAGTATCTTCGTTTACATTCCCAAAGCTAGTCAATTTCTTCGTCGTGTCTTGAAAGGGAACAAGGACTTTATTTTCTGGTTTGGTTTCGTGATTGTTGTGCTGTAGCTTCGACGACATCGGTACATTGAAAGCATATCTAGCTGACAACCTGAAAAGGCTTGAGGTAAGTACATGGCGTCACCAATCTCTAGACTCTCTACCCTTGCTGTTTTCTATGTGTTCATAAAACTTCTTATCGACCCTGTTCTGTCTGACTTTCCTCTCATGATTGACCACATGGTTGATAGCTTGCCTATGCCCGGGAATGCTTGCTGGACATTTTCTCTTTGTGGTAGCGAGGTCAGACACGTGACCAGTTCAAGGTCTTCGCGTATCGCGCTTGGCCCATTGAACATTTTTTTCTCCCTTTGAAGCCCAGCTGGTGTTTCTAATTTTCCAGGCGTTCGCATAGCGCTGCACGTAACCACGGATAGGCAATTTGAAAATTTAAGAATTCACTCCCGAGCAATGGCATTTCATGATCTGGGGCTCCCTGAAAAGCTTGTGATCTCCTCCATCCAAAGGTCAAGACAAAATACTAAACAGAAGCATCAGAAGCGCCTCCAAGTGCCTTGAGTGCAGCTCTATTGCACCTGAACGAGATTCACCACCCACAGCCACGATTTCCTTTGGTTCAGGACTTTTACTCAACTCATTTTAAAAACCCTTTGGAGGACCAATGACAGTTGCTATTTTTGTCTATTCCGGCTTCTTGTGTTTAGCTCATCATAACTCTGCAACTATACAGAATTGTGATTATTGTGATTGTCTGCTTGCCGATTATTCAAATTGTGATAAGAAACATACCGGTATTATGTTTTCTGAAAGCTTTGATGTCAGATAATTCGTCGAGCACACTCTCAGCAACAAAGAGATAATTCGTCGAGCACACTCTCAGCAACAAAGAGATAATTCGTCGAGCACACTCTCAGCAACAAAGAGATAATTCGTCGAGCACACTCTCAGCAACAAAGGATGCACAAATATCATTTGTCTGTAAAACAGGCAAAATGCGGAGCATTACATTCATCACATATGTTCTATGTGGATGATGTATTAAAAAAACTACAGCATATCATAGCAGGATTCTTGTAACGACTACAGCAACCATAGAATACTCGTCGATGTATCAGGTCACTGACGGGAAGAGATACTACGCAAACTTCACTGTGTGGTACTGATCAAAGCTGTGTCGTTCACCCGCGCGACATGCAAAAACACCTTGCACACCTTGCAGTATGTAAACACTTCCGCTCTGCCTTGTCCAGCTCGTAGCACAGACAGTTCTTCCTGGCTGGGTCGAACTTTACAATGTGCATGACGGCAGCTGGTTGGTGCGCTGGCTCCTGCTGCTGCGAGCGGTAATGTCGGTGTGGTGGTGTTTCATCGACAGCGGTGTCAGGCATCTTACTGCCTGCTCGACAGAATATCACCTAATCGTACTCTTTACAACAGTCGTAACTGTCTTCTACCTGCTCGAACGTAGCCCAAATTTAGATTCGAACTCCTGAAACCCTAAGCTTTCCGTTGATACCTCATTCAATAGGTTTTCCAAAATTCGATTTTGGCCTGACCTCGCTATTAGTGGCTCATTGCTTTGTAGATTTTATGTGATGTTGTGGCAGTGTGCTAGATTAAGTAGGTATTTAGTGTACTAGGTTAAGTAGGTATTTTGGCAGTTATGTAACCCGTGTTGTTGTTTGTTGCTGCTGCTGACATGGTCACACACACACACACACACACACACACACACACACACACACACACACACACACACACACACACACACACACACACACACACACACACACACACCTCACGCATGGCATGTCACATCGATTCTTTTCAACAGAATGCCTGGCTGGCTGTGTATACTGCTTGTGAGATGCTGAGATCCGACACAAGTGAGGATACCGTATCCGAGGCCAGAGACTGCCATTTGCAACCAGCTGTTTGGAAAGATGGCACACCCGGTGTTCAAGCGTAAGAGTTTTACTTGTGCAGTTGGTGACTTGTTTCTCTGCTGCGTGTGCACTGTCTTTTAAAATAAAATAAATCTCTGCAATGTTCATTGGATGCGACGAGATTTGTATGTTCGTATGTTGTTTGTGTACACATGCGTGTCTGTTCATACTTTGCAGTGTGTGTCTTGATGATGAGTCTGCATCGTTTCTTGACCATTAGCACGCAGATGTATCAATGTCAGTCTTGCTGTTGCCACTGTTGTTGCTGCCCCATCTGTTGTTGCTGCTGTGTGTACTCTTTAGACCAAGGTGTAGGTTCTGCAAGCTGGATGATCTGATGTCGGTCTACGAGTCTGAGCTCTATGTCAGCACTATCAATCTGAATGCAGGTGCTGGGTAAGGAACCAAGTAGAACTGTTGTATCTACCCACAATTATTTTGTGGAATGCAGAGATATCAGCCTGACAGTGAAAACAACTTCCAACAAAAATTTCTTATTTGGCCAATAGTAACCAGTACAACTTGTACAGTAGATACGTATTTTTGATAAATTTTCGCATAACACGAGCTGAAAGTATCAGAAAATGCATCTCGATGCATTGAACAATTAATTGCACATGCATGCGAGTGTGCCCACACACACACACAAATTGCAGTTCACACAAAATAGCTGGGCACTGCAATACCATTGCAGTGCATGAGCAGGTGGCTAACATGATAATACATAAAGCCTGCCACGATCTGTGCCCAGCTGTGCCCACAACTGAACACCGCAGATACGAGCGTATAGCTTCATTTCCCTCGGTAACACGGAATGCAGTAGCCAAGATTCCTGAGGCAATCGGCGCACTTGGTTCGGACATCTTTCCGGCGTAGCCTTAATTGCCGTTGACGGGATGTAGCGGAGGAAGTGGCTGTCCACGCTATTCGCGCCTGTGGCTGTACCAGTTGCTGCAGCAGCCGCTTCTGCCCGAGCTGCCATATCCGCCTTGCCTTCGATGATGAGGGCGTTCAGGGCGCGCTTGACAAAGTCGAAGTGTGCCGTGCAGTTCGGCTTCTTGTGCAGGGGGTCTGCATTCAAGAGTGCTTGCTCAATCAGATGCACGGCGAGCTTCTTATACCATTTTCCTGACTTGCGTGCAGCGTGTAGAACGACAGCATCTCATCGTCCTTGTCCACTCCGCCGCCCATCTATGTATAATCCTGTACCAGACGAATCTTTCGAACTGGGCGGCGCCAATCTCTCTTGACCACATGTCCGCTGTTCACGCGACCACCTGCCCAATAGCACTAGAGACTCTTAGGAGGTTAGGCAGGGACTCCGAGAAATATGACTTCATACCGGACTCACTCCTCCATCCTCCATGGCGTTGAATTAGACGGTCTGGGATACCTGCTGCAGCTGCCACGAAGACACCCCCAGAACGGAGGCTATGTACACCATACTTGTCTGGATTCTCTCTATTGCCGCCCGTACTAACTCCCTCGCTCTGGAGTATGACATTTGGGACCGAATAACCTGCCGTCCATGGTGGTTTCGGAGTCTGCCGAACAATGTTGAGTTTGGCGAGTGGTCACCGCTGGCGAGAAACTGCTTAACTAGTTGTACTGGACAGAGGTCTTGTTCCCAATGGCTGATGAACACCCAGCTACCTTCCCGGAACTGGTCGTTCCTTCTGCATTCCAGGAAAACTGCCATATAGTCTCGATAAATGGACAGGGCATCTACTCGGACATGAGATCGTCCCAGCGAAGGAATCCAGCAAACCCTAATGTAACGAGTGTCAGGGTTTGGAGATCCTGCAATTTTCCAGTAGACAGTGAGACTTTCAGCTTCTTGAGCAGTTTCGGTGTCAGCGGGGCTTTCCTCCTGCGCTGCGTGGCGAGAAATCTCTTTGCTGCTTGATGTACCCTTTGCACCATGGGTACTCGGCATGGATCATGATGACTATAGGTGTTATGTTTCCAACTGATTCCATGGACTGTGCAGAGACCGGCGCTGGTGTACTGGAAGTGGCAATCTTCTTGACTAGGTGCAATGCTACATGCAGCAGATCCCGGGAGAGCCGAAATACCTTGACCTTTGGCCCACCTCTGCCACTGCGTGAAACTTGTCTTGTACTTCTTGATGGTTGACTTTGCCCTGGAGCCTTCTAACACGGTTGGTAACTGTTGAGCCAACAGCGACATACCCGGTGACAGGTGTGTTGGCTCTCATATCTTCCTCACACACAAGCTGGGCAACTATGTACTCTGAACACATCGTTTCTTCCTAACACTGATCATCATCATCATCAACATCATCGTCATCATCGTCACCACCATTAACCTTCTGCGCCCTGGTGCTAAATCCCCTGATTCCTGCCACCAGCCGCCCTGCCATACTCAATAGTCCCAGTATGCATTTGAAAATTATCTAATTTCACTCACCAGTTTCGTAATTATTTCTTTTTGGTCGCATTGGAAAGCTACAGATGTTCTCTCTCTGAATATCGCCACTAGACACCCGGCAGGAGCAACAGAATCGCCTTCAAGCCTGTTGAGAGCTGCCCTATTGCGCCTGAGCGAGATTCTGTACCCACCTCCACAAATTTTATCATTTCTCAATTTTTACTCAACGTAGAACGATGATTCAAAGTCCTGCAGATTCATGAAGCTCAAGCGATTCATTTGATCTCTACTTCGCATGCGCTGTGCAGCGATGAGTCACTGGGAAAGTCCCCGTTTGAGGCACGCCGACGCACTTTGAAGCACTCTGCGTACAAATTTTCGAAACAATTTCAAGCGTATCCGTGTTTCGTTCTTCGATACTCAGTGATTCCGCACCGCGCTATATCAAACGACATACCACTGGAAAGCTTATTCTCTCACCTTTCCAATGAGCCAACATTCGCGACAATCGGATAAAGGACAATGGAGTTACGACAATTTGAACAGTGATGTATATGCAGTGTACAAGTATGCGCTTTTACTTGACACACATATGCGGCATCAGGAAATCAGGGTATGACGTTTTGACGCACATGTGCGGCATCAGTCCGGAAAGGGTTAAGGGGTCGTCGCAAAAGTTTTCTGTCGTCCCTGAAACGAACATCGTTCATTTCGTACTCGGACCCCCTCCCCTCCCTCTCAAACGAACACAGCTTGCTATGCTGGACGACGAAAATCGCATGCATGTACATGTCATATGTACAGTGTCGGTCAACTTGCGATTTTGGCTCGCACCCCCTCCCCCCCCCCCCCCCCCCCCCAAATGAATCATGTTCGTTTCAGGGACGACAAAAAACTTTTGCGACGACCCCTAACAACATCAACACAAGCAAACTTAGCTTTTTCTGAGTTTCGGGCAATACCGGACGTAGTGGCCCGTCTCTCCGCAATGGTGGCACACAGCCGTGGACTGCCGGGTTGTGGGCCTGGCTGGATCAGCTGGCAATCGTTGCGCTGGGGCAGGCCGGGCTGTTGCGGCACTCCAGTTGCCGGCTGGTGCGGGAGTGCTGGCCCGAAAGGGCTGCTGCTGGGGCTTCTTTGGCTTCGAGCCATCTTTCCCCTGCTTCGTGGCCTCGATGGCTAGGCGGAGACGTTTACGTTTGTCTGCACTGGCCAAGAGGCCCGCCATGCCGTCCCCTTCTGTAAACGCTGTGGCGGTGTCATGGCCATGGCGGTCTGCCACTGCCAGCCAGTCCAACCTCTTCTGCAGGACTTTGCTCGCGCTCTTCAGCTCCTTCAGCGCCTTGGTCTTTTTTGATTTTTTAACGAGTTTTTTGGCTGCTACCAGGAGGCCAGATATTTGGGACAGGCATTCGAACTGGTGCTGATAACTCAGTCGCTTCATACCTGGCATTGTATGAGGCATTGACTTGCTCCTCTTCTTACTTTTCCGCTTCTTCTTCTTGGATCTCCTCTCCGGAGACAACTCCGAGGACGAGCTGGACGAACTCGACGACGACGATAATGAAGAGGTGACCGGCGGCGCTTCCTCTCCTCCAGCCGAATAACTTGGCGTTCCAGGAGACGCATCCTCAACTCTACCTCGTCCTGCGAGGAGGTTTCAGCTGTCTCCCGGGCAGCTTCCGCACGACGACCTCTCGGCATGATTGGAGATATAAGTTGCCAAAAAAGAAAACGTTTCACCTGTGCAACGAAACAGACTGCACCCTTGACAAGCAAGACAAAAAGAAGGACAATCTTTTTGCGCAAGCGCTGTTTCACAGTGCTCGCTCAACAATGAATATGTCACTACAGCTGTGTTGTCACACCTGCCGACATGTCAGTAGCCTGCCGATTTTTGAGGCATGTCACGACCTGCCGACAATTGACCTTCTCCTGCCGACAACAGCCATGAAAGTGTTCGGTTTAGGAGTTGTGATCCAGATTTTTGACTTTTACTGCGCAGCACGAGTGTTTCCATAGCTCTCTCCTGAGGCGCTAAGCGAAATCATCATCCGTCTCGGGGAAAATCGGCAAACTCAGCCCGAGTGTCACGCAAAACCGTGAAATGTTTTTTTTCTTATCAGTACCGCATGTGTGTGTATCGAGGTCGCTATATAGGGGGGGGGGGGGGGGTCCGGGGGCGCAGCCCCCGGATGATGCATTTTATTTTTTCATGCTACTGATATTTGGCTAGAATGATGTGGCAACACTGCTACAGTGACGTCAACCTGCACTGCGTGCCACAACAAAAAATAATACCGGTAAGCATAAAACAAGCTTCGCACATATTCGAAGTTCGAGAGAACATTGCTTCTCGTTTCTTTCAAATACTCAGCCAACGAGAAGCGTACACTTTCTACAGACCCTTGAAATTTGCTACACGCTTCGGTAGTCCGATGCGGCTCTTGCGAATGGTACCGCAGACACCTGTTGTGTTGCCCTTGCGGTAGGTGGCTATCGGCTTGTGTACCAGTTGTCCACGTACAGCTTATACCCTTTCCCGAGAAACGGCTCAATGAGCTTTTGCACTACCACACCGCACCGAACACGCCAAGCTCCTGGACATTTTCAGGGCAAAAGGTTTCCTTGTCCTTACCAACGTACACGATCAAATTGAACAGGTAGCCACTGTCCTCGCAGAGGGCAAAGATTTTCATGCCGAAGCAAGCTTGCTTCGACGGAATGTATTGGCAGAATGATATTCTTCCCTTGAACGCCACTAGCTCCTCGTCGATCGAAATTTAATCATTGGGAGTGTAAACTTTCATGAATTGCTCCTGAAAAAAGAGGTGTCTTGGCGAGCTTATCGCTGGGATCTTCTTCAGTGTTGTCCATGAAGTGCAGGAAAATCAGGATAGAGGTGAAGCGCTCACGCGGCATCGTGTGAAAACGGTGTGGCGATGATGGGATCTGTGCTCCAATAGGGGTCAAGCTCGGGCTTAGGAACAAGGCCCATGTTGAAGAACAAACTCAGGAACACTTTTCATCTCGGGTACGGTAACGGGTGTCCACGAGCGGGTGAGGCTGCGCCGGGCTAGGGTTTCGGCATTAGCGTCGATGTATGCTCTTGCAAACCGGTTTGTCTCCATCACTAGCATGTCCCAAAACTGATCATGTAAAGAACAGCTTGACATAGTCCAGTGGAGAACTATCGGGAAACAGTCTTCGTTCATCCAGTACGTAACTGGTTCACGTAGGGACAAGATCCGTTGCCCACGGAAGTGTCAGTGAGCATGTTCATGTCCATTGTCTGCATCACGTATATGTACGTGATCCGTGGGCCAGTTGCATGTACACCCATCATCATGTGTGTACATATACCTATGTGATGCGTTGTGAAAAGGTTAAAAATCCATTGATACTGTCCTGTGCTATGTTAACTGTTGTACACCGCATGTGTGTGTGTGTGTGTGTGTGCGTGCGTGCGTGCGTGTGTGTGTATGCGTGTGTGTGTGTGTGTGTGTGTGTGTGTGTGTGTGTGTGTGTGTGCGTGGTGTGTGTGTGTGTGTGTGTGTGTGTGTGTGTGTGTGTGTGTGTGTGTGTGTGTGTGTGTGTGTGTGGTTGTGCACATACAGGGGCGACGATCATGCCGTTCAGACCTGGGCCGACGGTCCCACTGAGTTGATCATCCGCTGTTTGCACCGACTGTGTCGTGACAAACATGTCCGTGATGGTCTTGTTGACAAACACTTCCAACATTCACTGGATGAGCTCGCCAAGGACGACTTTGCCGGACAGGCTCTTCTGCAAGCACAGCACGAACAGTTTAAACTTACTGCAACAGGTACGTGCATGTGGAATTGCAATTGACAAACACGAATGCAATATCTCTCCTCATACACTGCCCCAGTCCTTAGCCACACATTCATTTGTTGAACATGTCTTGTTTTTGTTATCAAACCTTCCCCCGATGCAGTAATGGTTTTGAATGCTGCAGGTGCGGCTGTTGGATAGCTCTTGGTTGCTTTTTGTTGAGTACGAACTCACTGGCTGTTTTCTAAACACAGTTGTATAGCTGAGTGGTAACACGGCTGTGCGAACTTTTCTTTGCGAGCGTATTTTTAGTTTAGTTTTTTTCTGTTTTCTACTTTTCTTTCCTTGTCAGAGAAAGATTTCTTCTGCGCAGAACTGTTGGAAACTGCCCAGTGCCATGTGCAGCTGTTTGAACAGCGTAAGAAGGAGTTCAAGGTTAGCCGAACATCTTTTGTTTGTAACTTTGTATTGATATGGATGGTAATTTTTCTTGCTAGCAGTATGTTGAATTAGTTGTGTGCGTGTGTGCGCGCGGATGTGTGTGTGTGTGTGTGTGTGTGTGTGTGTGTGTGTGTGTGTGTGTGTGTGTGTGTGTGTGTGTGTGTGTGTGTGCACTTCAAATAGCTGTGCGGTGTAGACCAGGCTGAATAGTGATTGTCAATTCTTCAGTCTTGCCAGCTTTTCAATGGTGCAATCCCAGCACAAGTGTGTATGGCTTCTGCTGTAGCATCGCTATCATCGCCTCCGGCAATGGGTATCGAAAGGTCAAGATGCATGTGTCAGGGTGTCAGTGTGTCAGTCTGTGTCAGTACTTTGCTTGCGACGGGCGTACATATACTGCTATCCTAGGAACTGTTATCTCCTATATACTGGTATTCCTATGTACTGCTATCCCAAAGCTGGTACTGCATGCTTGTGTACTTATGTTATGTGTGTTCCTGCTACTCCGCAGGCTGTGTGCATGTGTATGTATGCTATCAGTAGCCATGTTGTATCTTGTGCGATAAGATTACCATTGAGGTTCATGTCTTCACACTTGGTCATACGTATGCTGCTCTGTTGTGCGACAATGTACAGTGTTGTCGCAACATGTGGAAGGCCATGAGGGACCGTGTAGGTGCTCAAGATGAGCTGCGAATGGCTACCACCCGTATCTATGGTGTGGACTCTGCTGAGGTTGCTGAGAAGGACCCCTTTGCAGTACATCGGCCGGCTGTAAGTCAAGGAAGATGAGGGTTTAGGCATTGATCCATCTATACATATACAATTATACATGTATCTGCAAAATATTCTTTATGTTTGTACTTCTGCACCTCCTTCTCTGTTACCCCGTGTTCCATGAAAAGGAAGAAAAAACCGGAAGACAGCAACAATTGGAAATGTGGGCACTAACACTCAGTGTCAAAACAGAGTGAACGTAAAACTAGCTACGAAATACGTGAAAAAAATTAGAGGCCGAGTTTTCCGCATCCGTAGGAACGCCACCACCCTTCAAAGATCAAGGCGCAGATGCAGCTCCTAAAGCGGTGGGAGGTGAGTAGATCAGCTCACCAGCATGTGGTCAAAGACCGAAAATCCCATTCACTGCATCCATGTTTTCCTCGTGCCAGGCCATGTGAAAAAAAGAAATTATTTACACGTTTGTGCGTGTGTACGTGTGCACGTGCACATATGTGTGTTCATCTTTGACAACCCATGTTCACACAGGTGAAGTTAGAGATTGGTCAGATGGGTGCGGAGCGCGCTGCAGCGGACACCAAGTACAAGCGCGCTGTCGGACGTCTACTCTATCTCCAGAACCTATCAAAGGTGAGGCACGGCTGCGTGATGCGCTGTTTTACTGCTTTGGAATGCAACTCATCTTTGCTCTATGTTGTTCCTCTTTGTATTCATGACCCTTCAGGATCATTTTTCACTTGTGTCTCCTGTTTGCGCACTTCGTATCGTCTGTTTGTTTGTTAATCCGTCCTGAACTGTTGTTGCTGATGTTTGCGCCCACTGTGCAGGCGGACAACGGTATGAACCAGGACACCTGCCCCATCTGCTGCAAAGTATTCGGCGTGGAGGTAGGCATACACATCCCCTGTCTGTCTAGAGAATAGCAACTCCATTGCATACTGTTGACTGCAGGAGCGGTGGAACTGGTGCGTTTGGTCAGGCCCTGGCGGACCAACTGTTTGGCTGCCAACCCATGTTTATCACTGAGGAGATCATCCTTGGCTGGCATCTGGCCCAGGGCAGGCTGCAGTGGAACCTTCAGCTCAACCAATCAGGCAAGCGTTTGAAGCGATGAGTCCCATCTGGTTGGGCAGTCCTGGACAACCTTCAAGGTTGACTTGAATCCCAGCACACACTGCTTGCACTTGTACATGCGGTGAGTGTTGGACAGTCAGTACCGCACTAGTGCAAGTCCATGCGTCAAGCTGTGTACCTTGTGAGTGAGATTGTCAAAACCCTGATGGTGCAGTGAACTGTTGATGAATGGGGTGACAACCTTGGAGAACACTCCGACGCGCGTGTTCCTCAGGGTTATGTTGTATATCTCTGCTTGCTCGCTTTGACTTTGGACTTCTTTAATGTCTTGCTTCTGTGCGTGCGTCCATGTGTGTGTGCATGTGTGTGTGTGGTTTTGCGACAGTGGCAAATCTATGCCTGTGGCCATTGCTTTTGCATGCAATGTGTCGACTCGTTGCTCATCGGGAAGAGCCGCACTAACGGCAAGGTGGCATGCCCTATGTGCCGCCTTGTGTCGCAAACATCAGAGATCAAATGTGTCACTGTGCCACGCAAGGACACAACACTGGAGACCGGCAATATCAAGGTACTGTGAACCATTGTACATTAGTTGTACTTGTCCTTCCCATTCCCGACAAATCCGTTGTGTTGTGTAATTGCTGCCATTGCTGGCTAGCACCTTTCCTACCTGTTAGCACATTGGCCTGTTTTGCCTGGCCAGGAGAACGTGAAGTAGATAGAATGTGCCAGCGCTGTACCTGGGTAACTTGCTTCAGCCTCTAAAGTGTGAAACTTGTTTCCTCGAAAATGTCTTACTCCCCTGAGGCAGTGGTGATCATGGCACAATGGCATTACATGTCGTACCTAGCTGTTATACATGGATATGTGACAGTCATGGTGTGCCCTGCTGTGCCTTCACTTTTTTGTTTGTTTGCTGTTGCATGGTTGTGTGCAGGGAGGACTGTCGTGCAAGTTGGCAGCAGTTGTACGAACAGTGATGGACCTTTACAAAAAGGACAAGGCTGTCAAGTGTCTAATCTTCTCTAACGTGAGTGCTTTGATCTTTACAATACTGTCTCTTCAAGAGAGTGTTTGTCTAGTGTTTTCCCCACGCAGTGTTTGCCCATGAAGTTAGATTTACAATTAAGTTTGTACTGCGTGTAAGACAACTGAGTCACCGCAGTTATTGGTTATTTCTATTGCTTGCATCCAGAATAGCCAGTATAATTGTTTGCCAAAAAGATCCGGCCAATGCTGCATGCATCGTAGTCGACTACTTTCCGGAGGATGCAGGAGGAGCAGATGCAGCTCCTGTGTGCATGTGTGCCTGAGTAGCGGTTTGTATTTAAGTCAGTGAAACCTGTCTAAGCTGACCGCTCAAGGGACCTTACAAATGTGGTCGCCGTACGGTGGTCTTCTTATCCAGGGTCATTTCACTAGGAATAGCATCCACTGGGAATAGCATCCACTGGGAATAGCATCCACTGGGAATAGCATCCACTGGGAATAGCATCCACTGGGAATAGCATCCACTGGGAATAGCATCCACTGGGAATAGCATCCACTGGGAATAGCATCCACTGGGAATAGCATCCACTGGGAATAGCATCCACTGGGAATAGCATCCACTGGGAATAGCATCCACTGGGAATAGCATCCACTGGGAATAGCATCCACTGGGAATAGCATCCACTGGTCTTGGTTCTAGTGGTCCTCTGGGACAGGTTCACTGTAGTTGTAGTTATTTGCTGTCTGGGACAGGTGGTTGGTCGCCTTGGCAAGTTTTACTGTATAGCTTTACACAACACTGCTGTTGTTGCTGCTGCGGCTGCTTGTGGTGGTTATGTTTCACTGTGTTGAAAATATCCAGTGGAATGAAGTACTGTCGCTGATATCTCACGGCCTAGCACTGAATGGCATCAAGCACGCCAGCCTCATGGACAAAGCTGGTACAGCCTTGCAGGTATGCGTGTTTCTATTGTAGTATATTGTCCATTGAAGACATCTAAATCACCCCTTATTGGTTGAGCTTGTGTGTCCTAATCAGGGCCGACGCCACTGGTACGGCCGGTACGGCCATGGCCGTACCAACTTCCCAAAAAGTCGGTCCACGTGGAACGTCCAAAACCGGGGAGAAAAAGTTTCGATGTATGATTTTGTACAGGGAGTCGCCCAGAGTGCAGGATTTGCCGTCTAAATTCCAAAAATATTCTGGGGGACGACCCCCAGACCCCCCTTAAAGATGGCCCTTCGGCCGCCCCGCTCCGCAGAAGCTGCCTCCGGCCCTGGGACTCCTAATGGACTTTGTGCTCAGAGAGCACTTACCAGGTTTGTTTCCTTCATTTCACAAACCTCCTGAGTGAATTAAATAGAATGCTGAACAGGGAGTTTGTAGCTCGTTTTAACTTCTGTTTCTTTCTTACTGTTTTGCTGCAGACAACTCTGCGGACATTTCGTCAGGACCCCAGTGTAACTGCACTCTGTCTTCACTTGCGAACTGCCGGTAATGGATTGAACTTGATTGAAGCCACTCATGTGCTGCTCGTTGAGCCGTCCCTCAAGCCTGCTTTGGAGATGCAAGCCATTGGCCGTGTGCACAGAGTTGGACAGACAAAGTGAGTGTGTGCGTGCGTGCGTGCATGCGTGCGTGTGTGCGTGTGTGTGTATGTGTGTATGTGTGTATGTGTGTGTGTGCGTGCGTGTGTGTGTGTTGTGTTGTGTATTGTATAATTTGTATTTTATGGTATTGTTGTATTGCTTAGTTATGGGCTATGCTAGGGCACAAGTCTAGTAGGTTACGTGTATGCCGCTTGGGGTAAATGGTGCAACAGCTGTACTTTGTGTAAATCACCCCGAACGTCATAAAGCTTGCGTTTTTGGGAGATCGGGTCATCTAAAGCTAGATGTCATGTTACATCCTATACATCTTATGCACATTGTACAGATGTACGAATTCCCGTAGGTGTGTACATGCCTAGCCGTGTACATGCCCAGTTGGTTGTTCATTGTGTGCCATACATGGGCGTTTTAACAAATTTAGCCCAATACCCAATGGCAGACAGTCGCTTTTCCAGCTTCATCACTTTGGATAGAGCTAATGACTAGCTAGGTCTTCGTCCGAAAAGGTTGTTGCACACAATACCTGCAGGGCAAGTTTTGTAGCAGACAATACAGATGACACTGCAGGGTCCTGTACATTCCACACCCAGCCGGGTCTACGGGATTCCATGGGATTCTTCGGGATCCTACGGGATTTCGTACAGGACGTCACTGTGCAAACGGCTTAATTCTTTTTTTCTTTGTCAAGAAACGTATCCCATTGTACTTTGTTTGCAGGAAAACATATGTTCATCGCTTTCTTGTTGAAGGCTCCGTAGAAGAGCGTCTCTACCAACTACTGGGCAACCAGAAAACAAGCTCTAGCTTGCTTGCCAGGTATGCACTTGCCACAGCTTTCTGATGTTGTCTGTCTGAAAGGGTCCTATCACATGATGGTGCTGTGTTTGTAGTTGAGATTGTGCTTGATTGCTCATTGGGTTTTATACTGCTGAGTGTTGGCGACACAGTGCTGCTACTGCTGCTACTACTGCTACTACTGCTGCTACTACTGCTACTACTGCTACTGCTGCTACTACCACCATTCTGTGCTTGAAGTTCTATTACCGCTCCTTTTCAAACATTTCTCGGATGAGTCCTTTGCCAGAAGTATTTTTGTAGCTTTGCTTGGAGTGCACTTTTAAGTTGTTGTTGTTGTTGTTGTTGTTGTTGTTGTTGTTGTTGTTGTTGTTGTTGTTGTTGTTGTTGTTGCTGCTGCTGCTGCTGCTGCTGCTGCTGCTGCTGCTGCTGCTGCTGCTGCTGCTGCTGCTGCTGCTGCTGTTGTTGTTGCTGTTGTTGTTGTTTCTACCACACTGCAGCCCAACAAAGAAGAGTAGTGGTGAGGACGAGTGTGCTGACATGACAGTTGATCAGCTACAACAGATCATGAATCCAGACCTGCTGCCGGCACTCAACACGGCGGCTACCACTGCTGCCGCTGCCCAGAATACTGCACCACCCGCTACAATTGTTGTTGGCGACGATGCGCAATGAAAGTTTCATATTGCTCGTGAGCGTTTGTAGCAGACTCTCTGAGCAGACAGTGTGCTTGCTCAGTGTACTAATCCGTGTGTACCGTGTCAGGTCATGTCGCTGCCCCCCCCCCCCCCCCCCTACTCCAGACCGAGGGATCAGTTTTGGCCATTCTGCACTGCCATTACTTTCGTGAGCTCACGGGCACGGCATCCATGGTGTGCTGTATGGTATGTTTCTAGTTCGAACCACTGGTGCTCCTTGCTATCTTCGCTATCACGGCTGATTCGCCAGATGTCTACTACACTGCTACTTTCCCGCTTGGTGTGCTCCCGCTTGGTGTGCTCCCGCTTGGTGTGCTCCCGCTTGGTGTGCTGTTTGGTGTGCTGTTTGGTGTGCTGTTTGGTGTGCTGTTCCGTTCTTTAGGATACTAGTAGTCTAGTTTCAGGTGTGGATATTTGTCGGGGGTTTTTGAACTTTTTTCTTGTTTCTTTCCTTAGCTGTGATTTGATGTGGTGAGCATTTTACTTTCAACGGGTTTTTTTTAACATGCCAGCTGTGCTAGCCTGCTCCACTCTGCTTGGTAGTGCACTACTGCTTTCAGCCGGACTGAACATTCAGTGTACTGCACCAAGGGTCCATTGTGGACCGTTGACTACATCCAGAGTGGCTGTGTGATACTCTCGTGGTGGCTTACAGTTGCTTACTTTTACTGCCTGCGACAGGCATTTTCGTTCACGTTACTCCCACATCATTGTTTTAGGCATCTCAAAACATCTTGGCTGTAGTGGCCGAAGGGCTGCTGAATAGCTTGACAGGGCTCGCTTTCAGCAAGGAGCATAGCAATGCCAAAGAGCTGCCGGGTATCTGCTGACTCATATCATTAGCCATCAGTGCAGCATAAAGCAGGAGCATGAGAGCATGAGTTGAAATGAAACAACTGGCATACACACCATAAAATCCACCATGAATATTGCTACTTTGACTTACCTTCATCTTTCCTCAGTGCTGTTGGTGTTCTGTTCAAGTGTATCAAGTTTATGATGCTGTTTGTGTGCACAAACTAACCTATCATCCTATGAAGTATCTTGTGCTCTACTCTGGCTGAGTGCCCTATAATTTTATACCACTCATGATAATTATCCTACACTGATCCAAGTGTGCTATACTACACGCCACTATGAAGCTTATGAGAGATGAAGTCACTCTTTGCCACATTCTATATCCCTTACAATGTACATGCTTGGGCAGTGGTTATGACCATGAGGGTAGATCAATCCAGGGCGTACTCAAATTGTAAAAACCTGAATTTTAGTACTCCCTGGATCGAACAGTGTCATACGTGCACGTGTGTACGCGTTGGTTGTGTGCACCTGCGTGCTTGTGTGTGTGTGTGTGTGTGTGTGTGTGTGTGTGTGTGTGTGTGTGTGTGTGTGTGTGTGTGTGTGTACAGTCAGTTAGACTTTTACATTAGAAAACAAGAAAAGGAAAAAGCTTACAGGGTCAGTAATCTGGTGTTGAACCTGCTTGTAGCAGTTTTAGAAAATAGATACAACAATAATCCGCAGATCTTCATGAATTTGACGCCACGCTGTCTCAAGATAATGCTTTTCAGAAGGGTATCAAAAGTGCATAATAATTGTTATCCTTTCCATTGTACATGGCCTGCATGTACATTCATTTCTAAAATATACTACAATATATTAAAGTGTAGTGTTGCGTAATTTCCAGTTCCTATTATGTTTGTAAGCAATGTATATGATCAGCAAAAGTGTCTCTCAGGTAGTACTACTCCCTGTTCTCAACTTTCCTCATCAAGATCACCAGTGCAGCCACTGTCAGAGCTCAGTACATGCTCATGTATCTGCTGGGAGTGGCTACTGAATAAGTCCTCAATCTGCTCCAATGTCTTGCCTTTCGTCTCCGGCACTGCAAAATAAGTGAAGACGACCAGGGCTAGGCAAACAGCAGCCAGAAAGAGAAACATGCCGCCATTGCTCATCAACTCCGTCAGCTGTGCAAAGTAGCGAGTGTTGAGGAAGGCATTGAGCCAGTTGGTACCCGCTGAAATGGACGACAACAGTGACTTAGCTCGAGCGGGGAACACTTCAGCCATGAACAACCAGGGGATGATGCCAAGACCCAGGGAGAATGCCGCTGTGTAGAAATATATTGAGAAAATCGGCATGGCAATGGCTGCATCACCGTGGATACGGTCACTGAAGAAGAAGAACAAGCTCATGACTACACATGCCAGCGACATTCCAGCACCAGCTGCCATGAGCAAAGGACGGCGTCCACTGCGGTCAATGATGAACAAGCTTATTGCCGTCACAACAGACTGCAGCAGAGGCAACACAGAACATGAAATATATTGTACATGACATTGTACGGTTGTATAAGTACGTCATCACTCCGATGGATTAGGACCCAGAAGCAGGTTGGGTCAGTACTAGCTACTAAAGCATGCTTGGTTGATCACATCCAAATACCGGTATGGATTGAACAGCTTCAAAATCCAGTGTACCCAATAACCCATCTCCCAAAGTGGGAGTCAAGTACATGTAGCCAGATCCATTTTTACCCGAAGTGCCGTTACTGTGTAGCATTGCGCAGGGTGCCGACATCTTTTGTGTGTGTGTGTGTGTGTGTGTGTGTGTGTGTGTGTGTGTGTGTGTGTGTGTGTGTGTTTTGAGTGACAATCGCAGACAAATTATTGCATACTACGGTAGAGTCGCGCGCTGAAGAACGTGGAGCCCAAAAACGTCCAGCCTGAAATTCTAAGAACGCCACAGCCTAAAGTTAAGAACGGTGGTGTTGGTTTTCTTGCAGCTTGTGGGATACATATGATCCAGTACAGATTGTTTCTAAGAACGTGCTATGAACGCAGCCAGATTGCTGAAAAATAAGGACGTCCCAGGCTAACCCCTTGGAAACGACGTTCTTGGGCGCGCGACTCTACTGTACTGCAAAACTAAATTTTGAGAGTCTGACTTGGCAGAGCAGGATTCACACCCGTGCATGCACGCATACACATACACACACACGCGCGCGCACACGCGCACACACACACACACACACACACACACACACAATGACAGCTCACCTGAACAAGAGCCACGCCAATGCTGACCACTGTAGCCTTGTTGCTTAGTCCAGCATTGTTGAATATGATTGCAGTGTAAGCAGTTACAGCAAAGGAGCCCGACCACACTTGAAACAACATTAGCGCAATGGAAATTGCCAGGGGCTGAAAAATACGCCGCAGACGGAAATCAAGCACTGAGAACGTTGGCGCTTTAGCATCCTCCTCTAGTTTTAATTCAATCTCACTTATTTCAGTGTGAATTGGTGAGTGAGCAGTTCCTCGTAACCACTGCAATACCTTGACACCCTGAAGGAAAGATGACAGCACGGAACACAGCCATGATTGTTAAAACAGACCTCTCCAGACCGAGTTGTCACACTTCCCAGCTACTTGTAGGCACAACCAGATGACAACCACAACACCGGGCGTGACAGATTGCAGTTCTGTACAACAGCTTTAAAACAATGCTCAGATGACCGTGGCAACAAGAAAGAAGACAAAACACCATTGAACAGGCAGCGGCAAAAACACATTTCCAGCTACTGTCACAGAAGCAGCAGATATGCATGTATCAACATATTTCTCCAAAGCACATTGTGATCCACCCGGGCAAACAAAAGACAGAGAAGTGACTCTTTGACCGTACCTTTTCCTTTTGTCCATTCCTGATGTACCACCGTGGTGTTTCTGGTAAGAAAAATAACAGGGCGGCAAGTAACCCACTGATACAGGCACCAACAACTGCCATGTGTCGATAGGACACGTCAATGCCGATGGCAAAGCTCACAACTATCCCAATAGACATGGTAAGCTGCAGTGTGGTTGTCAGTGCTCCGCGCAGACGTGGCACAACAACCTCGGCAAGATAGATCTGTCAGAAAAGAGTGTGCAGTTGGGAGTAGGTGACCATGCATACAGATGCACAATTACACACATGCACACAAAATGGCGGTGGATTCCAAAGAATTACAGACCAGTGAACGCTATAGTTTCAACACACGAGTACATGTACTGTATTTTACTGGTTATAAATCGACCCCCAATGCTTGGGGCCTCGATTTACCGGTTCAATATCAATATGATCAATAGTGGTTAAACCCCGGCTTTAAGTCGACTACCTTTTTTTATTTTTTAACTCGGATACTGGGCCAATAAATAGAATTAAAATAGAAGAAATCACATGGAAACGAGTTATGAAGCAACTATCCACAACTGTAACACGACCCTTTTTTGAATTCGGTTATATGTCATAAAAGGTCGAGTTATACCCAGAAAACAAAATACAGTCAAATCTGCCCTTAGCGACCTCTGCTGTAGGCGACCATCTACCGTTAGCGACCGATTTTTAGTGCACCGACGGTTTCACATACAAACTGATCTGTCCAGAGCGACCATCTGCTGTGCGCGACCAGCGACCGCGATTTCATGCACGATGGCTGCATTCAAATCTGCTGCAAGCGACCGCGACCCAGGTTCAGTCAGGTGCGAAACTGTACTTGCCTGTGCGCTGTCAACTGCAAGGTGTGAAAATGCGCTGTCTTGCAAGTGCGATCGACTGGCCCTGGCCTGTACTGAGGCTGCGCTGTAGCTCTCAAGATTAGCCCTGGTATGTGCACTATTCTTGGGTTTGTGCACCCCTATATTTTATTGAATATCCAATAAAATGATATTACGAATCACATTATTCTCGTCGATTTGAGTACATGGAAGCATATTATTATTAGGGCTCAAACGGTCACGGTTTTACCCCTGACGGTTAACTGCTAAGCTAACGGTCGGTTAACCGGTTATAACCTATAAGCCACGGCAATCCTGCGCACTCTTTTTTAACCGTATATTTGACTATACTCATTCAAAAAATGTACCCTATTCAGTACAACGCACACTTGTACATTCTCTTGCATGCTCATTCATACATACTCTCACACCAAGAGACCAGATATGACCGAGTTGACAGCCCAGAAATTGCGTACGCGTGCGACAGCCCACGAAAGTGCACACTTTGCAACGACCTGATACTTGAAAAATTGACTGAAAAGTTACTGCGTAACCGTTATCTTTATCGGTTAACCATTAATTCTTCGTAACCGGTCTGCAACCGGTTAATCGGACTTATCGTTTGAGCCCTAATTATTATGCATGCCCGTTTTGTCGGATTTACCATACATCTGCCGTAAGAGACCGCTTATTCTTGCACCAAGGGGCGGTCGCCTACGACAGATTTGACTGTACTTGTAGAGTGCTAACTTCAAAACAATTCATTACCATTTACTTGCGCATACACATGCAGAGCAGGTGATAGCGTTGTGATAGCGGTGGAACATCTCCACTCACCGGGTTAACCAGTACAGATATGCCCACGGCCAGCCCAATCACAACACGGCCTGCAATCAAGGAGGCCAGACTGCGTGCACAAGCAATCAAGATCCATCCTGTCAGGCAACAGCAAGGCAAGAAGCACACACACACACACACACACACACACACACACACACACACACACACACACACACACACACACACACACACACCAGCATGTGTTGATATGTGCCATCAGATAATTTTTAAATTATTTGATGGAAAATAACAATCAAACTGGTCTTCTAAGCTTTGGTAAGGCACTAGGACCGTCACTGACTGGTCAGCTCCTAGGCAACGGGTTAGACTACCGTAGAATCCCGCGGATAAGCCCATGGGCTTATCTCAGTCAATATCTGTTTCACAAGGACATTTCAGTGGGCTTATACGAGAACATGGGCTTATACGCGGGCATGGGCTTATACGCTGACACCAAAATTGTGCAATTGAAAAGTATCAAGGAAGTGAGAAGTACATTGCTGAAAACCGCTGTTCAAACAAAAATGATTGTGTTGAAATGTACAAAAAAACATGGTACATGAATGACCAAGAGTCCATAATTTATGGACTCTTGGTATGACCTACAGTCCATTTCAAAACTATAGACGCGTACCTAGGCAAAAACCGTTATGCCAGCATCTATACCACATAAAATCTGTGATCACTTTGTGCATAATTTTTTCCAAATTGGGCGTCTGTTATCCAATCCTTTAGAAACTATAATGAGAGTAATTGTGGAGCAATCCTGAGCAATATTTCGAAAACTATTCTCAAAAAGTTCCAGCCAAATTTGAAATATTTCAAAAACCCTATGCGTCTATAGTTTTGAAATGCACTGTAGGCCCATGGGCTTGCACGATGAAGCTTTGTGATGTTTGAACTAATCCTGGGCTTATGCGCGGTGGGGCTTATCCGCGGGATTCTACGGTATGATTCTACAGTCCTGCAGAGTAAGCCAATATGCATGCTGTCTAGACTGCTTGAATATGCAGTGGGAAGTGGTGGTGGTGTGTGTGTGTGGGGGGGGGTAATGTCACTTCAGAAGTCACCTACCGATGATAAAGAGTAAATTTCCAATCATTAGTGATGGTTTCCGACCAGCGTAGCCAGCCATAGGCCCACCGATAAGTCCACCAGAGAACGCTCCCAGAAACACTGCTGACTGTTTGACAGATGTGTACACACACGCACGCACACACACACACACACACACACACACACACACACACACACACACACACACACACACACACACACACACACACACACACACAATGTCATGATCAGCTATGCAGAGAATGCAAGCGGCATTGATTGTGAAGTTTGACCTTCACTGCGCTCTATGTGTACGAAATTTAAAAGATGTGTGTGTGTGTGTGGCCGGGGGACTCTTGTCCACCGTCCACCGTCAATAAGAATACCCGAAAATCGATAAAAAAATAATAATAAAGAAAGAAGCCTCCAGTGACAGCGAAGCAACAAATGAAAACCTGAAAAGAGCCCGGCCCGATTGCGCCCTGGTATCCCCTGTCTGAACTGCAAAAGAGTCAAAAGTAACGCTGCATTTCCATTTCAATTACATCATGCACGGCACAAAAAAAACATCCGAGAGCCACAGGCACAGGCGCTGCTTTCCGCCGGGTACGCGGGTCGGATTTCTTTGGCCAGGAATGTACATGTGTGATGTAAGTATCAGTGTGTCTAGCTCTTCTGAACAACCAAGAGTCCTCCACATGCACAGCCAGTTACAGACTCCACATGCACAGCCAGTTACAGACTCTCGATGTTGTGCAAACCCATGAACTACACATGTATGTGGAACCCTTCGGTGGGCACAATTAATCACCCGAAAAAATCTTAGTTCCAAGGATCACGTACTCCAAACCAGCTGATGTGCGACTGATCCAAGGACATCTTATAACCATGAGTGATTGCTTCACTGCCATTCTTCACCAGAAGCTGTTCGCTAGCAGGACTGGTAAAGCCCAGCGAATACCCAACACAAACCGAGCCAATACTGACGAGCAGCGTTACCAGATAGGACGGCTTATTCTCACTGGATAACCAAGCTGCGGTGGTGCCCCTCTTTTGCTCGTGGTCTACCAATAATGGTGACTGAATAGTATCTCGTCCCTCATTAGCCATGTCTATTTTGCCAATGAAACTCAAAAGGAGATCATAGGTAGTCACCAGTCAAGAAAGATCGTAGAACATTGGACAAGCCTTCTCTCCCTCTATTCACAACATCGCCCGACATCGCGCGACAGGGCACCAAATTGCAAAGCCAGACTGCTAGACTGTGCATGTGAACAAACATTTTCATTTTGAATATCCCTCAATATTTTTCTTGGCCCACGTGCATCACAAGGGAAAATCCCAGAATACGCGGTCGATGTAGAATCATGTTTTGCTGTTGCTTCCAGCCAGGGAGTCGTATAAATACGACTCCCAGCTTCCAGCATTAATTTTATTCTCTGTTGTTTAGGGCCTGGTCAGACTGCGGCAAATTTTGGTTGCCTGACGAAAACAGAACAGCGTCCAGAATTTGAATCGCGATCACACTACAAATGTGGGGAGAGTGAAAATTCAAACTTCATTTCGAGCGTCAAGTGGTAATCTCCACGAACGACGTCAAATTCCTTCACCTTGGGGATCGCCAACACCTTCAGTGCAATCCTTGCAACCATCCTTATGAGTTTTGTTGTTGTCCGTGGCCAATTAGCTCTTCGATATCGAGATGAAAAAATCAGTGATTATCAGCGTCAATGGCGTATCAGCGTCAAATCCTGTTTGGAGCGGAAAAGCGTGGTCCGTTCTTGCTTTTTTTTTGGAGCGTCAACTCTCGCTTTTGCCGCTCTGGCGGCAAGTTACTATGGAGATTCGGATTATAATCCTTGGATTATTTCGATTTTGCCGCAGTCTGACCAGGCCCTTACACTGTAGATCTAGAGGTTCTGCAAAACGAAAATGTGTACGAACTTTCGCTCTACGTCACGGAGTGAGAAACTTCGCACGAACTTTCGCAACTTTGGACGCGAAACCTGCAGGGAACGCGAAATGAACTTTCGCAGGAAGTTTCGTGAGATTGGGTCATGTCGTACGTGCACTTGGCGCGTGCAAACTACGAAAATGTGCAGAACACAAAGTTCGTGCGAAAATTCGTACACATTTTCGCAAGGCCTGTCGCGAAACTTCGTTCGAATTTTCGTTGTGCAGAACCTCTCTACCATGTTTGTTTAGTTGTTTACCACCCTCCCACGGCCATGGCGCCACCTGTCTGCTGCTGTTTCTTGAACACAGTTAGTGAAAAAGTTCAGTGTTTATTCGTGACATGTAGGAAGTGTTCACGGAGTCAAGCCTATGCGCCTGACAATGAAGTTGTAAGGCCAAAGATAATTTCGTGTTGTGCCTGCCGACTCCTCATGCGAGCATGCATATATTTATGTGTGTGTGTGTGTGTGTGTGTGTGTGTGTGTGTGTGTGTGTGTGTGTGTGTGTGTGTGTCTGTGCATGTACGAAGGTAGGGCCATGCATTAGGGAGGTTCCGGAGTACGACTTTTCGTGCCAAAATCCGTAGAGGCGCTACGGATTTTTTATACGTCGTTTTCGAGCAGTGAAATGTTCCGGAGTACGGAACTTGTGTGTTTGCCTAGGTTACGATCCCAAACACGTCACATTCCCGCGCTATGCCTTTTTATTTTGAAAATTTGTACCGAAATCAAAACTTCCCGCGGAAAATCGATGTTTCTCGTACCAAATTTGTACGCGAAAAATCTTTCTGCACCTGATGACGCAAAATCTCCATACGAAACATGGTTCGTGTGAAAGCCAGTCCACACGGATTCTCCGTGCCGAAAAATCGTATGGAGCATGCCTGGAAAAAATCCGTAGCGCCCATACGGATTTTGGCACGGAAAATCGTACCCCGGAACCTCTCTATTGTCAGGGGCGTCGGACACGGTACGGTCACTACGGTATTGACCGTACCACTTTTTGCCCCAGGTACCCCGTGAATCAATAAAATACACTGATCTGGACTAAAATTCCAAAATTTTCGGCTCCGCCATCCTCCCCCCACGAGTAAACTGTACTTCAGATGACTGACCGTACCACCCTAAAATACCTTCCGACGCCCCTGATTGTACTGTGCATTCATTTAGTCCGCCAGCCAGATTGGAAAATTGTGACGTCTCAAAAACGTTTTCAAGCCATTGCCATGGCAACATGATTGAATGTTAAATTAACGCATGCTCCGTACGCGTACGTCGGAGAAACACATCAGCCTCTGGCTGTGCAAGTGGCAGATGAATAATTTGCAAAAGACATGTACCGCGCATAGTTGAGCCGGTCATAGGTGAAGCAACAAGGCAGCACTCTGCGCACACAATCAAAGTGGAGTTCCCAATCACTGGTACAGCTGGCACGGATAAGGCAAGGAGAAGGTCCACCATATTGATGTGTGATGAGCATAAAGCACACCATGGATGACAATGCATGCCGTGGCAGTGAGCTCACGAAAGTAATGGCAGCGGCGAATCGCCAAAACTAACCCCTCGGTCTGGAGAAGGGGGGCAGCGACATAACCTAACACAGTACACATGGATTAGGACACTGAGCGAGCACACTGTCTGTTGAGCGAGTCTGCTACAAACGCTCACGGGCAATATAAAGCTTTCATTCCGCATCGTCGCCAACAGCATCTGTAGCGGGTGGTGCAGTATTCTGGGCAGCGGCAGCAGTGGTAGCCGCCGTGTTGAGTGCCGGCGGCAGGTCTGGATTCATGATCTGTTGTAGCTGATCAACTGTCATGTCTGCACACTCGTCCTCACCACTACTCTTCTTTGTTTGGCTGAGGCATGGTAGAAACAACAAGCAAACAACAACAACAACAACAACAACAACAACAACATCGTGAGAATAAAGATTTGAAACAACAACAACAACAACAACAACAACAACAACAACGACAACGACAACAACAACAACAATCGTGAGAATAAAAGATTTGAAACAACAACAACGACAACAACAACGACAACAACAACAACAACAACAACAACAACAACAACACCGTGAGAATAAAGATTTGAAACAACAACAACCACAACCACAACAGGTTATAAACTTATAATGTGCACTCCAAGCAAAGCTACAAAAATACTTCTGGCAAAGGACTCATCCGAGAAATGTTTGAACAAGAGCGGTAATAGAACTTCAAGCACAGAATGGTGGCAGTAGCAGCAGTAGCAGCAGTAGCAGCACTGTGTCACCAACACTCAATGCGCAATCAAGTACAATCTCAACTACAAACACAGCACCATCATGCGATAGGACCCTTTCAGACAGACAACATCAGAATGCTGCAGCAAGTGCATACCTGGCAAGCAAGCTAGAGCTTGTTTTCTGGTTGCCCAGTAGCTGGTAGAGATGCTCTTCTACGGAGCCTTCAACAAGAAAGCGATGAACGTATGTTTTCCTGCAAACAAGGTACAATGGGATACGTTTCTTGGCAAAGAAAACAACAGGAAATAAGCCTTATGCACAGTGACGCCATGCACGAAATCCCGTAGACCTGGTTGGGTGTTGAATGTACAGGACTGTTATGTGTTATCTGTATGTATAATTATAACATTACCCGAAGCCAAAGTGAGTATGGGCTGATATTCACTACAAACCGAGGTCCCCCGAGGTTCGTATACAGTCAACTTCGCGTACAACGACACTCGGCGGAGCATCAGAAAAGTGTCCTTATGCGCGAAGTGTCGTTATACCCGAAGTCCCATTATATGTATTCCAGTTGGATGTGACTTTGCTCTGGGCAAGGAAATTCTGTCGTTATTCGCGAATTGTCGTTATATCCGCAGTCGTTATTAGCGAAGTTGACTGTACGTGGTGAATATCAGACCATACTCACGAGGCTGAAGGTAATATTCGACTTACATGTATACCTACATATGGTGATATTCACCTTCGTATATTGCCACGATCGCCGCCCTCATTGTCAAACGCATCTTCGGCAAATTCTAGTTTGAGATCGACAGTACAGCACAGTGCAGTCCTGTCCTAGTGCAAGATGAAAATGAGCCATGTGCTGTGGAGATCAGCTAGACCATGTAGCAGCTAATGACTCGGCTAGTCGGATCAGGAGACCTGAGCGGCTAAAATATTTGACCAATCACATTGAAGCACGGGATCAAGATTCGACTAATCCTGTGCAAGCAATTTTGATTAGCAAGATTTGGCCAACCATGTGCTTGCGCAGGCTATTACTAAACTGGTCAAACGACCATGTATAGCACACAATGAACACCCAATCGGGCATGTACACACCTACGGGAGTTCGTACATCTGTACAATGTCAGGGCTCACCACGACCATACAAAGCGTCAATAACGGTCATTTGGATTTGACCAATCAGCGCACAGCAAAACGGGCTGTTTCTTGCAATTGTGGGGTGTTTTCTGAGTGGAGCTTGGCTGTATTCGTTGGTTTTAGACATTAGGCCATTGTGGATTCGTGTTCAGAAGGTGTGTCTTTGGGGGGTTACCGTCTCGAATTTTTCGATTTGGCCTTCGTTTGGCTGAGATCGGATGGTGAAATCACTCAAACGCGAAGGCGTGCAAACAAGTGAATGAAGAGAAAATTAGAAATCGGGGACGGTAAACCGATAGAGAATTCCAAGACCTTGAAAATGAGCTATCGATGATGAGAATCGGCCAAGGAGAACCGCTGTTTTACTTTTTTGAAGACATCAAGGTCGGCCGTGCGTCGCCGCGCGCACCAACAAAAACTGGCAGCCGTGCGCATATCTGCAAGTGCAACAAGAAAGGGCGGAGGAGACAGCAAGCGTTCCAAGTGAAGAGTTTACCTTCGTGTTGACTCAAGCTAAGGACTCATGCCAGTCAGGGATCATACTAGTCACCTCTCATCATGGTCATGACTAAGGGATTCATTTGTGACAAGGAAACTCCCCACTCGCAGCGTGAAAGCTGCGAGGCCAAACAGAAAAGAGTGTGCCGAGTCGCGATCAGGAAACGCTGAGTTCTACTGACAACATTGGTTAGCTAGGCGCGGCAAATTCTTGTAGATGCCAGGACTCAAGTTCACCAGCACCCCACGGACATATCTTGATCGACACCCACCAGCGGATTGAGAAAAATGACCAAGATTGCTTGGAGAAAGGACGTCTTCTCCGCGTGTCTTTCTCGACATCAAACAACAAGATTCGCTTCGGCACTGGCCCTTCGCTGTACAGAGTAGACCAGGAAGTCGTAAAATACCGGTATTTTACGACTAGACTGTACATCGCTGTACATCGATGAGCATGAACTCGGGTGCGTAGCCGCTATGACTGCACAAACTCTGGTTTTGGCGGCATTCAAAATGGTGGTCGACGCTTTTTGAATTTTGTATGGTCGTGGTGAGCCCTGAATGTGCATAAGGTGTAGAGGATGTTACATGACATCTGGCTTTAGATGACCCGATCTCCAAAGAACGCAAATATGATGTCCGGAGGTGATTTACACAAAGTACAGTTGCACCATTTAGTAGGTATTTACCCCACGTGGCATACACGTAAGATTTGTGCCCTAGCACAGCCCATAACTATGCAATACATCAATACCATACGATACACGCACACGTACACACACACACACACACACACACACACACACACGGGCGGGCGCACACGCACACACACACTCACTTTGTCTGTCCAATTCTGTGCACACGACCAATGGCTTGCATCTCCAAAGCAGGCCTGAGGGACGGCTCAACAAGCAACACATGAGTGGCTTCAATCAAGTTCAATCCACTTCCGGCAGTTCGCAAGTGAAGACAGAGTGCAGTTACACTGGGGTCCTGGCGAAATGTCCGCAGAGTTGTCTGCAGCAAAACAGTAAGAAAGAAACGGAAGTCAAAACGAGTTACAAGCTCCCTGTTCAGCATTCTATTTACATGTATTTGACTCGGGAGGTTTGTGAAATGAAGGAAACAAACCTGCTATTAGTGCTCTCCGAGCACAAACTCCATTAGGACACACAACTTGTGACACAAGCTCAACTAATGAGGGGTGATGTAGATGTCTTCAATGGACAAAATGCTACAATAGAAAGTTTAGAAACATGCATACCTGCAAGGCTGTACCAGCTTTGTCCATGAGGCTGGCGTGCTTGATGCCATTCAGTGTTAGGCCGTGAGATATCAGCGACAGTACTTCATTCCACTGGATATTTTCAACACAGTGAAACATAACCACCACAAACACCCGAAGCAGCAACAGCAGCAGTATTGTGTAAAGCTATACAGCAAAACTTGCCAAGGCAACCACCTGTCCCAGAAGCAAATAACTACAATGAAACCTGTCAAGGCGACCACTTGGATAAGGCAGCCACCTGTCCCAGAGGACCACTACAACCAGGACCAATGGCTGCTATTTCCAGTGAAATGACCCTGGATAAGAAGACCACCTGTACACGGCAACTACATTTGTAAGGTACCTTGAGTGATCGGCCCAGGCAGGTTTCACTGATTCACAAGCAAAACGCTATTCAGGCACACATGCAAACGGGAGCTGCATCTACTCCTCCTGCATCCTCCGGAAACAAAAACGTTGTGACTCCATCGACCTGTCAGTTCCGGTAAATTGAGTTCTGAGAAATCGAGCGGTGGTGACTCCGAGTGATACTCGAACGGTGCCAGTTTCTTTCGTATATTAAAACAGCGAACATACTTCAAACAAGCATATCCACTTATTGCCTTGAACTGTTTTTGTTCTATTGACACAATTTTTTTGAACAGGGTAACTCCTTGCCAAGAGTCCTTGGAATGGAAAGATAGTCAAACAGTTTTGTTTCCGGAGGAAGCAAAAAAAGAAGAAAAAAGACGGTTCGACAGGGATGCAGGTTCATCAAGATTTCTTTAGTCTAAATTATCCCATGGTTTGCAACCATTCATAAAGCTCGTTCAACCCTAGTCAATAGTACATGTACACGTACTGGCTAGTCTGGATGCAAGCCATAGAAAGAACCAGTAACTGTGATGACTCAATTGGTTTTATACAATGTACATGATGAATTGTAAATCTAACTTCATGGGCAGACATTGCATGGGCAGACATTGCATGGGCAGACATTGCATGCTGAAAATACTAGCTCAACATTCTCTTCAAGAGACAGTATTGTAAAGATCGAAGTGCTCACGTAGGAGAAGATTAGACACTTGACAGCCTTGTCCTTTTTGTAAAGGTCCATCACTGTTCGTACAACCGCTGCCAACTTGCACGACAGTCCTCCCTGCACACAACCATGCAACAGCAAACAAAACAAAAAAGTGAAGGCACAACAGGGCACACCATGACTGTCACATATACATGTATAACAGCTAGGTACGACATGTAATGCCATTGTGCCATGATCACCACTGCCTCATGGGGAGTAAGACATTTTCGAGGAAACAAGTTTCACACTTTAGAGGCTGAAGTAAGTTACCCAGGTACAGCGCTGCCGTCAATGCCTGGCTCAGGATACACTGATGTCTGGCTGGTGATTGGTTGATACATGTATCTGGTTGATACCCATCTGATAATCGGTTGGAAAGAAACCCTGGTTAATTTCAACCTAAACAGCTGCCTTGTAGGCTGGCACATTCTATCTACTTCACGTTCTCCTGGCCAGGCAAAACAGGCCAATGTGCTTACAGGTAGGAAAGGTGCTAGCCAGCAATGGCAGCAATTACACAACACAACGGATTTGTCGGGAATGGGAAGGACAAGTACAACATGTACAATGGTTCACAGTACCTTGACATTGTCGGCCTCCAGTGTTGTGTCCTTGCGTGGCACAGTGACACACTTAATCTCTGATGTTTGCGACACAAGGCGGCACATAGGGCATGCCACCTTGCCGCTAGTGCGGCTCTTCCCCATGAGCAGCGAGTCGACACATTGCATACAAAAGCAATGGCCACAGGCATAGATTTGCCACTGTTGCAAAACCACACACACACACACATGGGCGCACGCACAGAAGCAAGACAAGAAAGAAGTCCAAAGTCAAAGCGAGCAAGCAGAGATATACAAGATAACCCTGAACACGAGCGTTGGAGTGGTCTCCAAGGTTGCCACCCCATTCATCAACAGTTCACTGCACCATCAGGGTTTTGACAATCTCACTCACAAGGCACACAGCTTGACGCATGGACTTGCAGTAGTGCGGTACTGACTGTACGACACTCACTGCATGTACAAGTACAAGCAATGTGTGCTGGTATTCAAGCCAACCTTGAAGGTCGTCCAAGACTGCTCAACTAGATGGGACTCATCGCTTCAAACGCTTGCCTGATTGGTTGAGCTGAAGGTTCCACTGCAGCTTGTCCTGGGTCAGATGCCAGCCAAGGCCAGGAAGAACCGTGAGCTTTCAGATGGGATCTGGAGCACTGCTGAGCATCTGCTGGGTATCCTGAGGCATGGTGATGCTGTGACTACACGCCTTGGTGGAGAGAAGTACTCAACCCTGTCGTGGTACCTGCCTCTCCTGTAATCACTGTGTGCAACGATGATGGCAGTGGTGATGACGACACCGGTCAGCCAGCGCTAGTCTCTACCATGAAGGATCTACGAAGCGCAAGCTAGGATCGTCGGTTCAAGCTGTCCGCCTGCGGACAGTATCTACATGATGACTGCAGTACTGGAACCCTGCTCCAGGGACATGAATTATTACCGCTGTCTCACCGGAGGATATGGCAGATGCCCTGGTAATAGATTCTGCCATTACCCCCGCCTGACAGCTTCACGTTTGCCTCAACAAACAGTTGCATTGATGTCGAGCCACCAGCCAAGTGCAAAATATCCCTCCTGGATGAATTGCTTGGGGCTGAGGAGGAGGATTTCTCGGCTGATCGAAGTTACGGCATACATGGCAGAGAAGACCGTCAAGCGATCTTGTGATCCCCATGACTGGTGGTGTGTCAACCGATCTTGGTTCCCAAGCGGTATCTGTGCATCCCGGCCACATCTGTACCATCAGAAAAAGTATTTCCATTTATCGGTATACTCGGGTGCTTTCCTTTGTGCATTGCTACAACATGTAAAGAGGAGTCCACACATTCATGTTATGAACTTATCACCGGCTATACAACATGTTACGAACACACAACCAGTTTAGGGAGTATCGTCCGTGCCAGGCCACCATAGCGCTGTCTTCTACCCTAAACAGGTGGCAAAACCAATACCTGCCAGCGAGTTTGAGGGGCTAAATCTCAAAACAAAACGAACAACAAGAGTGCTGGGCTTGTTAGAACGCAGGAGCAGAGACAATGCAGCAGACAGGAAGCTAACGTTGCTAGCACACAGCAGTATGCAAGGCAGTTGCTAACAGTGCTACCGCCCCTGCAGTCAACAGCATGCAATGGATTTGCTATTCTCTAGACAGACAGGGGATGTATACCTCCACGCCGAATACTTTGCAGCAGATGGGGCAGGTGTCCTGGTTCATACCATTGTCCGCCTGCACAGTGGACAAACAGGAGACAGATGAAAATTAAGGGTCATGAATACAGAGGGGAAAAATGTAGAGCAAAGATGAGTTGCATTCGAAAGCAGTAAACAGTGCATCATGCAGCCGTGCCTCACCTTCGATAGGTTCTGGAGATAGAGTAGACGTCCAACAGCGCGCTTGTACTTGGTGTCGGCTGCAGTGCGCTCCGCACCCATCTGACCTATCTCTAACTTCACCTGTGTGAACATGGGTAGTCAAAGATGAACACACATATGTGCACGTGCACATGCACAAACACACAAACGTACACACACACACACACACACACACACACATACGAGCATCACATAACCATGCATTTAACAAGAAACTGGCGACGGGATGATGTAAATAATTCCGTTTTTTCTTTTCTCACGTATTTCGTAGCTAGTTGTACGTTCAATCTGTTTTGGCATTGAGTGTAAGTGCCCACATTTCCAATTGTCGCTGTTTTCTGTTGTTTCTTTTTCTCACTCTTAAATAAAAAACTTAAAAAGAGTTACTCGAACACTTGAACAAAACATTTCCTTGCCCATGGAACACGGGGTAACAGAGAAGGAGGTGCAGAAGTAAAAACATAAAGAATATTTTGCAGATACACTCAGACCTCGCTTATCCGGTCCTCTTTTATCCAGATCCCTCGCTATCAGGAAGAAAATAGCTGGTTACAGATTTACAGCGTACGTGGTGCATCCAACATAGCCGGTGTTTGGTTATCCGGTCCCCTCGCCTATCCGGATATTTTTGTGGAAAACGGATGTGTGCGGTTAAGCGAGGTCTGACTGTATATGTATAGATGAATCAATGCCTAAACCCTCGTCTTCCTGGACTTACAGCCGGCCGATGTACCGCAAAGGGGTCCTTCTCAGCAACCTCAGCCGAGTCCACACCATAGATACGGGTGGTGGCCATTCGCAGCTCATCTTGAGCACCTACACGGTCCCTCATGGCCTTCCACATGTTGCGACAACACTGCGCATTGCCGCACAACAGAGCAACACGCGTACGACCAAGTGTGAAGACATGAACCTCAATGGTAATCTTATCGCACAAGATACAACATGGCTACTGATAGCATACATAAACATGCACACAGCCTGCGGAGTAGCAGGAAACCACATAACATAAGTACACAAGCATGCAGTACCAGCTTTGGGATAGCAGTACATAGGAATACCATATATATTTTACCATATACATTTTTATTTCCATTGTTATCAGGTTCGGCCTCATTTCCTCTGTGCTGCGCTGACGAGTCCACAAAGGACGAAACAGTTCTGTCCGCAGATTGAGTAGGAATACCAGTATATAGGAGATAACAGTTCATAGGATAGCAGTACATATGTCGTGACCCGAGGTCGACGACGCGCAGCCATCCTAGCCAACCTGGCAGACGAGGGGCCAGCACCAGCTGACAAGTGCTCAGCTGACTGATGAGTACGAGTCGCGCCAGCACCGCATGTGCACAGTACGGTAACTCACTGCATCTTTTCTATTCACTACATCTCTTCCACTCACTAGCTACATCTCTTCTACTCATTACATCATTACTACTCACTACATCATTACTACTCACTACATCATTCCTACTCACTACATCATTAGACATTACTACTACGTAGCCTTTATACGCACTTTAATACTACATAATTATACAAATGCTACGATACTGAATAATCTGGCGCCTTGTTCTCTAACTGTCATAGTCTACTACTATCTTCTTCCATTCTGGCATGTTGTATCCCGCCGTTATGAGACGTTCAATCATTATGAATCTAGCTTTGTCCGTTACTTGTCCCCTTGTCCCGCCGTCTAATATGACTAGTGAGTACAGTATGTGTGCTCTGATTGGCTGTTGTTAGTTATTGTTATGAATATAAGTCCCTGTCTTTTATACGTCCGCTCTCTCGCTCCGGTACTGCTTCTATCTTGATCTCCTCTTTCTTACTCTACCTCTGACCTATCTACAAGGTATGTCCTTGGAAATGGAACTCTTGGTGGGCTGTTGAGTGATGGCGTGCATATATTGTGCACTTGGGATTCTGGGTCTTGCTCACACTTCGTGGCGGTCCTATTTAGTGTTGTTCGCAACGCAGGCTTTTGACTGACCCTTGGGGTCGGGTCACGACATTTGGTGCTGTGACCAGGATCCGTCACTCAATGTGAACTAATCCTCGGTTCTTTTTCTGGTGTGGCGTTTTTGTATTATCCAGAATGGCACAGGAAATGATAGAGGAGCTCAGTGCCCTTACGCGGGAAGCAGGCCAGGGGCGGGAGACTCCGACTATGCAGAGCTTGGAACGGGCAATAGCTCTATTCGAAGGCGTGGGTCGACCCGACCAAGGGCGACACTTGAGGAAGTTGAAGGAAGACCTGGACTTTCTGTCCTTGATATCCTTCAGGATATTGGGCCGGCATGCCGGCCACCGCACGGATGAATCAGAAGAGCCACCGAGAAAGAAAACTCGTAAAAACTGACGTAAGCCCAAGAAAGACAAGGCGTCTACTAGTGGCAAGAAGGACTCGAGTACTGACACGGAAATCCCAACGGACTTGCCAACTACCCCCGACAAGTCCGCGTCACAGTGATATGCGGCCTCTTTATTGGATCACATAATATTATGTCAATTTAATAAAAGTATTTTTTATCTAAACCTGGTTGCGCTCTGATCGCGTGTATGGTGAGGAATGGAGGCTAGGACCAAAACTGTGGGGAAGTCTCATTTTTATAAAATGGCAATAAATAAGATAAATTGTGCACTCATAACAACAGCAAAAATGAAGAAAGTCAAGTTCCATAACGTTTTCTTGTGACTGTCATCAGTGGAACGCCGTCACATAAAAATGTAATAACTAAAACACACACTTATATACATGTAGCTAATATGGTTTCAGGTAGAAATACAGCAGGTAGAAATACAGCAGCTAACAAGTACAAAAAGCTTTTTGTACTTGTTAGCTGCTGTATTTCTACCTGCTGTATTTCTACCTGAAACCATATTAGCTACATGTATGTAAGTGTGTGTTTTAGTTATTACATTTTTATGTGACGGCGTTCCACTGATGACAGTCACAAGAAAACGTTATGGAACTTGACTTTCTTCATTTTTGCTGTTGTTATGAGTGCACAATTTATCTTATTTATTGCCATTTTACGACTATTGTCTCCTCGTCGATTGTTTAAGTCTCATTTTTCTTGAGATTGTTTGGTCAGAACCTGGCGGCATGTACTTCGAAGTATAAGCCTTTTTGATACGTGAATGCAGTTTGAACTACTTCTTCATGGTCATGCAGTCATTAGAATGAAAGTGCTCGTTCACTTTTCTTTCTAGAAATGAATGGAGATGCTGTCCTTTAGTCAGGCAAGGCTAAGACACAGCATATTCAGGAGAGGACACACAGGCTGACGGGAACGCCAGCAGGTGTAATCTGTGAGAAGTGTTACAACACACGCAGGTAACACACTACATGTACCGGCTTAGGACAGTGTGTCGGGAGGCACGGAAGGGAGGACCAGATGACAAGTCCTAGAGACAGCAGGCTCAGGGACACTCAGCGGAAACGCGGAGTGACCCAAGTATCCAAAGAAAACTGGAAGGAATTCAACTAATCAGTGCTCCTGGTCGAACTAGGACACACAGGACTAAGGCAATGGGCCGGGAGGTCCGTAAAGGATCACTCGGCAGCTTTAGGGTCAGGTCACTCTGGTCGAGTCTGAGCCCGGCTGAAAGAGGACGTCGTGTACGAGTGTACTAGACACATTGGAGAGAAGGCACTCTGGTCAAGTCTGAGCCCGGCTGAGGGGGACGTCATAGGATAACAGTACATAGGAGAGAGGTGCCAAGGAGTAGTAGCTACAAGTGATCACTTGATCAGACTTCAATAAGGTTGTCAGAGGTGTTTAACATGTACCATGTACGCCCGTCGCAAGAGAAGTACTGACACACACACACACACACACACACACACACACACACACACACACACACACACACACACACACACACACACACACATGCGCACAACAAATTCTACATACTTAGGGGCCGTCCGTAAATATCGATGTTTTTTCAAGACGATATTTGTTCATTTCTCCCCAGACCCCCTCCCTCCCCCCTCAAAACGAACATACACATACACATGTTTATGCAAGGGATCAATATTTTTAATGAAGTTCAATTTCCTCATGAAATGTGACCAGCTGCCACTCTAATGTCACCATACACCTAGGTTTACGTTGCCACGGTCACACAACCTTGCCATGGCTATGCTCACGAGGTTGACTTTCACTTTGTGTAGGTCATAAACTACATGTTCGAACAGCGCCCGTCCATAGAGTTCGATATTTTTTCTGCAAAGACGATACGAACAGGGCCCAAACGCCCTCCCCCCCCCCCCCCCAAACGAACGAATATCTTCTCTAAATAAACCTCGATATTTGTGGACGACCCCTTAACTGGTAGCAAGAAAAATTACCATCCATATCAACACAAAGTTACAAACAAAAGATGTTCGGCTACTAGCAGCTAACCTTGAACTCCTTCTTACGCTGTTCAAACAGCTGCACATGGCACTGGGCAGTTTCCAACAGTTCTGTACAGAAGAAATCTTTCTCTGATAAGGGAATAAAAAGAGAAAACAGGAAAAATAAAATGAAACTAAAACTACGCTCGCAAAGAAAAGTTCGCACATCCATGTCACCACCCAGCTACACAAGTGTGCTTAGAAACACAACCAGTGAATTTGTATCAAACAAAAAGCAACCAAGAGCTATCCAACAGCCGCACCTGCAGCATCCAACCATTACTGCAGCGGGGGCAGGTTTGATAGCAAAAGCAAAAAATGCTCAATAAATGAATGTGTGGCTAAGGACTGGCAGTGTATGAGGAGAGATATTGCATTCGTGTTCGTCAATTGCAATTCCACATGCACATACCTGTTGCAGTAAGTTTAAACTGTTCGTGCTGTGCTTGCAGAAGAGCCTGTCCGGCAAAGTCGTCCTTGGCGAGCTCAGCCAGTGAATGTTGGACATGTTTGTCAACAAGGCCATCACGGACATGCTTGTCATGACACAGTCGGTGCAAACAGCGAATGATCAACTCAGTGGGACCGTCAGCCCAGGTCTGAACGGCATGATCGTCACCCCTGCATGTGCACAACCGCACAACCGCACAACCGCACAACAACAACAACAACACACACACGCACACACACACACACACACACACACACACACACACACACACACATGTTGCGAATTTGTATTACGACTATGATTTACGCATGTCGTTGTATTTGGTTCTTGTCTTGTGGAGTCCAGTGTCTGATGTCATATATGGTCTAAGTGTACGTGCGAGTATGGTGTGATGTGTGACGTTTATGGTATGTGGTGCATGCAAGAGTACGCGTTGTCAGAGAGTGAGGGTGTGCTTCCGTCTGTGTGAGAGTGACTGTCAAGTGAATGCTGTAGTGCTAGTTTGGTCTGGGAATGAGAGTCGTGTGTGTGATTCGTCCGTGGTCTGGTTGTCTTGGTCTTGGTCATGTGTTCTGTACGTATTGGTCCCTGATTGGTCGTCTCGAATTTGTCGTCGCAATATTACTGCTTGTTCTTGTTGTTTTCTTTGAGTCTTTTCCCGGGAGTCTTTTCCCGTCGTCGTTTTTCCGTCTAGCCTTTTCGTCTTTCTCCTCCTGTGCCCTTTCCGTTTGTATAAGAAGTCAGAAACTCCACCAAGTTGTTTGCGCTGTTGTGTGACAGGGGCCAGGGGGAGAAGGTAATACTATTTCTACCACACGCATGCAGTGCATGACAGTTAACATAGCACAGGACGGTCATCTGTGGATTTTAACCCTTTCAGCACGCATCACATAATTATACAGTCGAACCTCTTCAGGACGAATACCAAGGGACCGACGGGATTTGTTCGCAATAACGGGAGTTCTTCTTATCCATATGTCTTACCCAATGGATACACAGTGATGAATCCAATAGCGATTGGAATTCTAGTTCTTCTTAAGCGAAAGTTTGTCTTATCATTGTTCTTCTTAAAGGGGAAGTTAAGGCAAAAATTAAAATTTCACCAGTTGTAGTCTTCGGGGTGCTGAGTCGAATGGTCTTGGTCCGAGAAAGCTGAGACGCTCCCTTCCTACTTGAATCCCAATCGAACTCGCGCACTTCCACCGAAACTGGGTGACTGCGCCCTACTAGATGGGGATTTGTATGCAAAATGTCACTAAAAGCGCCATTTCGTTCTTATAAAAGCACGGATGACCGCGATTGGCCCATATGTTGTAGTCTTTTGGCTGCTGAGTCGACTGGTTTTGGTCCGAAAAGGCTGCGATGCAGCGTTCCTCCTTTATTCCCAATCGAACATGGTTGAACAAGTGGTCACGTGCTCCTGGGTGCCCAAATCACCTGGTCACCACGCCAGCAGGCGACAACTTTCACACCAAGGTTCAACTCGAGTTCAACTCGAGTGACAGGACTGCACCCAAAAAAGGTCAAAAAGGCTAGTAAGTTGTACCCTGTAGGCACGGTGACCAGCTGACTGGTGTACGCAGGAGCACGTGACCGCTTGTTCAACCATGTTCGATTGGGAATAAAGGAGGAACGCTGCATCGCAGCCTTTTCGGACCAAAACCAGTCGACTCAGCAGCCAAAAGACTACAACATATGGGCCAATCGCGGTCATCCGTGCTTTTATAAGAACGAAATGGCGCTTTTAGTGACATTTTGCATACCAATCCCCATCTAGTAGGGCGCAGTCACCCAGTTTCGGTGGAGGTGCGCGAGTTCGATTGGGATTCAAGTAGGAACGGAGCGTCTCAGCTTTCTCGGACCAAGACCATTCGACTCAGCACCCCGAAGACTACAACTAGTGAAATTTTAATTTTTGCCTTAACTTCCCCTTTAACGAGGTTTCACTGTATGTACGTGTACATGTAAGTGATGCTGGATGTACATGTAAGTGATGCTGGATGTACATGTAAGTGATGGTGGATGTACATGTAAGTGATGGTGGATGTACATGTAAGTGATGGTGGATGTACATGTAAGTGATGGTGGATGTACATGTAAGTGATGCTGGATGTACATGTAAGTGATGGTGGATGTACATGTAAGTGATGGTGGATGTACATGTAAGTGATGGTGGATGTACATGTAAGTGATGGTGGATGTACATGTAAGTGATGGTGGATGTACATGTAAGTGATGGTGGATGTACATGTAAGTGATGCTGGATGTACATGTAAGTGATGGTGGATGTACATGTAAGTGATGGTGGATGTACATGTAAGTGATGGTGGATGTACATGTAAGTGATGGTGGATGTACATGTAAGTGATGGTGGATGTACATGTAAGTGATGCTGGATGTACATGTAAGTGATGGTGGATGTACATGTAAGTGATGGTGGATGTACATGTAAGTGATGGTGGATGTACATGTAAGTGATGGTGGATGTACATGTAAGTGATGCTGGATGTACATGTAAGTGATGGTGGATGTACATGTAAGTGGCCAACGGATCACGTACATATACGTGATGCAGACAGTGAATATGAACATACTCACTGAGACTTCCGTGGGCAACGGATCTTGTCCCTACGTGAACCAGTTACGTACTGGTTGAACGAAGACTGTTTTCCGATAGTACTCCACTGGACCATGTCAAGCTGTTCTTCACATCACCATTTCGGGACATGCTAGTGATGGAGACAAACCGGTTTGCAAGAGCATACATCGATGCTAATGCCGAAACCCTAGCCCGGCGCAGCCTCGCCCGCTCGTGGACACCCGTTACCGTACCCGAGATGAAAGTGTCCCTGGGCTTGTTCTTCAACACGGGTCTTGTTCCTAAGCCCGAGCTTGACCACTATTGGAGCACAGATCCCATCATCACCACGCCTGCATGTGTGTGCATTTCTTCAATGCATCGAGATGCATGTTCTGATACTGTCAGCTCGTATTACGTGAAAATTCATCAAAAATGCGTACATACTGTACTAGTTGTACTGGTTACTATTGGCCAAAAAAGAACAGTGTGGGTGGATAGGGCTACTTTTTGGAAAATCACGAAAACCACTGGTTTGGGCTCCACAGGCCAGTTAGGGGTCACCGCAAACGGTTTTTTTTGTCGTCTCTGAAACGAACATCGGTCATTGGGGAGGAAGAGGAGGGGTGTGAGCCAAAATCTCGAGTCGACCGACACTGTTCATATACACGTACATGCATGCGATTTTCATCGTCCAGCATAGCCAGCTGTGTTCATTTCGGAGGGCTGGGAGGGGTCTGAGTACGAAATGAACGATGGTCGTTTCATGGACGACTAAAACTTTGCGACGACCAAAACATACTCTGGCCATGAAAGGGGTAATTTCGCATCCGGGGAAAAAAATGTTAACACTTTTTTAGTTGTAAAACAACAGTTCTACTTGGTTCCTTACCCAGCACCTGCATTCAGATTGATAGTGCTGACATAGAGCTCAGACTCGTAGACCGACATCAGATCATCCAGCTTGCAGAACCTACACCTTGGTCTAAAGAGTACACACAGCAGCAACAACAGACGGGGCAGCAACATCAGTGGCAACAGAAAGACAGACATTGATGCATCTGCGTGCTAATGGTCAAGAAAGGATGCGGATTCATCATCAAGACACACACTGCAAAGTATGAACAGACACACATGTGTACGCAAACAACATACGCACATACAAATCTCATCGTATCCAATGAACATTGCAGAGATTTATTTTATTTTAAAAGACAGTGCACACGCAGCAGAGAAACAAGTCACAAACTGCACAAGTAAAACTCTTACGCTTGAACACCGGGTATGCCATCTTTCCAAACAGCTGGTTGCAAATGGCAGTCTCTGGCCTCGGATACGGTATCCTCACTTGTGTCGGATCTCAGCGTTTCACAAGCATTATACACACCTAGCCAGGCATTCTGTTGAGAAGAATCGGTGTGACATGCCATGCGTGATGTGGTGTGTGTGTGTATGTGTGTGTGTGTGTGTGTGTGTGTGTGTGTGTGTGTGTGTGTGTGTGTGTGTGTGTGTGTGTGTGTGTATGTGTGTATGTATGTGACCATGTCAGCAGCAGCAACAAACAACAACACAGGTTACATAACTGCCAAAATACCTACTTAATCTAGCACACTGCCACATCACATAAAATCTATAAAGCAATGAGCCACAAATAGCGAGGATTCTCTGACATCAAAGCTTCTATAAGAAGAAAAGAGGACTAGGTCTGGAAAAAGTCTTGAATTTGTGAAACGTGTTGTTTATGTGCAGCTCGCTGATGCCAGACCATGCACACACGCACATGTAGCGGTGCTCAGTGTAGATCTACTGTTGCACTCGCACTGCTGCATGCGCGGCGTTACCGTCCCGACGCGTGTGCTGGACTACTGCAGTACAAGGAAGTAGTACTGCGATGTGTGTATGTTGTAGCCTGCATGCATGCATGCTGTTCGTACCTACTTAAACCTTTCGTATTCTGCTTTACTACTGGTGCCAGGGTCGTGTACAGACTCAGTACATGTACCTGCATAATCATGACTTAGCTACTAAAGACCGCTACACGACATTCGGATTTTTCCGTTATAAAGCAATTTTCTTGACATGAACTGATGAAGAACAGTTAGTTCTGCGAGTGACAGTAGACCTGGAAGTGGACGTGTTGCTACTTTGTGTCCGTTGCTTGTTTTCCTTATGAGAGGAAGTCGATCGGAATTAATTCATTGTTACTGCTTTGTTGGATGATAGTTCGTGTAGTTCGTGCAGCTAGCTCAGTTAGGTTAGTTCGTTCAGTTTAGCTCGTTTAGTTCTGCTCAGCCATGGGTAGATGTGTTTTTCAAGAGAAATGGCTCGTAGTTCGATAAGTACAAGCATTGGCTTGTTGCGCATCCGCTGCATCTTGACAAAGGGCGTTGTGAGTTGTGTCGAAAGGGCATCGATTTGAAGAGCATGGGCGAAGCCGCTCTGGAGAGTCACATGGCCGGCAAGAAACACAAGGAGGCGCTGAGTGATCGTCAGTTCTTGTTTATTTCTGCGTTCAAGTTCCTCGTCGTCGTCGTCGTCAGCCGCTGTTGTTGCATCTGCTTCTGTCGACGCCACTGCGCCAAAAACTCCTGTATCGGTAGAAGGCCATTAAGACGTGCTTTCCGCTGAAATACACCGGGCGCTACACACTGTGGAAAAGCACCAATTATTCAAGAGTAGCGAGAAAAGCGGCGATCTCCTGAGGAAGATGTTTCCTGACAGCGTTATCGCTGCTCGATTCGCATGTGCCGAGGGTAAATGCAACTATTTAGCAACTTTCGGACTCTCTCCACATTTCCAAGTGCAGTTGCTCGCGAAGGTGAAGACAACTAAGAGCTATGTAGTTTTATTTGACGAAAGTTTGAATGCTGCTCTGCAGAGCAAGCAGATGGACGTCTTGGTACGGCTGTGCGATGTAAACAAAGTTTGTTCCTACTATTACACTTCCAAGTTCTTGGGCCACGCCGTCAGCGAAACCTTGCAGGAAGAGCTCTATGGATGATGTATGTCTCTGGGCATCCACGACCTCCTGCAGGTGTCCATGGATGCCTCGAATGTAAACTGGCGTATGTTCGACCTGTTGAATGCCCAGATCGAGGCCGATGCGTCGCACAAGCTTATGAATGTTGGAAGCCGTGGACTCCACACCATCCACAACGCTTTCAAAGGTGGATCCACGAAGGTGAGGTGGGAGGTGGACCACACTTTCACCAGCTTGTTTTGGCTCTTCAAGGATTCGCCAGCTCGATATGAGGACTTTACCGAGCTGACTGGCTCTGCCTAGTTTGCCAAGCGATTTTGTTTTGCAGCACTCGGTGGGTAGAGAATGTCCCCGTTGCAGAGCGCCTTCTCGCTATGTGGCGAAGTGTGGTTCAGTATGTGGTTGCTGTGCAATCTCGAAAACTGCCTGATCCTAAGAACAAGGCACTTGCCACCATTGCCGGGTGCTGTGATGATCTGCTGTTCTTGGTCAGGGTCAATGTCTACCTCTCTCTGGCCAAGGACTTTGTCCCATTCCTGACGAAGTTCGAAGCGGGTGAGCCTCTGTTGTACCGACCTGGTCAGTTTGTTCGGATCACTGATGGATCGTGTTTTGACGCCGGATGTTTCCTCATCGCTCTCATCCAGTGCCAGCAAATTGCTGAAGCTGGATTTGGACGACTCGAGCAACTTTGTGTATTCGTCAACTATCAACATCGGCTTTGCTGCAGACCGTCTCCTGACTGACCTGAAACGGAAGAAGAAGGCCAGCAGCTTGGATGTTCTGTCAGTGCGCAAGGACACCCAAGTTTGCATTGTGGCCATGCTGCCTAAGCTGCTTGAGCGCTCGCCGCTGTGTTACTCACTAGTACGTAACCTGGCCTGGATACAGCCTTTGTGGATTGTTGCAGAGTTAACGCGTGCGTCAAGGAGCAGAAGAGGTGCTTGCAGCTATTGGAACAGGCTGGGCATGTTCTCCTGCCATCCTGTGACAACATCTTGAAAGAGTTTGCTGATTTTGCTCGATATGCGGCAACCAATGATGATTTCCGCACCTTCCAGGTTGGCCAGTCGCGTCTGAACATCGTGTACTACAATGCTATGCAGGACAACTGATGGCCCAGCCTGTAGACTCTCCTGCAAAAACTTCCCCTGTTATCGCATGGCCAGGCAGCAGTCGAGCGCGGGTTCTCAATCAATAGCGAGACAAGCTATCAACCATGTGGTCAATCAAGAGAGGAAAGCCAGGCGGAACAGAGTTGATAAGAAGTTTTATGAACACATAGAAAACAGCAAGGGTAGAGACTGGTAACGCCATGTCCTTACCTCAAGCCTTTTCAGGCTGTCAGCTAGATATGCTTTTAATGTACCGATGTCGTCGAAGCTACAGCACAACAATCATGAAACCAAACCAGAAAACAAAGTCCTTGTTCCCTTTCAAGACACGACGAAGAAATTGACTAGCTTTGGGAATGCAAACGAGACATACACACTTTAAAGCTGTTGTCACCCCATACTAGTATGCATACCGCATCTTCGTCTTGACAAGGTACCAAGAGTCCTTAAAAACAAGAGTATGCAACTGTGGTTACGGGTCCGTGCCAGGCGCGCTGCCTTCATTACGTTACTTGATTCCATTACGCTCATATCCACAATCTCGTACCAGTACATCCGTTTTGCTCGATTCGTTTGAGCACCCACGCGATTTCCAAACTTTGGGTGCGTAAACTTCAGTTCTGTGCGAAAGTTCATTTCAAACCAGGGGAAAGTGTGGTGTTTGGTGATTTCCGCAGTGCGCAGATTGCAATGAAGGCAGCGCGCCATGCATCTGGCCCATAAGAAAAGAGATCACAGTTGCATACTCTTGTTTGCCAGTAAGCACTAAAAGGCTGTGCCCCCCCCCCCCCCCCTGCCCCTCTCGGTCCAGAAGATTGTCCCTACTAGTATGTAACGGGTCTAGGACAAATTCAATTTGGGGTAACAAACAAATCAGCGATGCAGTGCGAATTGGCACTAACCCGATTGGATGTGCTGCTAAATGGTCTTGAGAAACAGCGTGCAAACACTTGTTCACAACATAGTATCCAACATCAGCAGAGATCAGTTCATCGATAAGAATACGGTGCCAGGTAGGGAATTTGTGCACTTTCTTGTACGGATCCCAGTTGACTTCACTAACTCGCGAATGGTCCGTAGCACTAACGGCTTCTTCATAGCGCATCATATAGTGGCTGCGAAGTGCCTTCTCCTAATCCAGGTGATAGCGTGCAGTTCACACACAAACACACCACACACACACACACACACACGTGCACACACACACACACACACACACACACACACACAAACACACCACACACACACACGTGCACACACACACAGAGTCAGGACCAATCATACCTCATCAGGACTGTTGTAGACCTAGAAAAACAGCAGCTGTTTAATATTGCAGTACATGTACTTGCAAACATGCAAGCGAGACGGTTGACAACAGTGCTGCCAACTGAGCGTATTCGTTCGTATTCTTACAAAAGATGATCACTGTCCGCAGCATGAATTTGACATGAGATTTCCCACAGAATGGAACCATAATGGAACCATAATAGTTATTATGCTGTAGCGTGGAGTTTGGAATAATTGGGGTTGAACCATGCCCAATACTGGCAGTACTACAAAAAATACAAAGCCTATCAATGTTTGTCAGCTATAGAGATGCATAACATATGTTCCAGAGTATGACAAACTATAGTTCAGCTGATTTGGAAATACATTTCAGTTCAAGCGGTGTGCCTGGATATTTAGACCTCCACATCAAAGCTAGCATCGTGCTCTCGGCTTTCTTTCAATTTTCTCAATTTTCCACGGTAAACTTCACTGATGAGACCTACAGTGGTGGAAACAGCGCTGTATGGAGGAAAAAGAATTATTTGTCAGTATCTACAGATTGGAGTCATGTTGCTGGTTTGCGAGGTCGGCCGGAGAGCGCATGTGAGGGAGGTGGATGGTTTCATTGATAAACAGGCCAAAAGCTGCTATTTACCCGTTGAGAGCAGGTAACTATTCTCTTTGGGTTCATCATGGTAACCAGTAAAATGTCAGTCATGAGTTATCAGTGAGCTTTCAGCTTTGAGTGTGTGTGCATGCGTATGAGGAGTATACCAGAGTGCGTGTATAAGTGTGAGGAGTGCGTGCGTGTGCCGGAGCGTCGGCACCGGCAGAGGGATGTTGCGCCGCGCATTGTGACAGGTGTGGTCGCTGCTTTCGCGGTGCCCGGGGACGGGGCAGGCATCGCTGTTCAAGGGTGGCCCATAGACCAACAGCAGAGGAGCGCTCAACCTTCCAGCACGTGTGCATATGCGGCAAGCGGATGTGACTACCCGTGCACCTGGAGCGTCATCGGGCGTCGTGCCCTCTCTCTCTCTCTCTCTCTCTCTCTCTCTCTCTCTCTCTCTCTCTCTCTCTCTCTCTCTCTCTCTCTCTCTCTCTCTCTCTCTCTCTCTCTCTCTCTTCTCAAGTTTCCCAGTGATGGGATCATGTGACCCTTTTGCGGCAGTGACTCTACAGGACAGGACAGGTGTGTGTGTGTGTGTGTGTGTGTGTGTGTGTGTGTGTGTGTGTGTGTGTGTGTGTGTGTGTGTGTATATGTGTGTGAGTGCCAACCTGTTGGAAGGCTACCATCTTGCCAAAGCATTTGGAAGTTTGGACTAGTTTCGGCTCCACAATCCAGTGTGTCGTTACTATAATAGCTTTCGTGTCTGAGGTTGTTGGTATGTCTGTTGGCCCTGGGTTCCCAGTACAGGTCAGACCTCGCTATAACGTAATCTCTGGGGGATGGGGAAAATTATGTTATAGCGAGGTTTATGTTATAGTGAGTTGGGCACACCAATATGAAATATGTATGTCAAAATGACGCTCTTCACCAACTGATTACAACTGTACTGACTGTACTGTTTTACATACAGGTATGATGATGCCTAGCAAAGATGTGTACAGACTACAGGCTTGGCAGCTAAGGGGTGACAAGAGTCATGTAGTGCGTGTACTTGTACAATCATGTGACAAGATTAGAGCCTATAAAAAGTAATGGGAGTAGTAAAATACCGGTATTTTACTACTCCCTGCTTCCGAGGTGGACGGTTCAGTCTCGAATTCGTCGCGAGAAGGCATGCATGCCGTGTACAGTCTTTTTTATAGGAGTTTTTACGTTATGCTGAGGTCTCCGTGCGCCCGGGACCCAGCAAACAGTGCGTTATAGCGAACATTACGCTATAGCGGATTATGTTATAGCGAGGAAATTTTGTACAGAAGTGATGCGGTTTCGGCAGGGACATTCACATGTGTACGTTATAGTGAGGTTTATGTTATAGCGGGGGTCGTTATAGCGAGGTCTGACCTGTACTCAGTAGCCGAGGCTGGTTGGTAAAGTAACTCCAATTTCACTTCAAGGTACCAGTGCATCTACAGTCCATTTCAAAACTATAGACGCGTACCTAGGCAAAAACCGTTATGCCAGCATCTATACCACATAAAATCTGTGATCACTTTGTGCATACATTTTTCCAAATTGGGCGTCTGTTATCCAATCCTTTAGAAACTATATGAGAGTAATTGTGGAGCGATCCTGAGCAATATTCCGAAAACTATTCTCAAAAAGGTCCAGCCAAATTTGAAATATTTCAAAAACCCTACGCGTCTATAGTTTTGAAATGCACTGTAGTGTCTGCTTCTATCAAAGCAGCGTGCTGTCTATACTGGTTACCCCAGCAAGTGTAGGGTGTGCATAGGTAACTGTCTTGGCCGTTTTATGCCGATGTACTCCGTGTGGTGTAGACCAGGTGTGCATTGGTGGTCGATTCACATGGCTTCGCCAGTTGTGTGGATTAGACAGTTATCTGGCGCAAGTCTTGATCTGTCTCATTCAGATCTTGTTCGCTATCGTTGCTATAAGAGAAAATCTGTGGGTGCACATCCAGTGCATTTGCAGATTTGCGTGCTTCTCTTGCGACGGGCGTATACATGGTACATGGTGTGTGGGTGTGTGTGTGTGTAATATTGTTGACTTTGCGATTTCTCTCTCTTCTCTTCTCTCTTCTTGTCGTTGTCTCCCGCTTCTGGGAACGGCGTGGCCCGATAGGGTAGCTGTACACAGTAGTAGTAGTAGTGTGTGTGTGTGTGTGTGTGTGTGTGTGTGTGTGTGTGTGTGTGTGTGTGTGTGTGTGTGTGTGTGTGTGTGTGTGTGTGAGGAGGGGGTGTCATCAGTGGGTTTGCCCAAGGATGTCACTTCCAATGGCCATCACTGCACGGCTTAGTGATATAGGTGTCTTATAACTAAGGCTGAAACGATCATTCAATAACTCCTAACGATCGACCAATATCATTAACGATCGACATATTGGTTTGTCGATTCTTGTCTGCTCTACCCGTGTACTTCGAACACCAGTTTATGAAGAAATTCCACGATACCTTTTGCTACGGTACATAATTGTGGCTCCGCACTGTTGACATCTGGCTGATTTATCAACATGAACTAGAAAATTTCATGTTGTTTCTAGAGTGAAGTATCTTGTCATTACTCGCTGGCAACTGCTCTTATCTCCGACCTCTCCCACAAATGAACCGAAAAGACAAAGTCTCCTCTCCCGATCTCTTTCAAAGCCAATAATAAATTTTACTGCGCTTAGAAGTACATGATTGTACTCGTCTTCACTATCGGATGGAGTACAAGGGCTAGAATACTGTCACTGATGTGCATGCATAAAAAACCGTTAGCACTCGTTTTGAACACTAACGATTATCGATTGCACTCTTAACGATCGATATGCGAGTTATCGGTATAATTGTTTCAGCCCTACTTATAACATAAACTTTGCTTGCCGTGGCCTTGGGTACGACCAAGGCTGACCGGATACAGCAATATCACGGACGGCAATACTTCGTGAAAGTGGCAAAATACGAGTACTCCGTGAAAGGCGACTGTGCAAAATACATAAATTAATTGTGCATGCATTGCACCTACCATTTCCACGAGACTTTCATCACTTGGAGCATCAGAAGGTCGCTTGTCGCAGTGACGAATAACATCCTGCAGATTGTACGTGGCATGCAGTCTCTGAGTAGAGAAAAAAAACCCACATAATAAACAACATATTTTTTCCTTACAAATAAAACAGTTTCCTCTGAGACAAAAATGCGATAATACTCATAAAAAGGACACACTTCAGGCTCATTACAAACATCCTGTTCCTTTCCCCTTGCCTGTATTTCACCTGACGAGAAGGCTTGAAAGTATACTTGTGAAGACAAAAACTTTCAAGATGTTTGTAATGAGCCAGAAGTGTGTCTTTTTTATGAGTATTACTACATATTAAACAGTTACACATATACACATGTTATATTATGTACATGAATTTGATGCTTTGAGATGGTTTAACCCTTTTATATTACCGGATTACCAGCATAGCATTCAACAGAATCAGAATTTCCAGTACAATTTTCAACTTCACAAGGTTATAACTTTGGGTCTCCTTCGCTTGGTTTTCACAATCTAGGGCTCTTTGGAAAGCGCTTGGAAAGAGCAATGCCAGGATATACCGGATACCAGGCTCCATCAATCAGCGGGAACACAGCAAACTTGTCTCCAAGACTGATATGCACGTAAAAAATTCGCCCCATCAACGCCATTCCACTCTCCTCCATCGCAGAATGATCATTTTTTATAGGCGATTCAAACTTTAGCCGACTACGTCATTATCATGTGCTCAGTCGCTGAAAGAGCACAAGAAGAGGGATCCCCCCCCCCCCAAAAAATGGCGAAAAGATCAATCAAAAATTTGAATCTGCCGAGATAATAACATGGCGCGCGATATCACTGGAGTCCGACATCGTTACTCTTTGGCGATTGTTGCATTGGAGAGCTTGGAGTGTCCACACCACATAGACCCTTACTCCCTTAGATTGTTGAATTTGCACAAGAAATGACAGGGCTACGATGGTTTTAATAATCGATCATGTCTGATCGAAAGTCTGCATGCCCGTACTAAAGGGTTAATAACGCTTTGTTGTTGTTCACTGAACTTATCGCGGCTTCTAACTTGCTACCGTAACCCAGGACTTTGCAGCATATGTCAAGATGCTGGCCACATATGTAACACAGAAAAGTTAACAAGTACACATCCATATACACATGTGTAATATATCGTGTGAGAGACAACCATACCAGGACAGTGTCAGTGGCCACTAGTGACGCACGTTCCTCAACCAGCTGCAATGAAGCGACATAGGACTTGGCACTATACTCCCACTGACAACGAGCAATCATACACACACACACACACACACACATCCACACAATTTACGCATACAAGAAAAGAGAAGAACAGAGAGACATACATGTACGTATACCACCAAATTGCAGTAAATAAGAGCCTGGCTGGATTACCTACATCAAGTTAAAGACCTGTACAGTCGCCAGCCAGTCGCGATGTGTTTTGATTGCATAAGACTAACAGTCAAACGTTGATGAACGCACTTGTGAAAGAATGTTGTGCTGTTCTGTAAAGCATAGACTGCTGTGAGAGATGCGAATAGTGAGCTGCTCCTTATTCAGGGGCCACCACCTGCCTCTATTGCACCGTGTGAACAGGTAGCAAAAGTGGAACACAGGCTGAACAGCACAAAGATTATTTCGTGCACAGCGTTCATTGTCTCACAAACCTCAACAGCCAATGCAGCCGCAGCACTACCACCACCAGAACCCTACCTCTTCCTGGACAGCATAGAGAGCAGCTACACCTGGAGGGACACAACCGAGGGCAGGTATCCACCACGCATGCACACACACGCGCACACACGCACACACAAATTAACCACAACACACAGCAGCTTGCGGTACGGGGGGGGGGGGGGGTGCTGGCCAGCGGAGTGAGAGGCTATGAAGAGAGATCAAGGGGTCGGCCGTCTAGTCACTGCCGGAGCAGGATCTTGGCAAAGCCAAGAGTCGGATGGAGACCGAGAGCCCCGAGTTGCCGGAAATGAGCTTGGCCAACACCCCTTTATTAACTTTATCAAAGTAAATGAGTGATGAGAAATGGGAGGTGGGTGGGTGAAACACAACGAACAGACAAGAATGATCCACACACAGAACGGATCGAAACATAACTAGGCAAACTTTAGCATGTCACGCTGAGTGCCACGTCGCATGTCGCCCACGTTGAGCGCCACATATAAATGCCTTGGTGAATGTCACTTCGCATCCCACGTCGCATGCCGCCCACATTGAGCGCGAGCTCCAAGCATGAAAGCACACGCACAAGCACATACACACACAAACACACACACACACAAGCGTGTACACACAGTACATGTACAGTTGAACATCGATTATCCGCACATCGACTATCCGACCATTCGATTATCCGTAACAGTTTTTTTGGGCGCACGTGCCGTAGAGTACGCACTGCGCATGTAGTGAGCGATTCAAAAAATACGAAAATTTTGTAAAGTAGCACTCTATTCTATTTACAATGTACATGTACAGTTGAACATCGATTATCCGACCACCTCTGGGCAGACAACAGTCAGGCGGTGTTCAGATAAGGCAAATGTTCCGGATAAGAAAAAAACTGTCACTCACACACTTTCAGTGGTTATTACTAGCCGCACGACCTTTTTACTTTTTACTTTTCAAAATTTTCGTATTTTTTGAATGGCTCACTACATGCACAGTGCGTACTCTACGGCACGTGCGCCCAAAAAAACTGTTAGGGGTCGTCCGTAATTTTCGAAAAATTAAAAAATCCGTCCTCGTGCAAAATTGTCTCTGACCCACCCACCCACCCCCATTTTTTCTCATTAATTTTTTGATTTTTCCTAATGCCCAGCTCGAAAATAAGAACTCTTCACTCCGGCCGTGTTCACTGACTGCACCTGTGTCAAGTACTAGAAGCTAGTAGTTCATATCCCTGTTCATAGTAGTCCCTCCCCTCCCAATCTGTACTCTCTCGTACCAGCATCGTTCAATGCGACGGACCCCACGATAGGCGGTCAGCCTTTGAAAGGTCATCCTAATAAAGTTATTATTATTATTATAGGTCTACCGACGGCCATGCATGTCCTACAAATTACATCATACTGGTGTTTGCGACAATCGATCCTATAATACACGTATATACACCACATGAATACACAGTACAGTCAGTGCAACAAGTGTATAAAAGTCACTGAAAAAAACAAAAAAAGGTACGAAAAATCAAAAAATTAAATTCCGCCAGCGCTCTTGACCACCCACCCTCTTTCTGCCTGAGGACGGATTTTTTAATTTTTCGAAAATTACGGACGACCCCTTACGGATAATCGAATGGTCGGATAGTCGATGTGCGGATAATCGATGTTCAACTGTACATGTATTTACCGTGTGTTTTCTTATCCGGAACATTTGCCTTATCTGAACACCCCCTGACAGTTGTCTGCCCAGAGGTGGTCGGATAATCGATGTTCAACTGTACTTGTATGCCTAGAAGCTAATCAGAAGGGTCCCCCAGTGAGAGGAGAAGAGCAAGCCCGGATCTTGGAAAGACAAATCAACTGAAGATTTAGTTTGTATCAGTGTGTCGTGACCCGAGGTCGACGACGCACAGCCATCCTAGCAACCTGGCAGACGAGGGGCCAGCACCAGCTGACAAGCGCTCAGCTGACTGATGGGTACGAGTCGCGCCAGCACCGCATGTGCACAGTACGGTAACTTACCGCATCTTTTCTATTCACTACATCATTACTACTCATTACATCATTACTACTCATTACATCACTACTACTCACTACATCATTAGACATTAGAGAGGTTCCGGGGTACGATTTTCCGTGCCAAAATCCGTATGGGCGCTACGGATTTTTTCCAGACGTGCTCCATACGATTTTTCGGCACGAAGAATCCGTGTGGACTGGCTTTCATACGAACCATGTTTCGTATGGAGATTTTGCGTCATCGGGTGCAGAAAGATTTTTCGCGTACAAATTTGGTACGAGAAACATCGACTTTCCGCGGGAAGTTTTGATTTCGGTACAAATTTCCAAAATAGAAAGGCATAGCGCGGGAATGTGACGTGTTTGCGATCGTAACCTAGGCAATGACGGCAAACACATACGTTCCGTGCCCCGGAACTTTTCACTGCTCGAAAACGACGTATAAAATATCCGTAGCGCCTCCACGGATTTTGGCACGAAAAATCGTACTCCGGAACCTCCCTATTACTACTACGTAGCCTTTATATGCACTTTAATACTACATTGTACATAATCATACAACTGCTACGATGCTGCATAATCTCGCGCCTTGTCAACTGTCATAGTCTATTAACTAGTATCTTCTTCCATTCTTGCATGTTGTATCCCGCCGTTATGAGACGTTCAATCATTATGAATCTAGCTTTGTCCGTTACTTGTCCCCTTGTCCCGCCGTCTAATATGATTAGTGAGTACAGTAGGTGTGCTCTGATTGGTTGTTGTTAGTTATTGTTATGAATATAAGTCCCTGTCTTTTATACGTTCGCTCTCTCGCTCCGGTACTGCTTCGATCTTGATCTCCTCTTTCTTCTCTTTACCTCTGACCTATCTACAAGGTATGTCCTTGGAAACGGAACTCTTGGTGGGCTGTTGAGTGATGGCGTGCATATATTGTGCACTTGGGATTCTGGGTCTTGCTCACACTTCGTGGCGGTCCTATTTGGTGTTGTTCGCAACGCAGGCTTTTGACTGACCCTTGGGGTCGGGTCATGACAATTGGTGCTGTGACCAGGATCCGTCACTCAATGTGAACTAATCCTCGGTTCTTTTTCTGGTGTGGCTTTTTTTGTCTTATCCAGAATGGCACAGGAAATGCTAGAGGAGTTCAACGCCCTTACGCAAGAAGCAGGCCAGGGGCGGGAGACTCCAACCAGGCAGAGCTTGGAACGGGCGATTGCTTTATTTGAAGGCGTGGGTCGCCCCGACCAAGGGCGACACTTGCGAAAATTGAAGGAGGACCTGGACTTCCTGTCATTAATATCCTTCAGGATATTGGGCCGGCATGCCGGTCACCGCACGGAGGAGTCGGAAGAGCCACCGAGAAAGAAAACTCGTAAAAACTCACGTAAGCCTAAGAAGGACAAGGCGTCTCCTAGTGCCAAGAAGGACCTGAGTACCGACACGGAACTCCCAACAGACTTACCAACTACCCCCGACAAGTCTGCGTCACAGTAATGTGCGGCCTCTTTTATTGGATCACATATTAATTCAATAAAAGTATTGTTATCTAAACCTGGCTGCGCTCTGATCGCGTGTATGGTGAGGAATGGAGGCTAAGACCGAAACTGTGGGGAAGTCTCATTTTCTTGAGATTGTTTGGTCAGAACCTGGCGGCATGTATAAGCCTTTGATACGTGAAGCGAGGAACCTGGGCATATATCTAGAACCGACAAGTAGTGTACTCGCAAGAGGGCTGGTTCGGGATATAAATATTCGGCAGTCACAATGACATACAGGGTTGGGTCTCTGGAGTCACGCTTGTTCAGCGGTAAGAACGGGTATAGGTGTGTAACACATTTTTACACGGTGCCATCACCGGTGGTATATCAGGAACTGCAGTTTGAACTACTTCTTCATGGTCATGCAGTCACTAGAATGAAAGTGGTCGTTGTTCACTTTTCTTTCTAGAAATGAATGGAGATGCGGTCCTCTAGTCAGGCAAGGCTAAGACACAGCATATTCAGGAGAGGACACACAGGCTGACGAGAACGCCAGCTGGTGTAATGTGTGAGAAGTGTTACAACACACACGGGTAAACACACTACATGTACCGGCTTAGGACGGTGTATCGGGAGGCACGGAAGGGAGATGACAAGTCCTAGAGACGGCAGGCTCAGGGACACTCAGCGGAAACGCCGAGTGACCCAAGTATCCAAAGAAAACTGGAAGGAATTGAACTAATCAGTGCTCCTGGTCGAACTAGGACACACAGGACTAAGGCAATGGGCCGGGAGGTCCGCACTAAGTAAAAGGATCACTCGGCAGCTTTCGGGTCAGGTCACTCTGGTCGAGTCTAAGCCCGGCTGAAGGGGAACGTCGTGTACGAGTGTACCAGACTAGGAGAGAAGGCACTCTGGTCGAGCCTGAGATGAGAGGGGCGTCGTGTACGAGTGTACTAGACATCCAAGGATGAAAGGATTGAACGACATGACAAGTGCATATGTGGTCAGAACAGGCATTGGAAGGTGCCGAAGGCTTCTACTTCAGTAGATAATCTACATACAGCTGCTCATCCCACGCCTGTACTTTCACTTGATTGAGCTCCCAATAAATTCATCATCAGGGTACGGTCACCACAAAGCAAAGCAAGAAAACAATGAGCTTCGTTCTCTTCCTTCCTTCAGACACAGACAGAACGTGTCGTGTGAAAGTGCTCCTTTCCGGACACGGTATACACTTCTCAGGCACTCGTACAAAGTACAAAGCATGCATGGCAGATAACCCACAGCAGCTGCGTTGTATCGGAGAGCCAACATACCATTCACAGCAACAATTTGAGCCTGGTTGGCCTCACCACACTCTTTCAAAGCTTTGGCAATCAGCTGGTCCAGCACTTCAGTCATGGAAAGAACTCTGCCAAACATGAAACACACACGTGCACACACACACACACACGTGCACACACACACACACACACGTGCACACACACACACATGCACAGAGAGAGAGAGAGAGAGAGAGAGAGAGAGAGAGAGAGAGAGAGAGAGAGAGAGAGAGAGAGAGAGAGAGAGAGAGAGAGAGAGAGAGAGAGAGAGAGAGAGAGAGAGAGAGAGAGAGAGAGAGGAGAGAGAGCATCTATGTCTGAAACCACTGAACGGCTGTTTAATCCATGTGTGCTGCAGCATTGGAATCCAATAACCTTTGCAAAACAGAAGGTCAGCAACTTCTGAAAAAATTCGTTTCTTCCAGACACTATACCAATCTGAGCTTGATTTTGACTGAATTTGGCTAGGTAACCCGAACTATTTACTGACAGTTTTCTTGCTTGCTGGAGTCTGAAGCTGCCTTTAGGTAGGAGTTGCATTTTTGATAGAAAGTATATTTTTCACAGTTTAAGAGTATTTATTCCCGTAGCTATGCAGAAGACGTTACTTCAGTAACGTCTGGCGCTAGCCAGGGTCCACACAGCTTTAATTTGGTGTTTGTTTGTTTGTTTGTGTCACGCCTGGCGCTATCCCGTATCTGTCCCGTACTGTACCGTACCAGCAAAGACAGCTGGCCACAATATTTTTGTGTGTTTGTGCCATCGACATGCCTGGCGCTATCCCCTACCTGTCCCGTACCATCAAGAGTACGGTACCATCAAGAGAATAAGACATTAGTATATATGCGAAGTGTATCGGGGGAATGCATTCAGTGCAGTAACATTTTTTGTGGATTTGTGTGCGAGGCCGAGATCCCATTAGCAGGCTGGCTGGGCCGCCTGTCGACCTGCCCGGGAATCGCATGTAGGCGGATAGCATAATAACTATAACGTATAATTATACAGTCATGTAGATGTAGAGCAGGGAGTCATATTATGTAAACGACTCCCTGCTGTATGGGGAGATTTTCCTTAAAGAAATACGAAGTAGGGAGACGAGTAAATGCAATCAGAATGGATGTTGGTTGCCGCCAGTATAATAATAATAAGAAGATAAATGCCCGTGATCGGCAGAGTCAGCGCCGGTCCCAGGAAATGTCATCGACTGCAGAACGCCCGTGATCGGCAGAGTCAGCGCCAGTCCCGAAGCTATGCAGAAGACGTTACTTCAGTATCTCATTGAAACGTTTTGGCAATACAATGATGAAGCTAATCAAAGGAAAAAGCATTTCCACCAGTTCTAACAACATGCACGATGAGCTAGGCAACAAAGCATAGCGCAGGGCCCTGAGCTTCCAAGCTCTCTCGTTTGTAGAGCTTGTGTGAATATAGATTCCTAGGTTCGAACCCCACGATCGGCAAAAAAAGAAGTGGTCTCCGCCCAAGTCTGTGTCCGAAGTCCGGGAGTTCCTTGGATTCACGGGCTATTACCGGAAGTTTGTCCCAAGTTTTGTCAACCTTGTTGCTCCGCTCACGGCCTTAAAGGGGAAGTTAAGGCAAAAATTAAAATTTCGCCAGTTGTAGTCATCGGGGTGCTGAGTCGAATGGTCTTGGTCCGAGAAAGCTGAGACGCTCCCTTCCTACTTGAATCCCAATCGAACTCGCGCACTTCAACCGAAACTGGGTGACTGCGCCCTACTAGATGGGGATTTGTATGCAAAATGTCACTAAAAGCGCCATTTCGTTCTTATAAAAGCACGGATGACCGCGATTGGCCCATATGTTGTAGTCTTTTGGACGCTGAGTCGACTGGTTTTGGTCCGAAAAGGCTGCGATGCAGCGTTCCTCCTTTATTCCCAATCGAACATGGTTGAACAAGTGGTCACGTGCTCCTGGGTGCCCAAATCACCTGGTCACCACGCCAGCAGGCGACAACTTTCACACCAAGGTTCAACTCGAGTTCAACTCGAGTGACAGGACTGCACCCAAAAAAGGTCAAACAGGCTAGTAAGTTGTACACTGCAGGCACGGTGACCAGGTGACTGGTGTACGCAGGAGCACGTGACCGCTTGTTCAACCATGTTCGATTGGGAATAAAGGAGGAACGCTGCATCGCAGCCTTTTCGGACCAAAACCAGTCGACTCAGCGTCCAAAAGACTACAACATATTGGCCAATCGCGGTCATCCGTGCTTTTATAAGAACGAAATGGCGCTTTTAGTGACATTTTGCATACAAATCCCCATCTAGTAGGGCGCAGTCACCCAGTTTCGGTGGAAGTGCGCGAGTTCGATTGGGATTCAAGTAGGAAGGGAGCGTCTCAGCTTTCTCGGACCAAGACCATTCGACTCAGCACCCCGAAGACTACAACTGGTGAAATTTTAATTTTTGCCTTAACTTCCCCTTTAACGAAGAAGGGTGTGCCGTATGTCTGGTCTGCCGATTGTGACACTGCCTTTCGAGTTCTGCGGGAGACGATGTGCTCTGCGCCAATCCTTGCGTTCCCCGATTTCCGTCCAGGGGCGGTGAGTTTTGTCTTGGACACGGATGCTAGTGCTAGCTGTATGGGTGCGGTCCTTAGCCACCAGCAGGAAGGGCAAGAACGTGTAATTGCATATGCTAGTAAGAGTTTCAACAAGGCCCAGAGGAATTATAGTGTCACTGAGCAGGAACTCCTTGCTGTTGTTACCTTTGCCTCACACTTCCGCCACTATTTGCTGGGTACTCAACTCTTTGTACGCACGGACCATCAGGCGTTGAAGTGGCTTCATAGCCGCATGATTCCAGAACCGACTGGACGGAAGGCTCGTTGGCTTGAGACCTTGGCGGACTTCCGCTACGTTATTCTGCACCGTCCTGGTCGTTTACACCAGAACGCTGACACTCTTTCGCGTTTCGTCACTTCTGCTATCCCTTCCGTATCTTGTGTGGCTCCGGCTCCCGATGTGCTGCCTCTTCCTCCGCAGGTTGACGGCTTCTTCTTCTTCCTCGTGGCTGCCGCGTGAATCGCCTGCTATGTTGCGTCAATGTCAAATGTCTGACCCTGATCTTGTTGTTGTGTTTTCCTGGTTCCATGATGTGAATCGTTCTTTCAGTCCTCCAGGTGACCTCCAGGGTACAAGCCGTGCTGTCCGTTGCTATGCGTATGAACTGCCCTCTCTAGTTGTATTAGAAGGTGTTCTCTATCGGTCTATTGATGATGTCCTGCAATTTGTTGTACCCTTCTCCCTGCAGCGTGAGTGTCTTCAGATGGTCCATAGTGTACCGGCTGGTGGCCACTTTGGTTTTGACAAAACCCTTGCAAAGTGTCGTCGTCGTCGTTTTTTCTGGCCTGGTATGACAAGTTCTGTCCGTTTGTTTGTGCAGTGTTGCCAGGTGTGTGCTGCAGGCAAAGCTAGTCACCAGCCTGTCGCCCCGCTCGTACCAATGTTGGGTGGGTATCCGGGTGACCTTGTTGCTATGGATCTTGTTAACTCAGTCCCGCAACCGCTACTTACTCGTCTGTGTGGACTACTTTACTCGGTGGCCTGAGCCTGAGGCTGAGGCCTATCCTCTACCGGACATTACAGCTCGAACTGTTGCGCATGCATTTGTCAATGGTTGGGTTTCTCGGTTTGGTGCTTCTGACCGGATTCATTCCGATCAGGGCGCTCAGTTTGAGTCTGCTTTGTTTGCTGAGCTCTGCTCCCTGTTGCAGGTTCGCAAGTCACGCACGACTCCATACCACCCTGCTGGTGATGGCTTAGTTGAGCGAATGAATCGTACGCTAATCACTACGCTCCGACTGTACGCTAGTGACAACCCTGAGTCCTGGGACCAGCATGTACCCCTGTGTCTCCTAGCGTACCGGACGGCGGTCCAGAAGTCCACCGGTGAAACGCCGGCACGCTTAATGTTTGGGTGTGAGCTCCGTTTGCCAGCTGACATTATCTATGGGTTGCCACCTGATTACCAAGCTGTTTCTACACATGAGTATGTGCAGCATGTTGAGTCTGTCCTACATAGTACCTATGCCCGTGCAGCTGACGCTGTGGCCCATCGCCGGATGAAGGAGTACTATGATCGAGGTGTCCACGGTTCACCCCTTCATCCAGGACAGTATGTGTGGCTGCTCGACACCGCGGTGAAGCCGGGCGAAAGCCGTAAGTTACATAAGCCGTGGACTGGGCCATTTGTTGTCCGCTCACTGACTGGTCCGGTCGTGGAAATAGTGCTGGTTGCAGACTTACGCAAGCACAAGCGTGTGCACTACAATTCCAAGTGTGTATAATATTTCTTTCCTGATAACTATTGGTAAACTACGACGCGAGTGTTTGACTTGAGTGAGTGTGATTGCCTCCGGGACCAGCTATTACATTTATATGCATACTGGTCTGTGAGACCGGCGCTGCCAAATTCATGAGGTCAAATTTCTCTTGCCCTGTCCTTGCACAAGTCAACTATGATACACAGGCCAATGGCCCGGTGTGGCTATACACACATTGAAATCGTGTTTACGGTAATACTGATTAATGATGAGGAGATTGACTCGTACTCATGGTTTTGCTGTCTTCTTGCAAGTGCCCAGTTGCCAGTTCGAACAGCCTGGGGATGATCGCAAGACTGGCGCAAGGCAAGCAACGGGTGCATCAACTATACAGCAGAGCCAAGACAAAACCCAAAACAGCTGAAATCACAAACATCCATACAGGAAGAGTGAGGGACTTCATCACAAAGCATCAACACATCTCTTTTGACACTGTGAAACATGAGCCACCCCCCCCCCCCCCCATACCAACACACACACACAATGCATTCACTCATGCACAATCATAAACATACGCACCCACACACATAAACTCTCCCTGAGCTCTACTCTCAGAACTGCAAGAGTGCAATCATAGATAATGATAGTGCCAGTGACTCTACATACACATGCATGCACCTATCAGTATCTGCAAACAAAATTAATACACATACACATGCATGCACCTACATGTATCAAGCAAATACATACCGAAGCAGTTGTTCTCCGGTCCAGGTCTCTCAGGTGCACATTCTTCAGCTTATGCCGCTTAATGATCTGCAACGCACGGCAAAAGCATACCAGAACGAAAATTCAGTCTCTAGCAATTGAAAACTACACCATCGCCACATCTGCAAACCACAACCAGCACAACAGCAGTTCAGTACACACAATTATACTTTCCAAGTACAGTAAAACCTGTCACTGAGGTGACCACTCTGATAAGGTGACCACCTGTCCTGGAGGACCACTACAATTAGGAGCAAGGGATATTATTCACAGTCAAATTACCCTGGATAAGGACTATTAAGGAGACCAACTGCACACAGCAACCACATTTGAAGGTCCCATGAGTGGTCGCCTTAGACAGGTTACAGCGTACATGTACATCGCAACATGCACTTCTAGCAATCACAACTAATCAGTACGGCCATGTAAGAACCAAGAACCTACGTTGTACAGGTGTCTGGAGCAGTCTTCCAGCTGTCGTTGGTAGTACTCGCGTTCCACTGGCTTGAACTTGATCATCTCAACGGATACAGTTTGATCTGGAATGCCCAGCTAGAGCAAACAGTGCACGGGGCAAGACAGACAAACAGTGGTCAGACGATAGAATACTGCCCAGGAGAGATAACAGCGACAACGTACAGTGATTACATTGTAATTCTCGTTTTGCACAAAGAAGTTACCTGTCTTTCAGATATTTAGAAAAAAAGGTAGTGAACTTGAAATACTCACCTCGTGCTCAACATCCTTCTTGGCAGTGCGCCACATGATGTTGGACAGAAGGCCATGCATAGCGTCAGTGTAGCCATTGCAATACGGATCGTACGCAGCATCTTTCCACCAGCCCTGCACGCAGTATGGCCAGGCATTCAGAAAGTACAATAGGCCGTAGAGATCTACAAAGTGAGCATGTAAACATCACACAGCAGCAGATGCAGAAATTTTAAATTGTCTTGGAGCATAGCAACACAAACATGACAATAATGTTACATCCGTTTACCGGAGTAGCAACAAACATGTTATCCAGTAAAATAACAGTGCATGCTATACAACACACACACACACACACACACGCACACACACACGCACATACACGCACATACCATTGGACCATTGGACGCCCATCGCCGGAGGCGATGATAGCGATGCTACAGCAGAAGCCATAGCAGCTTGTGCTGGGATTGCACCATTCAACAGCTTGCAAGGCTGAAGAATTGACCGCCACTATTCAGCCTGGTCTACACCACACAGCTATGAAGTGGCTTTTTCTGGCCAGTGAATCCCTACTTTTTGGTCCTTTTCATTTTTTCATTTCTTTCACGCACACACATCACACCACATACTCCGGCATGCACTGGCTGTTGGTAACCACCCAGGAGAATGAAAGAAAAGTCAGGAGGAGTCTGAGAAAGAGAAGAAAGACGTGTGTGACCATAATCGTCGGGAATCGAACCCGCAACCTATCGATTGGAAATCGCTGCACATACCACTGCACCATATGGGACACGCACATACACACACACACACACTCACGCACACACGCGCGCGCGCGCACACACACACACTCACCCACACCCACACACACACACACACACACACACACACACATATATAAATACACATGTACATGTACATATCAATCAGGTTCAGTCAGTACTACGATATCTGGCCGATTGTACAGTTTACTGTGCACCACACTGCATATTGCTCACTTAACAAGTAACTTACCATCCAATCCTCGATTGATAGGTGAACCTGTCACGCACCATCGATGTACTGCAGCTAGTTTGTTAGCCATTTGAGCTGCCTGCAGAGTACCCACAACGACAGGGTTACGTTCAGTGCATCATTAGAGAGGTTTTGCATTCCGAATTTCGGAATTATTTTCGGAACGTCGCGGCAGCAGTCGAAAAAGTAGTCGAACTTTCGGAAGTGTGGTGGCGAAAGTGCATGGTTTTCCGAAAATGGATTTTCGGCTCTTTCATGTTTGGGAGTGCATATTTGAATACAAAAAGTGTATTTTTCATGTTTGTATTTTTGCTTTCTGCTGCTCTCGATTATTTGAAAAAATTTCCACGTTTGATTTTTGCTGGTTTTTGCTACTGTCGCTGATCTCGCCATGTTGACTAATCTTCTCACACTCCATCACACTCTATCTTCCTTTGCCATGGAGCCTACTGCGTACTGACAGTACAAGACAGTAGTTCGCCAACGTTTTCAACCTCGTCTTCAGCTGTTGGATCACTTGGTCCACCATCAGTCCGTCCTCGTCTTCGAACCGCACCCAAATTCAGTTTGACCTGTCCACATGGATTTGATCCTGCTCAACCCCTTCGACGCTCTCCATTTTGTTTTGCATGGCAACCCTTGGAAACGAAGTCGAATCAGATTTTCGGAATGCAAAACACTGAAAATACCGTTTTTCGGAACGCGCTTTTCTGGAAAAGCACAGTCGAAAATCATTCCGAAATTCGGAATGCAAAACCTCTCTATTGCCTAAGCACCTTACACCTCAAGTGAATAGTGTGCGTGCGCAGACATGCTATCACACCCAGGATAAAAATATGTAGTGTAAAACAAGGAAACAATGTGGGTCAGCAATGGGCAATGGAAGCCTAAACTCACCCTGGCACTGGTGTTTTCCACCATTTGAGCTTCATCCAGGCAGATCTACAGCACAAAGGGAAAAAATTCGTTTCCACCAGGCCACAAGAAGTTGAGGTCGAGAAGCACTATAACCTAAATGAACAACTCCAAGGAAACAAACACGATAGAAGAGAAGGTGAATGACAACAAAGCAAGGCATATGACATCAGCGGTAGTGGAGAAGGCAAAATCATAGTCATCTTACACGCCAGAATTTCAGACCGATGAGCGGACTAGGCATTGCAATGTAGCGGCGCTTGTGTCGTCTAGGACGGTCGTCTTGACCTGAAGTCGAAACAACAACGAGACTGCACGAGTCAACACACGAAAACCTCAACACGGAGCATGAAGTCAATCAAGTTTTGCACACCTGATGCATATCTAATGATGGTACTTGATAAGACACTGTAAGACATGTTATTATAACGAGTCGCAAATTTAACGATTGTCCAAAATTCATAGGTTAGCGAGAACTAGGGGTGAAACGATTAGTTCGAATATTCGAGTATTCGTTCGAAAATCTCAAACGAGCGAGTATTCGAAATTTTGCAGTCGATCGTTTTTTTTTTTTTTTTTTTTTTTTAGTACTGGCCTTTTATTTTTCAAAAACTTCTGTTGTACTGCTCATCGCGATATCGACTGGTATCAAGAGTCCATAAACATGTTTATGCACTCTTGCTGGTATGCATGCATTATTCGTGCCTTTGAGTCAGTATTTTATGACTTGGATGATGCGATCACCACGGCAAGTACATGTAACGTTATTTTGTTTTGAGATAATGAAAGTACTGGTGAAAACCGTTACTTTACACTGTGTACAAGACGTTGGCGACTTTTGTTCTATGTTCACAGATAATTTCTTCCGAATTGCTCGAGAACTCACAAATCTAGCGCTTTTGAATTTCGATAAAATACTCGAAATAATCGGATACTCGATCGAATATTATGAATGAGTGATCGATTGGTCAAAATAGATACTCGTTTCACCCCTAGCGAGAACATATGTTAACGATCTTGCAGTATTCCGCCATATCCACACATGACATATATGAAGCCATACGGCCTAAACGGATCTTATTATAACGAAGAAATGTCATCCGTTAAAACGTTAGATTTACTTCCTCGTTACATATACACGTCTTACAGCAGTATCAACAAAATATCTACACTTTCACAACAGGAAACAAACAGGAAACAACAGGAAACAAACAAGAAGATCATTAAATTTTAGAAGAGCCATACGAATCAAATTCGTTTTCGGAACAACACTATTTCTGTGTTGCGCCAAAGTAAGAGAAAAGCAAGCTTGAGTAGCACCATGACAAAGTACATGAACTGGCTGTAAGTCACAATGCAATCAATACATACCGAACTTGAGCCCAGCGTGTGACAAGTCCAATGTAAAGACGTGATACGTGGTGACAATGATATCATATTCTGCCAGCTCACTCGGATTCAGGTAGCCGTTTGGAACGCCAGTGTAATTCTAAAAAACAACAACGACAACGCCAACAACAACAACAACAACAGCAACAACAACAACAACAACAACAACAGCTGTGAGCAAGAAAACAATACCTATACAAAGAATAAAAACAATGCCAAAGCAAGCATGGCCGGGAGCTGGTAGAGGCATGTATGTAGTTCCGAAGCGGCTTGGCATCATCATCATCAACATCAACATCATCATCATCATCAACATCAACATCATCATTGTCATCATAGACAGGATGATGTGACAGCAGGTAGGAGCAGAAGATGCTCTTCTCCAGACCCATTCACTGACATGGATTTCACCAGGAATGGATAATAACAAATGGCAACGTGCTACAGAGTGTCAAAGTGCCAGCCCACACATACCAGCCACTTGAATGTACCAGGACGACTGTGCAGCTTCACCTCGTCCAGCCACTGGCCTGAGATCTGCGACGGAGAAATGATCAATGTTGTTTTGCATGGCATCGGGTCCTGCAAAGCACACACACACACACACACACACACACACACACACACACACACGTGGCAGCGTCAAGCGGGCAACACCGCACATAACACAATTACCATGAAATTACAAACAAACAACCCCATAAGCATGTAGAGAACTTGAACACTTTAAAAGAAAAGAACAGGACAGTACAATGCATTGGTAAAGAAGAACGCGCAGGATACACCATGCACAATTTCACACAGTGACCAAAGTGCATGTGCACTTACAATCTCATCGTACTACGCATTCAACATGGCACGTGATGTGAAAACACAAAGGGTTCATCAAACACATCCCATGGTGGATGCAGCATGTGGATAGTGTATGTGATCTGGCTGTGCGAGAGAGTGTGCTCAGCAAGGGCATTTACACATGGCCTCACATATACAGGTCAAGGCAAAATGCAAATCCACTCACTAGGTATATCCGTACTTCGACATGTCTGTGATGACCAGGAGATACTTTTTCTTCTTCTTCAATATCTCTAGCATGCACAGTTCAAGCCAAGCGCACTCGGACTATAACGTGATGCAGCAACAGACCCGATTGCATGACAGTTTTACGAGGCGGTTCTTACTCGTGATGCGTAACACTGTGGACAGATGTAGTCACCGCTGGGCAGCTTGGTCTTGAAGTGAACACAGGCTCTGTGCTGCCAGCCATTGCAGCGTACACAAAAGACGTGCTCGGTGCAGTTTGCCTGCGAATCCTCAATCTTCTCATTGCACAAGCAGTTACCAGCGTCCGTATGCTCATTCCCTGTGTCATCGCTGGCTTTCCAGGATGCACAAGATGATGACTTTGCCGTAGGAGGGTGTGATGGTGCGTCAATATTCAACGATGTTGTACTGGCGTTAGTACAGGACTCGCCAGCGAGGTCAATAGACATGGCAGATGTAGTCACTGATGGAGTTAGAGGCTGAGAAATGGCAGAACCATTCACAGTCGGCCCTGGAGCCACGAGAGCCTGTGCAGAGTTTCCTGTGGTGGCTTTGGACTGCCTGCTTACAGGTTCAGGTAACGTATACGGGTTACACAGGATAGTTGCCAGCACCTCCACTGTCTTACCCAAGCCCATCTCATCGGCCAGGATTCCTCCGGACACATGCCAGCCAGGAAAACGATGCCGGGTCATTCTATGCAACAAAACACACCCACACCCACACAAACACACGTACAAGGACAAATTTGGTGTGTGTGTGTGTGTGGCGATTTTGGCCTCACCGTCAGTGCCGGCAAAACCAAGTTCATGGTTTCTGGCCCCAACATCTCTAACGACGATCTAGAGCCGCGTGCGATTCGAACTATGGAGATTGCCCATGTGTCGTCTTTTCGATACCTTGGATCCAACATACACAACAACGGCCGATGTCATGATGATGTCACATCCTGGAGCGCACAAGCTGCCAAAACGTTTGGCGCTCTGAAGAAATCGATATTCCACGACGTAACACTGACAATATCCATCAAACGGTCAGTGTACAATGCGTGTGCGCTGTCGACTCTGCTCTATGGGTCCGAATGCTGGGTACCGCTACAGGCTGATGTTCATGTGTTGTCTGTCTTTCATCTCCGTTGTGTCCGCACCATTGTGGGCATCAGTCGTCAAGATGTATGGAATGACAGGATAACTAATGTTGACATTCTGGAGCGCTGGGGAGATACCTTGGGCATGGAGTGCGTCTCAGCAGACGTCGCCTTAAGTGGCTTGGTCATGTGTCAAGGATGGAGGATGAGCGCATCCCGAAGGCTCTACTGTTCGGTTCGTTTCCAAACAAGAGACCTGCCCATGGTCTGCGGAAAAGGTGGCGAGACTGTGTTTGGAGTGACGTCAAACCACTTGACGACTGATATGAAGTGGCCACCTCTTCTCGCTCCAAATGGCGCAAGGCTTACCGTTGTCTGCCAGACAAGCAGAATAGACCTCGACCACCACCGGTTGTGTGCCAAACTTGTCATCGCTCCTTCAGTCGTGTAAGTGACAGGAAGCGACACAAGTGTACAGCTATGCGTGCCCTACCCGTAAGCCAACAGCCAGGAAGTTGTCACTGCGACCAGTGTGACAGATGGTTTCGGAGCAAGGGTGGATTTGCCCGACACAAGTGCTCGCCAGCAACATCACCAGCAGAGGCATCTTCTGACAAAGTTGAGTCACCAGTCACGAACAATATGTCCTGCGAACGCTGCAGCTTCCACTGCGCCCGCTGTGTGCTATCGCGCCAAGGCGTGAAGCGTCACAAGTGCAGCCGTGGCTCGGCCAGAGCAACCAACACAGACCGTAGCTCATTCTGCATCGTTTGCAATTGCGGTCGGCGTTTCAGTAGACCACAGGACCTATCCCGTCATCGCCCCTACTGTTCCGAACCTGCTCAACCCCCCATGGGGTCCGCATAGCCAGAATATGGCAGCGCGTCCAAGGGGTGTGTGTGTGTGTGTGTGTGTGTGTGTGTGTGTGTGTGTGTGTGCGCGTAAGTGTCAGCTAGGCGATGACGACCAGCCGCCGGCCCCTGCCCCTGCTCCTCTTGTTGTTCCGGGTGTAACTTGCACAACCTGCCAGCGTTCGTTTAAATCGGCTGCGGGTCTCAAGCGTCACCGTTGTGGAACCTGTCCAAAGCGCCCCACTATGGCTGAACGCCAGCATTTCAAGTTTCACTGCCAAGTTTGCCACAACCGACGGTTCCGGAGGCGGCAAGATCTGGATCGCCACTTGGAGCATTGCCTTCCTCCCCCCCCCCCCCCCTAACCTCTCTGACAGTACCCCCCCCCCCATTTGGGAGCGGCGTGGTCAATTTCTGGCAGCTGTCAATAGTAGTAGTAGTAGTAGTAGTAGTAGTAGTAGTAGTAGTAGTAGTAGTAGTAGTCACATCCTTTATTGCTGAACCCACAAATAATTGTGATACAATTTGTAAACCATCCGAGGAAGAAGAGAAAGCCATTAAAAATAAAAAATAAAACAAAAAAGGTTATTGTACCATGCCAAACGGCTATTATTAAGTCATGTACCAATTGTAATACATGACGTAGTATAGTAGTCAAGCACCTACAAAATACTTTGCAGGATAATATTTAAATTGCCTAGCATGCCTACAAATCCGCAGAGCATGCCAATGTTAAATAGGCCAACATATGAATGAATACCGAAGGCGGTTACATGGACAGAAGGCGACATTGGTCGAGAAAAGATGGGCCTATTCTCTTCCTCAAGTAAGACGCTCTGCAACCACGGAGGCACGTGATTGACCACCTCAGCAAAACAAATGCAATTTTGCAGCGTAGCTGTGCCATCACAACAGCGTACTGGAGGTCACTATGCTTGTTTACCACCAGCTGAACAATGTTCTTCAATGCGCGAGAGCACTCCGTGCCACATACGCCGTTTGTCGAGAATACGAGCGGAGTGAATGACCCCCTCTCGACATCGACAACACGCTGAAGATAGGCCCGCTTCTTCTGATGTTCATTCCGGGAAATCTGTGCAAGGACTTCCTGTCGCGACAGCAAAGACGCCGAGGGGTGAGTAACCCTCACATCAAAGAATGCATCTTGCTGTGGCGACCAAAAGCCCCTTGCACGGATATCCAATCGAGCCTCTGCAGCACGATTAGCGGTAGCGCCGTGAAGTTGTTCACCATCCAACGGCAAAAGCGGTGGCTCTGTCTGAACATCCGGGATGGCAGAAGTCATCACCTCCACCAGCACATCACGAAGCTCATTGTGTCGCAGACTTGGGTAGCCTCCTGTAGGGCATGTCAATGCATGGTCGACAGACATGTCTCTACCACACACACAAGTTGGTGGGAGGCCATCAATACCCCAGCCATAGCGCAGGGCGAGACCATCCCGGAAACATGCTTTATTTAGCGCAAAGCCGTTCACAGCCAGAGGCTCAGCCGTTAGCCAACTGGACACGCCAGCATCAGCAGCAATCTCCAACAGCACTCGCTGACATGGGCTGAGCTCAGGACTCAAAGCAACCTGAGCCTCCTTAGCCGCAGTAGCCATTCTCCGACGTTCGGCATTTCGCAACGCTATTACCTCCGCCTGCAAATCAGCCGGAGCAATGTCAGCATCAGGGCGACGAAGCAAATCAATCACCGGCCGTGCCGAGGCCATACTGGAGGTCCACTGATGCACTGCATGAGGCCCAATGGCAGGAATTGAGAGACCACCGGACTTAACAGGCAAGCCGATGAGACTCCGCTCAATGGCGGACATGTTCTTCCGACCAGTGATTGCTGGTATCAAACTGTTGTCAATCACATTATCTAGCCTGCCGAAAGCATCCGGCTCCGGCAAGCCATGTGAGCACATATGATAGCGCCAACGCGACCTCAATCCACGGGAGAAAACAGAATATGCAGCATGTGGCTGGGTTTCCGCCAGAGTGGAGAGAGTACCGACCTCCCTGCACCATACGGAAACATGACGACACAGACTCTCCTGTACAAATTCCTCCTCACCAATGGCCCCACCAAGATAACGAACACCATTGGTCAGCACATGTATACCCGTTGGGTCGAACAGCTCTCGGGCTTCTGACTCCAGGGCGGGTTTCACCAGCAGAACTGTCTTGGCTGCATTAGGGTAATATCCATACTTCGGGCCAATCTCCTCGATTGATTTCCAAAACGAATGCACGGCCGCCAATCTGCCACCAGACTCGCCATCATCCGCGTACCAGCATTGGTTCACATCAGGGTGCTGTTCACGGAGTTTACAAATCATAGGAGCCACCGCAAGAGCAAACATGGCCATGGCCAGAGGGTCTCCCTGACAAGTTCCCTCGCGCGAGTACAATACTACGCCACCAGGAAGAAATAGTGGAATATCCGCACCATATGTATTACGACAAATTTTTTCCATCGGTGGACACACACGTGCGATATTATGCAAGGCGGCCTTCCTGTTGATTGCGTTAAAGGCATTAGATGCATCGATGAGTAAGATTGCATCAGTGTCATCGGCGAGATATTGTTCCTGGACGGCACGCACAGCCGCCTCACAAGCCGCCGGCACACCAACACACAGCTGATGAGGGATCACGGCTGTCGCGATATCAGACGATATACACTGCAACACAGCCTTAGCGATGATCCGGCGAGCGACTTCCCCCACCGCAATCGGGCGCACACCTGGTCTCTTGTCCAATGCCACGAGCCGTGCCGCAACAAAAGCCGACAGAGAAGCAGGGTCTATATCCGTCGTGCATATCCTCTTGGCAGCAGCAGCAAGAGCGGCAGCCAAATTTGAAGAAGCACCTTTAAAGGCCGAGAGCATACGCTGCCAGGCCTGCACGTCCAGGCCAGACGGACCACCGGATCCCTTCATACTGCCAGCCACCCTCTTAATGCCTGCTGCTGAAATACCTTCAAATATTATGTCATTGACCGGTGCTGCATCATTCTCCAACAAAACGGTTTCAGGTGGCTCCACAGGAGTCGGGTGCTTATCGCGAAGTACATCCAGAACCGTCGCACCAGTGGAAGGTACTGCGATTTCATTTGGCTTGAGAGGTCTACCACCACCACCCTGGGATAAACCCGCCATGGCACGATGTAAGTTGCCACGGTGAACGAGATTCGCAAACACTGTATCCGACATAACATCGGACTCGCTAGCTGCATGGCTACCAATCGGAATATGAGCCTGTATACATCTCCCTTCCGAGAGCAGTTCAGAGAGATGACCAGACGACCAGCTGTCTAGGCGCCGCCGCAGGTGCAACACGTTGTCCTGACTCGTGCTATCCCGACCAGGGCGCTGAAGAAGAACGTGACAAGCAACTGCCACGCCTTCCCAAGCAACACAACTTGTAGGACTGTTACTAGCAAATGATGAAATGAAATCAGCTATTAGCTGAACAAATTGTTTACCAACTGAGCCAGAAGGCACCATGAACAGATTCCGTCTCCAGGTGACCACCTTCTGATATGACTGGCGCATCCAATCAATTAACTCAGGACCTCTACCCCATATGGATGAGGATACATCAGCAGCGTCACCCACCACCGGACCAGCGGAAATGATTCCAGGGCGGGGAGCAGTTGCAGTCACAGCAGCCGGCGCAGGACGGGGATTGTCACGAAGGAGAGAATCACCAATCACCTGGCCTCCATTCCGGGTCATATCCACACGCACACATTGTCCATTTGGGGTCCCACATTCCGAGATACTGGACACAATGGACCCGGTGCTATTATCATTTTCTCTCAAGAGCGGAGGGACAGGCAGTTCCACACGCAATGACTTCCGAGGCAGTGTCCCGGAATCAATAGTCGGCGATGACGCAGCGGCGGAGTTGCAAGTCACTATTGTGCGAGATTGCGAAATACATGTAGATGACACGGTACCGGAGACAGATGACACGGAGCCCGAGCCCGGCACCTCCCGTGAGCCCTCCCGTGAGCTGCGGGGTACCCAACCAGGGGCACAAACAGGCGGAGCGTCCGGCAAAGAACCTATAGCTCCGACTACAACAGCTGTGGCTTGCAGATTGGCATTACCAAAGTTTGTACATTTATCGTCTCTCCCTGGGTAACAATTAATGCAGCACCTCCCATCTGCCGCACAGGAACATGACCGGCAAGTTCCTGACGCTCTGTTACAGGAGCAACAGGGTCGAGAACCCACCATACGCGAGCGGGACATTCTCCTAGCAACGCTTCAGCAGCACACAGCATAGGCGAAGACCATGCTGCACAGCTCTTCTGAGAGTACGCGCGTACGCGCTACTATTACCGGCACCAGTACTAGTATCGGGTAATAGTAGCCTCGGCCAAGCGCCAAGACACGGGCCGCACTCACGCCAGCGCCGTACGTGAGTATTGGAGGAGCCGTGACGTACAAACGAAGACGGTCGGAGCAGGAGGCAGAAGCTTAGCGCGAAGTCAGCCGATGCGTCTAGTGAGTAGTGTCAACTCGACTCGTCCCATACCAAGTACACATCCAGAGCGCCACTGCATAGTATGCCACCAACCAGGCAGTACAGGGCCAAACCGCAAAGTGTGCACAGCACAGCAAGCCAGCTCAAACAGGGCCCAGGGCCCGCACGCTCAAACGTGCCCAGCACGGAACAAAGACTATAATGGCCGAATCGAAGCGCAAGAAACCAGCTGGATGAGGAATTGGCAGGCTGGACGAGCCCAGGAGGAAGCAAACTACGCGAGCCGACTCCACGTGTCACAAGGAAAGTAATGAAAAAGGTTTCAAACCGATAGAATAGAACAGTGGAGTAGAAAATTAGAGAATAACGGAGGAGCAAAAAGCTCTACCGCCCAGTAGTGTACAGTAGTAGTAGTAGTAGTAGTAGTAGTAGTAGTAGTAGTAGTAGTAGTAGTAGTAGTAGTAGTAGTAGTAGTGTGTGCGTGTGTGTGTGTGTGTACAAACAACTATTCTGTAGAAGGCTTCAAGCTATGCAAATCACCCATGAGGCAGCACTCTATGGTGTGATCTATGACAATGTCATAACTATGCACATGGCACACCTGTCCAAGTACTAGTAGTGTTGTAACATCTCAAGTACTAGTAGTGTTGTAACATCTCAAGTACTAGTAGTGTTGTAACATCTCAAGTACTAGTAGTGTTGTAACATCTCAAGTACTAGTAGTGTTGTAACATCTCAAGTACTAGTAGTGTTGTAACATCTCAAGTACTAGTAGTGTTGTAACATCTCAAGTACTAGTAGTGTTGTAACATCTCAAGTACTAGTAGTGTTGTAACATCTCAAGTACTAGTAGTGTTGTAACATCTCAAGTACTAGTAGTGTTGTAACATCTCAAGTACTAGTAGTGTTGTAACATCTCAAGTACTAGTAGTGTTGTAACATCTCAAGTACTAGTAGTGTTGTAACATCTCAAGTACTAGTAGTGTTGTAACATCTCAAGTACTAGTAGTGTTGTAACATCTCAAGTACTAGTAGTGTTGTAACATATCTCGAATTTTAAAGTAACACTGCCCAGCATCAATAGTAACAAGAACACTAAGGTACCGTGTGTACCGTGTGTACCGTGTGTACCGTGTGTACCACATCATGAGAATTATATGCATGAGTGATCCACGCTTTTTTACAACGGGCAGTTCCCGCCAGTGACTGCTCACAAACCTCACCTCCATGAGTACGGGTTGAGGTAAAGAGTATGTCCACTCTCGGAACGGAACTCTTTCCACAGCGGATGCAAGACGCCATCGCTTCCAGCTGTGACGCAACATTGACAAGGAAGCACATGTAGGGGCGAAAAGCCGAGGGAGTAGAAAAAAAAATCATTACGATATCACCCTGTGGGTAACTGGTGCTAGACTCACAACGTACAAAGACCTGGTTGCTCTCCTGGAAAACTAACTTCAATACCACTACGATGTAGCATGCACGGTCTGATTCGAACAACAACTGCACATGTACACTCAAAGTCCCGACTCAGTCGATTTTCATTCGAGTGTATGACTGAAATACTAGTACCTTCCCAATAGTGGTAAATTGTGGTAATCCTCCGCAATCAGCTAGAATAACCGAGACCTTAACGAGAAGTCTGACTTAGCGGCAGACACTCAAACTAACTTAAAACTACTAACTTGGTCAGAGGCAGTAAACATTGTACCCTGCATCTCTTTAACAAAGATTCACGGATCGCACTGAAACTTTGCAGGATGGCAGCCAGGCTTTGAGGGGTTTTGAACCTTCACAGACACCCCGAGAGCGATAACACAACAATGTACCCTATTTGCAATCGGGCAAGTAGAAGAGCAGCTGATAATTAATTTCCACCAATTTCCGGTTTCTCGGTAATCACATCACTTTGTAACTTCATGTAAAAGAGTTCCAGCGCCTTGACCTGTTGCTTCTGCATGCACAGCACTGGCTTTTGGTTGTGGGGTGTACACCACCCCCAGTGCACAACGGCACAGCCAATTTCGCGCCGAGGTGATAGCGATGAGGCAGTGATTTAACTCCTGCGGGATACACGCCGACTGTTCCTTGAGGTGCCAGTCCCTGCTGCTACTCCTGACTGGGTGGGTGCCGGGGGTGGGGGCTTCATCAGTAGCTTGTCAGGTAATGTGACTACCGAACTATACATCAGTCTGTTGTACTCAAACCGGTGCCATTTCCCCCTCCCTCATACTCCCTTATGTACAGTGGCCGAAACAGCTTGCTGTCTACAGCATTGGGTATGTACAGTAAGAGATAGGTTCTCATTACTAGCAGTTAGCGCTAAAGTTCATTATGTGCCTTTCTAGTTACATGGCATCGCTTGACTTGCTGTCCTTCATTCCCATGTTTCCAGTGGTGAAAATGAGTCGAACATCTTTTTGGAAAATGTCTTGATTCGGTTTGAGTGACGAAATATAGATTTGTATTGACGGTTGCCATTGGTTTTCAAGTTACAGTAAAAAATAAGCGGAAGAGTGATAATGCATGGCTGCTGGCAGTTGCCACCCTAACGGGCTACTCATTGCCGATTCACTCCCACGTTCTCCCTCTCACAGTCAATGCTGTGAATTGGTCCGGCCAATGAGTTGAAAATGCAGAAAACTAACTAACTAGTGCTCGCTATTTGAAATAGTAGTACATTATGATAGACTCGGATGGAGAGCCAAGGACTAATTTATAGTAAAGAAAGGGACCAAGGAACTACAAGTTACGCTATACTATCCACTAAGACCATCAGTTACTAAACAATCAGCTCATGCGATATCATTGCACGACGCTGACCGACTGTACTGACACGACACTGGCCGACGGTACTGACGTTCTGAACTGACGGCCTTACTGGACAGTATAGTGTAACTTGTAGTTCCTTGGTCCTGTTCTTCACTATAAATTAGTACATAATGACTTGGCAATGCTTCGCATTACTCACCACCACTAGTGCCAGAACCTTGGCGCTCTTGATGAAGCATCCAACGCACAGCACGTTGCTGATACCCGCGTAGCCGTGGAAGCAAGTTAGGATGTTGTGTTTTGTTCAGCTCCTGGGCGTGCACCTCCGCTGTTGTTGGATACCGGTCAGGCGATGCACTTTCCCTGCTGAGGTCCGACACATACGTATAGATGCCGTCTGGATTCTTACAAGATAGTGTGAGTTTTTGCTTGTTCAGTAGCTCACACCGGTCTGGTACACACACACACACACACACACACACACACACACACACACACACACACACACACACACACACACACACACACACACACACATATTATAATTATATATACACACAAGTACAATATATATCACAATTGATTCAGTAGCACCCACACACAGAGAATGGCTCAACCATGACCGAGCAAGACCCAAACTAGTTGCAGTAACATTGGTCGTCAAAGAAGGGAGGGGGGGGGGGAAGGGGGTCACTCTCTCCGCTTCTGGTTTGCCATATTCCTATATTTCCGAAAATCCAGCATCCTCGTTCTTATTCTGCGCCTGTAAATTCACAGAGTGCAGGTATACTGTGCACGGTGATTTACACTGCAGACAATCAACACACCTGCACAATAATGGGAAACTAGAGAGAAAGTTACTATACTACTGCCATTTGCCAAATTAGACCTGGAAAAAAGGACAAACTCCTGAAATGTAATATTGACAAATGAGTCAGAACTTCGGTTTGGCCGCTATTTACCAGCGCTGGAAATATCCAGATCAATCCTCATCAGCCATTTCACTCTCCTTGCTTGTATCAATCTCAAATTTAATTTAGTGAAGACTCACACAAGTCCCAGCCACAACTTCAGGATTTTTTCTAGCCAAAGGGGGGGGGGGGGGGGGGGTGCAGCCCCCCCCCCCCCCCTCTACTCTGATGGCGCGCCCCCTACTCTGACAGCTCACCACCTACACATATTTTCGATTATTGTGTTTTTTCAGTTGACACTACGAAAATGCGGACACAAATCGATCGTTCCGGGTGCTCGCCGCGCCCGCACGTTACATGTTTTGATACAAGGCAATAATGGAACACGGAAAAATGGTTGAACAGTTTGTTTCCCTGCCCCCCCCCCCCCCACCCCCTCCCCATTACGTTATTAGAGACCATTAGCAAACCATCGGGTGTGACGATTGGGACAAACTGGAAACGAGGCCAGCGCGCGGGAAAACTCGAATCGTTTCGGGAGCACGATTGGAGCAGCCCCGACGGGTGATCACGAAACGATTACGATTCCGGTTGCATCACGTGCCTGAATGGTTCAACGCACGGCTTCATGCCGTACATGTTTTGACGATTGGAAATCGGAGCTGTACAATCTTTCGACCTTACACGTGACAGTTTGCTAATGGTCGCTATTTCCTGGCCAGAACCCTGAACTTGAAATCCTGTTCCCATGAACACATCCAACGGAAAATAGAAAATCCGTCTCCCCCCCCCCCCCCCACCCATTGCCAGGCTAGTGCGTAACTTAAGGCTGTTTGAAGTTTCGATCATATAATATAATATATCATATAATATATGATACCAGCAATCAACAGTTGCAAGACTGACTTGTAAACGGTTAACCCTTTACCATCCGACCAAATTTCCCCTACAGTCCCAAATGCAATAATTTTCACCTTATTCTGAGAATATCTTCGGTTCTAATCAACCAATTTTCACAATCTTGGGCATTCCGGAAAGCTCTCCACGGGCTGCGTACATTGAGCTCAAACAGGACACTACCGAGATCACATATCCAGCGCCAGGGAGCTTCAAATACACCCCATCGCTGGATATACGAGGAAATTCTCTCCTCGCCAGCCATTTCTCGCTCCTTCATCGTAAACTTTCCAAATTTTTTGCTTGAGTTTCTTTTCATGCTGCCCACGCGCTCAAAGCATGCAACAGTGACTCAGCATATCAGGAGAGGGGAAAATCCCCGCTCAAGGTCAGTCACTCGGAAAGAAATTCGACTTTTGCCGTAGCTGATATGTCAAGCGAAATATCTTTGGAATGCGACATCGCAGCTCTTTACCGATTGTTGCAATGGAAAGCTGGGCTCTTCGGCTTCTTCCTAGATACTTAGTTCTTTAAATTCCGACAAGAATCGATCGAGTTACGAATGTTTTAGTGTATGCATGTCCATCGATCTCTAGTGATCGATTCAAGTACACACGGATGGTTTAAAAGGGTTTTAAAAGTGGAAGTTAAGGCAAAAAATCAAAATTTCACCAGTTGTAGTCTTCGGGGTGCTGAGTCGAATGGTCTTGGTCTGAGAAAGCTGAGACGCTCCCTTCCTACTTGAATCCCAATCGAACTCGCGCACTTCCACCGAAACTGGGTGACTGCGCCCTACTAGATGGGGGTTTGTATGCGAAATGTCACTAAAAGCGCCATTTCGTTCTTATAAAAGCATGAATGACCGCCATTGGCCCATATGTTGTAGTCTTTTGGACGCTGAGTCGACTGGTTTTGGTCCGAAAAGGCTGCGATGCAGCGTTCCTCCTTTATTCCCAATCGAACATGGTTGAACAAGCGGTCACGTGCTCCTGCGTACACCAGTCACCTGGTCACCGTGCCTGCAGGGTACAACTTACTAGCCTGTTTGACCTTTTTTGGGTGCAGTCCTGTCACTCGAGTTGAACTCGAGTTGAACCTTGGTGTGAAAGTTGTCGCCTGCTGGCGTGGTGACCAGGTGATTTGGGCACCCAGGAGCACGTGACCGCTTGTTCAACCATGTTCGATTGGGAATAAAGGAGGAACGCTGCATCGCAGCCTTTTCGGACCAAAACCAGTCGACTCAGCGTCCAAAAGACTACAACATATGGGCCAATGGCGGTCATCCGTGCTTTTATAAGAACGAAATGGCGCTTTTAGTGACATTTTGCATACAAATCCCCATCTAGTAGGGCGCAGTCACCCAGTTTCGGTGGAAGTGCGCGAGTTCGATTGGGATTCAAGTAGGAAGGGAGCGTCTCAGCTTTCTCGGACCAAGACCATTCGACTCAGCACCCCGAAGACTACAACTGGTGAAATTTTGATTTTTGCCTTAATTAATTAACTTCCCCTTTAACATCTCTGCACATGCCCATAAGTTTCAGGTACGATTTTTTTAGCATGACTTTGAGCGGCTTACCCAGTATATCCTTGTGGGCATTGTCAACAAGACGTGTGAAATAGCAAGCCAGAGGATTGAAATTGGACCGGCTCATTGCATAAGGGCGCATCACGTGCCTACGATTGTGAAAGCTGCCATACTTCAACTTATCCTCATGCACAAACGCAGAGCCCTTGGCATATATCTCGACGGGCAACTCGACAGGCAAGTTGAGTTCATTGGCGTATTTCCCCTGCAGGAGTTGTATCCAAGCCTCGCTTTCGGCTGGCACAACCGGCATCAGGTGCATATTTGATAGTTTTAGGAGCATGTTGTCATTGGCTACAGCGTACGCGTGTTGAAAACATCTGGTGCGGTTCTCAATCACAAGATGCAATAGTCCATCAGTAGCTGATGGGGCAACTGATCGAAATTCCAACTTGATGCTCTTGAACTGGACTTCAGGAATATCACGTCGACTCACTTCAATATATTGCTTGATTGGAATTCCCAAGTGACCCTTTCGGTCGGCGACGTTTGCAGGCAATAGCCATACCATGATGTTCTCCGCAAATACACCATGGGTGACCGTCGTGGGCTGCTTCCTGGCATCGTTTCCTGGTCTTGGCTTCTTGTCCTGGCCAATTATACGTGATCCAGAAGTGTCTACTGTAGCTGCACTGAGATGACACGTGCTGCTCTCGATCTCCTCGTGCTTCCTTTTGGCAACTATTACTTCCTCCATTTCCATGCTCACCTCAGGCCGCAATCAGAAGGGCAGTTTCGAACACCACTGTCACCAGCAGGATATGTCTTTCTCAGTAGATTGTGAGAGGTAGAGGAGAAACTCCTTCCAGGTTTGGTGATGATGAGCTTTCTCTCGATCTCTCTTTTTATTTCGCCTCCCTTGCTGCAGTGGCGTGGCCGCCAAGGCGCCAGATTAAAAACCGCCAAGTAACTTAGTTCCCGCCATAATGGCAAATTCTTGTTTTCTGGTAATATTTCTCGAGATACAAAATTATTTTTACGCTTTGTAAAATAATGGGCAAATTGTTCATTTCATAATCGAAGCAATTTTCGCAATTTCGAGTGCATCAAGAAGATTTAGGAAAGGCTCAAATGGTCATTGCACAGTCGTTATACCGACTCTATTTCCCTTAAAATTCTTTCCCTTTTGTTCTTCTAGCCTCGTATTTGAATGGCTTACTGACCCCGTTGATTTATGGTAGAAATTTACCATCACAATCACGAGATTGCATGCATTTCTTCATCTCTCATTACGATGTTCTGGGACTGGTAGCTTCACCTGGCTGACGGGAGGTTAAAGGAGAATGGGTAAGCAGGCTAATTTTCAATAGTCACGAGCAAGAGACACTGAGTTCTGTCTTGGCCGAGCTTTCCACTCAGCCCTCGCTATCTCATCTGCAGTGTACGCCAGAATGCAATACTGAGTACAATTGTAGTATCCCGTATGCACTCTTGCTGAACTTCAATTGAGGGGACAAGGTGCTAAATATGTTGCACTTTTTTTTCTTCACTTCATTGATATGTAGCCGAGAAAGGGGTAGATGATGATCTGTTTGAAGTGTCAGAGGAAGCACTTCTCAGCACAGACTATGATGAAGATGCTGACTTTGAGGCAGGCGAAGATGAGCCGGATCCGGATGAATTGGACGAATTAGCAGAGGTACGCATATTGAATTTCAAAGTAATATCGTGCTTGAAAGTGATAACATCGAAAGCGCATGGCAACGGAATTTCTTGGTCCGTTGCTATGCACAAGCACCGCACATTTTGAATTTTTGATTCTATTTTCGATGCCTTCTTCTTTCATGTAAAAAAGAGAAGAAAACACATGAGAACCGAGTTATGCAGCAACTATCCACGACTGTACCAAGATAATAAGCAGCCAGAAAGTGCGATAATAGGGCACGGAACTGTCTTGTTACAGTCGTGGATAGTTGCTGCATAACTCGGTTCTCGTGTGTTTTCTTCTGTTTTTTACATTTATTACCAAGAGTACATAACCCCCTGAGTGTGCAACACCTGATCCAGCTCTGCATAGGGTCTTGGTCGAGCGTAAGCGGATCATTGCGTCATAATATCGTACACAGTCTGAGGGGAACCCGGGGAGTCGCGGGTACTCTTGGATCAAAAACAACGGTGCCCTGCCTCGAGACCGGCCTTGCGCTGGTGTGGAGGGTGCGCATGACATCAGAAGATCCGATTACGCTCCACCAAGACCCTATGCAGAGCTGGATCAGGCGTTGCACACTCTGAGGGGTTATGTACTCTTGTTATTACTGGCTCAGTATTGCACATGCTACAGCAGCGGAACCATGTGTTGCACAGTAATATTATACTTATTCCCGTAGCTATGCAAAAGACGTTACTTCAGTAACGTCTGGCGCTAGCCAGGGTCCACACAGCTTTAATTCCGTGTTTGTTTGTGCCATCGGCATGCCTGGCGCTATACTGTACCTGTCCCGTACCGTACCATCAAAGACATCAATACGGTGTTGTACGGTATAAGGATGTCGTATAGCATGTCGTACAACAGTACGATGAAATTGTGGGAGAAACCAGCGACCGCTTGGGAACGATGAACATTACAACAGTCTTATTGTGAGTGAGAGTCAGGCCCAGTTTCTGAAGATCAGTAGCGAGTGCTATCCCGAGCATTATGTTAGCATTAACAAAGCATAGACAGGATGCGTATTATAGGAGACCCAAGTTGCTGAAGATCAGTAGTCATTGCTGATAACGTGCAGAAAAACTAAATCCGCAGCCTCTTTTGCCGTCGGACAGTGCGTATTATAGGAAACTGTAAAGGTATGTAATGTGCTCCACAGGCAACCATGCGTTCGGCCGTCAGCAACAGTTAAAGGGGAAGTTAAGGCAAAAATTAAAATTTCACCAGTTGTAGTCTTCGGGGTGCTGAGTCGAATGGTCTTGGTCCGAGAAAGCTGAGACGCTCCCTTCCTACTTGAATCCCAATCGAACTCGCGCACTTCCACCAAAACTGGGTGACTGCGCCCTACTAGATGGGGATTTGTATGCAAAATGTCACTAAAAGCGCCATTTCGTTCTTATAAAAGCACGGATGACCGCGATTGGCCCATATGTTGTAATCTTTTGGACGCTGAGTCGACTGGTTTTGGTCCGAAAAGGCTGCGATGCAGCGTTCCTCCTTTATTCCCAATCGAACATGGTTGAACAAGCGGTCACGTGCTCCTGGGTGCCCAAATCACCTGGTCACCACGCCAGCAGGCGACAACTTTCACACCAAGGTTCAACTCGAGTGACATGTACTGCACCCAAAAAAGGTCAAACAGGCTAGTAAGTTGTACCCTGCAGGCACGGTGACCAGCTGACTGGTGTACGCAGGAGCACGTGACCACTTGTTCAACCATGTTCGATTGGGAATAAAGGAGGAACGCTGCATCGCAGCCTTTTCGGACCAAAACCAGTCGACTCAGCGTCCAAAAGACTACAACATATGGGCCAATCGCGGTCATCCGTGCTTTTATAAGAACGAAATGGCGCTTTTAGTGACATTTTGCATACAAATCCCCATCTAGTAGGGCGCAGTCACCCAGTTTCGGTGGAAGTACGCGAGTTCGATTGGGATTCAAGTAGGAAGGGAGCGTCTCAGCTTTCTCGGACCAAGACCATTCGACTCAGCACCCCGAAGACTACAACTGGTGAAATTTTAATTTTTGCCTTAACTTCCCCTTTAAGCACAAGCACACTATCAAGGCAAGGACATTATTGTATCGTATTGTATGGAATATAATTTTACCTCATTGGCTCAGCAGGTCAATGTGTTACTACAAAAAGGCCAGAAAATCCGATTTTGAGGGGCAGTTCTAATAACATGCATGATGAGCTAGGCAAAAAAGCATAGCGTAGGGCCCTGAGCTTCCAAGCTCTCTCGTTGTGTCAATGCATATTGTACGCGATCTGTCACCTATTATTATTATTATTATTATTATTGCACATGCTCAGGATAAAAAAAGAATCCATTGATGAAAATGTGTGGATTACACAAGTTTAGGGTTCACAGATTGGCATGCTAGCATCGCCAGCTACATCATGCACATGTCAGGCGCGTGCAGATACTGTACCACACTATCGATGAGTGCTCAAATCGCATTTTCCCATCAATATCACTATACCTGCTGAACTTATCAAATATGGAACACCAGCACTGTTCTCGAACATTGCCACTACATTCAACAATTATGCCAAAGACAAATCACTCAAGCTAGGCGATGGGCTACTGATCCCGATACCAAAGCCGGGAAAGAAAAGAGGTCCTCCTGGAAATGTAAGGCCAGTTACCCTGTTGAACACCCTACGGAAACTTCTTTCATTAGTCATCCTGACGCGGATCAAGCCAGCTATCAACGGGTACTTGTCACTGAACCAAAGCGGGTTCCGGTCAGGGAGAAGTACTGGAGACGTGGTATATAGCTATCGGTGGTTATCAGCAAGATGCCAACGGGTTGCGTCGGAGATCTCAATCTTAGGCATTGATATGTCAAGGGCATTTGACACTATATCGAGGGTCAGGCTGGTCGATATACTGTCATCAGTCATTGATCATGATGAGCTGCACATCATCCGATGCCTTCTGACAGACACCACAATAAAAGTAAAGCTGAATAACATTCTCAGCCAACCATTAGTCACACATAATGGTACCCCACAAGGTGATTCTCTATCGCCAGTCCTGTTTACTGTCTACCTCGAGGCTGCATTGAGGTTGATTCGAGAGCGACTCTCACCGCGACCAGCATTGGATATTCAGCTTCAATTGCCCAATGAAACAGCGTATGCGGATGACGTAGACTTCATCAGCACCAGCCTACAATATTTGCACGACAATCAACCCATACTATCATCCTCGTTAGCGGAATACAATTTAAAAATGAATGAAGCCAAAACCGAATATACTACAATTAAAAGAGAAAAGGACAGAGTAGACGAGCGATGGCGGAACACGGTCAAACTGGGATCGATGCTTGGAGTGGAGGAAGATATCAGTCGGAGAAAACGTCTAGCAACATGTGCCTTACATCAGCTGTGGGTGATATGGCTAAGGGGTAACCATGCCCGTGAACCCCTTCGGATTAGGTTATACAGCAGCTTTATTCTCCCAATACTTCTTTATAACTGCGGAACATGGAGCCTGACAGAGACTCAAGAAAAGAAACTTGACTCGTTCCACCGCCAGCAGTTACGAGCAGTCATAGGGGTCAAATATCCCCGTATAATACGCAATGAAGCACTGTACAAGCGCACTGGCTCCAAGCCACTCAGCAGAATCATCCAGTCTGCTAGGTGGAGAATGCTTGGCCACATGCTTCGACTAGACACCTCATCCCCGGTCCAGCAGGCTATGTCAGCGTACTTTCAACCAGGAAGCTCAGGGTTCCGAGGCCGCCCGAGAACAACCCTCCCGCGATCTATCAACAACGACCTGAAAAATTCCAGATCCACAAACTCCCTCACATCACACGAGGATCTAGTTGCACTGAGGCAGCTTGCCCAGGATCGTCGAAAGTGGAAGGAACTAATGTGTGCTGTGTGTAGTGGCTGAAGTTATACAATTACACTAGATACTCTAACAATAATATCGGATACAATTACACTAGATACTCTAGATACTAGATACTCTAGATACTAGATACTCTAGATACTCTAACAATTTTATCACTAATTATGATAATAATTACCACATCAAATGCTGCAGAGACCTATCCAGAATCGGCAATATGCTGGCCCTGGCCTGGAGATCTGCAACTGCAATCGGTTTCTACTTTGCAATACTAACGGATTAGTCCCTTTGTCGATTGATGGATCAATCGGAACCAACGCATTCGTCACTCCGATTAGTAACTTCGGCTCTGCTCTGTTTTGTTTTGAACTGTATACGTATGTTTAACTCATTGTATTTCTTTGTATTCTGTATCTCGTTATCGTTATCTTTTCCTCTAGCCCTCTCGCTTAGGATGAGCTTTCTTTTTTATGGCAGCTTAAGCGAAGGCTATATACCTGCTTTATGCAGGTTGATGCCAACGCGAACAAGCAAAATAATAATAATAATAATATCACTCACTTTCAACTCTACGGGATTCATTACGGTTGGCTCAAACTGCCTGAATTTTTGAATCCACACGCACGAAAGACGTTTCAAGACTTCCGTCGTTCGTATTTTTTCAAACGAGTTCTGGGTTTTCTAGTAACTTTGGCCAAAATTCGGCTAAAAAACAGGGGGAGCCGTTGCGTTTCCGTAAAATATTGAACGGTAAAAGGATAGCCAAGGTCGAGGGCAAAACGACAAGCCATTATTTGTCAAAATCGAACAAGAAACAGCTCGGCGCATCTATTTTCCGTGCACGCGCGTGCGTACTTTGGCCGACAAGGTGTGCAGAATTTCTGAAGAAGAAGAATAACAAGAGCAGCAGCGCTCGGAACAGCCGTGCTGGATACTTCCAATCCCGACACGATGGAGCGTGTTGGCTGTCGTGAGCTGCTGAAGCGACCATGACATTTCTTTTTCTTTGTACACCCGACATATCTTGACGTGCCCTTGCTCAGTTTCGGCCTCTTTACAGGAAGAATATTTTCTTCCTTGGCATCAGCCATTTCGGCCAAACAGCAAGAAGAGCAACAGATCAAGATTTGCAGGGCAAACAAAGGATGCGTGCAGCTACATCTAGTCAGGTTCGATGCAGCTGCGCTTTGCCAGAACCTCAGCAGACAAGAAAAGGCGACAAAGTGTCTCAGATGGAACCAAGGAGCCCTACACATATGTGTAGGGCTCCCTGGATGGAACTGGATCTTTCGCCAAGACCGCCACCGCCGCCATCATCAAGTCCAGGTCAGTCAGAAAAACCGAAGCAAAAATGCAAAGCCCGAGTGAAGTGAAGGAAAAATTCAAAAAGTACGCTCTCCGGCTAGACTTCGAGTCGATATTTTTTTACTTCGACAGGTGCTGTCGTGGCCTGTCGCGCGCGCCTCCATAATCCAAAATGGAGGCGCACGTGACGGGTGCTTTTAGTGGCAAACCGTGAACCCTAAAGTTGGCAGTGACAAATAAGCACTTGTGCATACGAAAAAAGAGTTAAAAATGCCCAAATTCGAAGCATTTTTGCCATCGGAACTCAATCTGAAGGTACCCGGTAGGGAGACGTGCCCGTATCTGAGGCGTCCGGATAAGAGACGTTTGAGTGTACAGGTACAATGTGCATGTAGTGATACGTGAAAACCCAGGGTTCTAGCGCAGCCCCTTACTCATTTTCCGATTTTTGTGCTTTTCATGCCATTCAACAAAAATGCAGTCGATAGTCAGTACTAGAGGGTTCATAAAGGCACATTTGTCTGGGGTGAAGTCAGGTGTTCGCCCCGTACTTTGCATTGCGCATTGCAAGACAGTTCCAGGGTCTGCACCACTCCTTGAATTCCTTGAAAGTCCTTGAATGTCAAAGCCGGATTTGAAAGTGCTTGAATATCCTTGAATTTTCGTGTGGGTGCTTGAATTTTTGAAAAAAGGTGTGTTTTTCCTTGATTTTGGGTTTGAATGCGGTAGATCTCCTCACGTTCATGCAGTAGGTCTACGCGCACTGCTGGGTACCCGTAACCGGTACCGTAGTCCGTAGATCTAGTACCAAGAGTGGATCCACTCTTGGTAGTACTGATAGGGATCTCAGCGCGTGAGCTGCGCAGCCTGTTTGTGCAGGTGAGATTTTCGATCCCAAACGCGTCCAGTGCAGAAACCCTGAAAAATAACATTTTTTTCGAAATAAATCAAGTTGAAGAAGACGGTAGAAATGGCTGAATATTGCGTCCAGGAAAGCACGTTCTACGGCCATTTCCAAGCTACCTATCTCCCAGGCACTCTCTCAGAGGAACTATGGAGGGTCAAAGAGCACAATAGTTCACTCTTGGACGCAGCGTGGACACCTCTTCTTCTGAGCGCGATGTCTTCTCTCTGAGTGATAATCTGTCCCCGGGGAAAATTGCAATTCCGCGGCCGCGTTTTTTTCCGCGTTTTTGCGATTTTTTAAAAGACCGCGTTTTCCGCGATTTTCCCGCGTTTTTTGAACTTTTTTGTTGCACTACACGTACACACAGTGCACTGTTCGGTCAGCAACGTCTCATCGTGGCGGCTTTTTACTCAAATATGACAAGTGCTTACACCAGAGACTTGTAACTGATTGATTTCACTACATACTCACTGAAAATTGCCGCACATCAATATTATTCACCGCATATTTACCGCATATTTACCGCAAATTCACCGCAAATTATGCCATATTATGCCGCGTTTTTCCCCGCGTTTTTTGCGATTTTTTCCGCAATTTTCCCCGGGGACAGGATAATGGCGGCGATGTTCCAACCAACGGTTAGCCCACCAACTAATGTCCTTGAATGTCCTTGAAAAAATGGGGTTTGGGGCCCTTGAAAACCCTTGAATAATATTTTCATGACTTGGTGCGAACCCTGCAGTTCTATTTGAAAATGGAAAATGGGTTAAGCCTAGTTCACATTCGACGGGGCACGGCGGGACGCGACGTAAGGATCGACGGGAAGCGACGGGATGGTCTGACGGCGTCAAATGTGAACACCAGGAACGGGAACGCAACCGTACTACCGTACAGATCGGGAAGCGACGGGAAGAGTTGGATCGATCCAACTTTTCATACCGTAGACGGGGACGCAAGCGTACAAAACGGCTGCAATTCGAGTGTGAACAGGAGACGGCGTCGTGCGCCGACTGCTCCCGATTCGTACTTGGAAATTTTTAGCATTTCGAACACTGCGCTTCCCATGATAACTCACAGAATGGCTAGCACGACTTGAGTTGAATTTTAGCAACATAAGATCTCATGTCACTTATTGTATTTAGGGATAGTTCAGAAGCGTGACAGACGAACTATTCTATCATTTCCTGGGGCTATTATTTGAATGCCACAACTTTCAGGGCTAATTTTTTGGTCTTCACGAAAAACTGGTATTGTGAACTTGATTCCGCTTCTTTCAAGGAGATATAATTGAAAAGAAGTCCCGAAAAACGAGAAATTAGGTCCAAAAGTCACCCCGTCACGGACCGTGCCTTATGACTCGCGCCGTTCGACGGTGAACGTCGCAACGACTGCTGCATGTCATGTCGTACGAATCGTACAGGATTTTACAGCTCACCCCAGCCCTCCCGACAAGCCCTTACGTCCCGTACCGTCGGCGTTGCGTCGAATGTGAACTAGGCTTTACGGGGTAACTGTTTTCCCTGCCCCCTACTATTTTGACCTGGCTAGAACCGTGAAAACCCCAGTGGTGTTGCTTAATCTTTGCTTCCAGCATGACACTTTTTAGTGACTTTCTAGCCTGGGTGTTCGTCAGCTGCCCATTCTTCTGAAGCCGATGTTTGTGTTAGTGTACTGCACTTGGCAACACCCTAGCCTGTTTGTTCTTCTGCATACTATTCTTACATGAGAAAAATAAGCCCGGGCTTATTCAACCTGTGGGGACAGGATACAGCGATTCCGCGGACGCACAATTTTCCACATTATTGGCTTTTTTCATCCGCGTTTTCGAGAGATTTTGCATAAAACCCGCGTTATTCATGGGAATGTACAAGAAAATAGTACATGGTGTTGAAAATGTGCTACAAAGTCGTACCGGTTCATGAGTTTGTACGACAAAGTTGTATACTTGCGTGAAACTGCACGCTAAAGTTGTACAAATGACAGACAACTCGACGTCGGTACTCGTGCATACTAGAGAGGTTCTGGTGAAACGTAGAGAAATCACGTAGAGAGTAGGTGTCTGGGTTAGAGTCTACGGCTTCGCGTGTTTTGGTTCCAAATTTCTACGCGACGATGAGGTTCTCTACGTTGTGGCACACGCAAAGAAATTGGGTACGGATCTGCTGGGTATCATTCGAGTGCAGGCAGAAAACTGGCAAATATGGAAGGGGAAATTCCCAGTACACATTCCACGTGACTTCTCTACGTGAAACATAGAGCAGAACCGGATTTCTTTACGTTACGGGAACGCGAAGAGAGTTCCCGTGATTCTTTGCGTCGCATTCTCATAACGTAGAGCAAAACCTCACTAATGACCGCATTATACCGCATATTTGGCTTATAATGGCCTGTTTTCGCCCACATAATTATGTGCATAATTTTGGGATTTTGTCCGCATTATTAGTTCAACCTTAGGCCTTGATCTGTCACCCAGTCATTTTAGAGAGCGCGTTTACATGGTGAGGCGGGCTTATTCAGCTCGCCCCGAGTTGAACTAGCCCTACCCTAGACCCCCGAGCGTATTCAACCCCCATGGCTTAAAGTTATAAGTGAGTTTTTTTCCGTATTTTTCGATTTTGCCTCGTGAACCAGATGAGATGTCGCCGTGAACAGTGCGTCTCCTTTGTTTCTTTCTTGGCATTTTTTCTTCTGATTTTTCTTTCAGTGGAAAGTCCTAGCCGATCCTTCACCTTCTCGAAAAATAAGTGACAATCGGAAGGCAGTAGAAGCGTGAGCCGGCACTTCTTGATCCAAATTTCATCATTCACGAACATTTACCACTGCATTCAAGTGCGATTTGAAAATAAAATGCGCGCAGAACTCACAGTCACTCACCTGAACTCAGCCCCGTACAACCGTCATGTGAGCGGTTGAAAAATAAGCCTGCGAATAAGCCCGGGCTTATTTTTCTCATGTAAACGACCCCTATTAAAGTAGAAACCGTTTGAAAGCACAAAATTCTCCGCCGCCCATATATAGAGTACACATCCACTATTACTGCAGAACTCTCAGACCACACTGAAACAAGGCACGGGGTGCTTTTCGTCCGTTTGCTTTCATTGGCAGGATGCTGACATACCTATTGAGCTACTGCTTGCCCGGTACGGTTATGGGGCGGCTGCTGCTGAAGACAAAAGGACTGCTGATAGCGATGACATAGCTGCTACTGTTGCAACCAATGCTGCAACTGCTAACTGTGGCGATGATGCCAGTCCAATCGTGCCAACAGACATTGCTGCATCTGCCACTATTGAATCAGAAGGAACTTCGGACCCGTTATGGAGTGCCCCTGAAGAAAGTAAGAGGTGTTCTGTTGATCTGTTCTGTCCTTGCTGCTTGCTGGTTAGTTGTCTCCCTATTGCAAGAGTACCGTATATTCTCTATTATAAGCGCTGTGCTTATATTTTTCAACTCCCCTCTACCCCGTACTTATATTGGAGACCACCCTTAACCAATACATCCGTACAGAGCAAGAAGAAATACATGCTAGATATCATGCATGCAGCATTGATTTCCACGAAGACCGTGCTAATAATAGAGTCTGTGCTTATAATGTTTCGAAAGGTGCTCACAGTGCGCTAGTACAGTATTAGAGACTGTGCTAGTAATGGAGACCTGTGCTTATAATAGAGAATATACGATATGTGGGGGGGGGGGGGGGTAAATGAAGTGAATCGTATCGATCCTTTCCATTGGCTCTACTACTGAGTACATTGTACAAGCCTACACCCCCACCATGTTATACAGTACACACAAAGTATGAAAGACAATGGTACGACCGGACCAATTGAAAACTGCTACTATCAGTGCATAGTCCTGGACGAGTTGAGCGTATACATGTATTGTGCTCATGATTGCGTTGCGAAGGCAGTGGATAGTCACGCGATAAGTTAGCAGCTCATCTCGTGTGCTCTGCAGGTACAAAACCTAGCACGCTGATGCAGCTAGTCAATGCTGCTCCTGACATGTCGGAAGATGGCGAAGAAAGCGATGAAGAGGATGAAGACGAAGACTATATGCCCCAGCCTCCATCGCCTACATTGGACTGGAGAAAGGTACAGTGGCGCAGCTCAGTTTATGAACCAATTGTGCCGTGGGCTAACTACCTCAACTCAATTACCCCCTGCTATCCATTCATATCACTCTGTAACATTCAGAATTAATTTTATTGTTCGGTGTTTTGGTATTGGACCATGATCAGGAATGAGTCGTCTGATGTGAAAGAATTATGGACGAGTTTGCTGCTTAACAGTGCTGCTGCTGCTGCTGCGGCTAACTATATTGATATTGCACGTGACGTTGTCTGTATTATAGGAAATTCGGCAAGGTGATGACTACCAGGCATCCATTCCAAACCTGGAGATTGACATGGAACAGATGTCGGTAGATTCAGGTAAGAACTTGCACTGGGCTGCACATGTCCGTTATGCTCACGCTCGTTTACCATTGCAAATATTTTTTCGGCGCATTTATGCTTATAATAAATGTGTCTTCAAGTACACTGGAGTACATTGTAGTGTGCATTGCAATGAGCCCTGTATCTGCTGAGGGATTGTAGGCAGCGGTGCAACTGGCTGCGAGTGATTCTGATTACTGTCAACTTTGCGTATAACGACACTCGGCCGGGCATCAGAAAAGTGTCCTTATTCGCGAAGTCTCGTTATACCCGAAGTCTCGTTATATGCATTACAGCTAGAATGGACTTGCTCTGGGCATGAAAATTCTGTCGTTATTCGCGAATTGTCGCTATATCCGCAGTCGTTATTAGCCAAGTTGACTGTATGTAAGTTGCCGGTATCGTGTTATGCGTGGCAACACAGTCATGTGTTTGTGTATCACATGTAAGTAAGCCAATGCCATTGCTCAGTAGTCGAGACTAGCGAATGTCACAAGCTGCTCGGTCTTGTTGCAGTGTCACAGTGCTACCATAAGCCTGCAATGAATGTTTCCCTAATGTTCCCTTGTTTGTTATCTCTACAGCGTCAGCTGAACCTCCACTCTGGAAGCCTGATGAGCTTTCTGAATCTGAAGGTGAGTTGTTTCATTGCATCTGGCCTATAGAGAAAAAAGTATGTGTTTCAACTTTCAAGTACAAGTTTGTCCAAGGACTGAACCATGGACCTGAGTCACAGAAAGCGAGGGCTGGCAGCACTCAGCAGTCACAGCGAGTGTAGAGAGCATGTTTCCAACTTTCCGTGTATGTACTTCGAAGTACCATCCAGGCTGCATTTTAGTGTCAGGAGAATGCTTGACCGTGTTCTGCAACCTAGTTGCTTGTACCAATATAATAATGCGGTGCATCCCGGGGTCATGGCAACAGAAACATGTCACCCTAGGGTTTTGGGGGGGGGGGGGGGGGAGGGTGTTAATTAACAAACTGCCAAAATGTATAGGCTCGTGTATATCCTTCGAAGTCATTTTACTGAAGAAAGAAATTAGAGCTGAGACAGAAAAACACCTATAGATAGTCAGAAGCAGTACTAGTAGTACATGTAGTGACATCTGGTCAGCTGTAAACCAGGAGGTGACAAAAGCTGCGGTAATAGTAAAGAACTATTGGTGAATAGTTGACCTACAGTCCGTTTCAAAAAGATTCCTGGCGATCGCCCGCGGAGTTTGCCGTCTTACCGTATGAGCACTCGAGCGCTGCCTGGAAAAACTCACTGTGAACTCGAAGAAATATTCCGCGCGAAAGCAGGAAAAATGACAACTCACTCACGTCGTTGATACAGTCATGTACGTCTGGTTTACAACAAACGAGTTCTTCCTCGTATCGATAAAGGAGTCAGAGAGGACATGTCGGAACGAAAGTGTTGTAAATGTTGACAAGCGGCATGGGTCCCAATTCGTTTTGTGACCAAAATAGTTTCTTTGAGCTGCGATGCAATTTACTCACCATGCGACGAAAACAACATCGACACGGACTCATTCCCAAGGCCATGACTTGGCAAAGCTATCCGTGTGACTTCGACGACATTTTGAGAAAAGCAGACGCTTGTGAACGCTGATAGAAGACGGCGTTGACTGCTAAGTTCAAATAAATTGGCGATCTTGAAATACTAGAATAAATCTCAAAAAGCTACAGCTCGATGACTTCCATATTCACTCACACCATTGCAGTGTTGTGGGTGTGTTCACATGGCGTGAGCCAGTCAAGTGTCAGTCAGTTCAGCAGGAAGCGCGAGCTCCAACAACAAGTCGTTTGGTGCAGCCATCTTCTTTGTCGTGTACCAGCTTGATCACCAAAACAATGAAGAAGAAAAAAGTTTGACTTGACGATAGGTTGGGATTTGAACTCACAGCTTCATGGTCAGCAGACAGCATTCATAACCACAAGGCCAAAAAGGAAAGGATAAATCGTGGGTTTTGATAAAGAATCGATACTGGCTTCCTGGGCAAATTGTAAACCATGGGAAAAGGCCGGAAACCTGGCCGAAATTCTAACTCCTTAACGGCTGGTCCAATTGTTCCGAAACCTTCACAGAACAATTTGCCGTGTCCTAACAAGCCATTCTATGTACTTTATTGTCCAACTTTCCCTTATCTTCATACTTTTTAAGACCCAAACCTGATTGTAAATCTTTTTGAAACAGACTATAGAGGAAACTGAGGGGGTACTACTTTGATGTACTAGATAAATCCAAACCCAGGTTGTGTTAGCGGCTAGCTCTGAGGGGGTACCAAAAACAAGTACTTAAAACCTTCCATCAGATACAGACGCCAAGGTGCAAGGTCTCGGACAAACCTTATCACAGCATTGTGTAACACTTGATTTATTATACCAACAAAACCTGGAGAGGATTGAACGTGTACCTTAGTCACTACCTGACTCCAATGGTGAATACGCACAGCCCAAACGAACTAAACAGAAAGTGTTTCCGGTGGCTGGGATAGAGTGGAAGCGCAAAACAATCCAAGGAACATTACTCAGTACAGGGGGGTCTGGCAAGGCATCCCGAGCTGTGCGAAGCGCTATCTTCTTGAGAATGTTTACAGGAACCCACAGGGACCACTTGCCTGATCGCTCATGGTGTGAAACCTAGTTCACTTGAAAAATCAACTTTGTGAGTTTGCCTAAAACGCTACTTTTTCTAAACCGGGAAGATGTCAGAAACAACCTGTGAAAGTTTGAAACAGAAATTCCAAGGCAATCCAGAGTTATGGATGATTGAAGTTTGGTAAATGATCGCCTGAGCAGTCACAGAGAGCAATGCAAGGATGTACGGGGACGGTGTGGTTTCCACCCAGCACTGCACTATCTGGTGCGTACATGTGGGTGCGAACTGAAGTGCGTTGCGATACGGGATGTGCAAATGCATGACGTGTGCGCCTCCTTGCACAACTCACCCGTTTTCACCGTCCCCACTTCTAAAGTGTGCGTGCGGTTCACTCGATTTTTTTCGTCCACCACCGGGAAATCGCCATGGGCTAGTTTCTGTGATCATTTTCCTTCTAACGCGATAAAGCACAAGCCTAAATGTTCTAGAATCCTCTGCTGAACACAAAAATCGGGTGCTCCTCCTAGGGCCGAGTATGCATCTGGTAGAGATCAGTATTTCGCTATGCCTCTGCGCGAAATGCGGCTCCACTTTTTGTTCAAGCGCGGCATGTGTGGCGTCAATGGAAAGGTGATGACCTCAGCTACCTAAAAATAGCATCGACAAAGGAGTACTGGTCACGGGATCAGATAGAAGCGGGCTTGAAGTCAGACCAAAGAGCTGTCACGTGGGGCCCCATTGCCGGGCCGGAACTCAACTCCTTACCTACATGTACATGCTGGTACAGTTGTGCCAGCTATGCTAGATTCATTTTGCTTACTTTCAGCTTTTGTTTACCACATCATCTGTCTGCTGCTGCTGTGTCTTGAACAGTGCAAAAGTACTTGAGATCAGCGCTTAGTCGTGACATGCAGGAAGTGGCTGGTTCACGGAGTCAAGCATATTATGCCTATGCGCCTGACAATGAAACTGTAAGGCCAAAGATAATGTGTTGTGCCTGCTTAATGTATGTGTATGTATTTCATTTGCTTTACTGTTTTCTATGCTAGTCTGGCCAATCCTCATGTCAGCATGCTTTTGTGTGCGTGTGCATGTGAAAGGGTAGGGGGACGCATTTGTACTGTGCATTCATTTAGTACGCTGGCCAGAGTGGAAAATTGTGGATCTCGTGTAACATTGAAGTACACAAAGGTTTGACATGCTGAAGTTATAGGGTTCCATTCAAGGAGTCCCAATGGTGTATCACACATAACTAATCTTTGGGGCAGTTTGACGAAAAAACGTTTCCAAGCTGTTCTCATGGTAACATTATCATGAATTCAAATTTACATGCACATGTACTTCCGCTTGTACTATAATCATGAATGTTTCGTACAAGGAGAGATTTCCAGAATAGAGCAGTACACAAAGTATGGTAGCAATGGCGTATGTACGAAGCTGGGCTCTCAAACATCTTCCGATATGCTCGATGGCTTGGCCTTAAGGAACTTGAGCAGCCAATAGTAAAGCTGTGTCCACAACTGGCGCGTGGATGCGGTACGCTTGCGGTTCATGCGTGCCCATACGCACGCTCAAGCTTTCACAAAAAACAGCAATCCGAGTCGTATTTAGCGCGTGCAACACCTTCGAGTACTAATTTTTTGACCCCGCCAGTCAAAGTGACTTGCATGTACGCTGGTACGCGCCTGATACGCGCTGAAAATTCCAACATGTTGGAATTTCCTATTCAGCGCGTTTCCGTACGCATGGCGCCCCAAAAGCCAGCAAAAATACGCACAAACGCGTGGTGTCACGCGTACACGCGCCAGTTGTGAACACAGCTTTAGGCACCAAGGCAGCACTCTGCGCACACAATCAAAGTGGAATTCTCGATCACCTGTGCGGCTGTCACAGATGAAGGCAAGGCGACGGGAAGGTCCGCCATATCAATGTATGATGGCCAGTAGCAGAAATGCTGTGATGCCTGTGACTGCTTGTGACAGTATGCCATATACTTAGCATGCAAAGCTATGAGTGCCGGTGATGACACGAGCCCTGCAGCGTTCTCATCTGTATAGGCCAGCCCTTTCACACTGCATGTGACACTTCGAGAGAACAGCATACACTGTGGAGAGCTCAGTCGACGAAGAGTCAACCACAGGGCAGTAGCCAATGGTGGATTGCGGAGGGACAGATGTTTGAGAAGCCAAAGCATTGAATGCTGACCACGAGGGAACTCGCTGGTTGCTCTGCACAACTGCTTGCTCGATGGCAGAATCGGATTTTATGTTGCCATCTCGGCAGGCTCTTGCAAGACGCCAGAAAAAAATCAAGCAGAGTGGCAGATTTCCGCAGTGTAGGCTCGTTCAGCATTGATTGCGTGGCTGGCAGAAGCCTCTTGGGACTGACCTTCTGCCGCCCGATGAAGTCTGGAAGCACTTTTGACTCTAGGTGTAAGCGCCGTTTCAGTCAATATTAGTAAATTTGTAATACTGTAAAAGCCATATATATAACGAAGTGCTAACTCTAACGAGTTAACGAGGAGAAATCTGTCGTTAAAATAGAGATCGTTATACAGAAATCGATACGTATACTGTCCTATTGAGCGTTGAGAATGAGTGAGAATCGTTACCTTTGGTACACGTAAACTAGTCAATTTTGGGAAATCGTTATATATGCGCCTCGTTAGAATAATGGCTTTTACAGTATTGGTGAAAAGTACATGTAGAGCAATGTGTGCACCCATATCATGAACAGTGCAACAAGATCAGTTCCATTGATAATCGTGGCAAGAAAACGTTGAGGAACACTAACTTGGTTGCAATGTTTGTGATATGATCGCACACTTTATTTCTAGTCTTTGGCTTCAGGAGGTTTGGGACAGATTTGGCCAATATTTCATCAATGTATTGTTCTCTGTGGACGTGTAGATTAGATATCGTCTTTGGAAGTCATTCTGTGAAAATACACTGAATTACAAAATGGGGTCCCCAGGGTTTTACGACTGTTCCTGCCAGTGGTCCAAAGGTTAGAATGTTGCTATTTGGGCTGAATTCCAATGTTTGAACCTCGATATCACAAGGAACGGATATGGGACCCCCCCCCCCCCCCCCAATTTTTTCACAGGTTCAAAAATCAGCATGATTTGATCTGTATATTAATTATACTTCAGAGTAGTACTATTTTAGTCAAGAGGGGTAAGTAGCAGCATTCGGCCTTGTCCAGATTCTTATCAACCACCACACCACACCGCTGCGCTCTCTCCGGCCGACCTCAACACGTTGCCACAACACACCATCAGCAAAACGACACTTCAGTTGGTATTCTGCTCCTTCAGACAGCAGCTGTTTCGATCATCAGGATCTCGTCAGTGAAGGTTGATAATGTAGAGTGGCTAACAGATAATGAACTTCACCCTTTTGTAGCAAAAAAGGGGAAACAGAATGGCGCATCTTAGGCACAAAAAAGGGGGAAGCATAATGGCGCATCTTAGGCGCGAAGATTAAGGCTAAGCAAAGGCGATACTGATAGACTACACTGAGGATACTAGTAATATAAAGGGTGTTAGTGAGAGTACAGTCATGTAGTGCCAGGTGTGACTTCGATCGGCAACCTTCACTGACGAGATCCTGATGATCGAAACAGCTGCTGTCTAAAGGAGCAGAGTACCAACTGAAGTGTCGTTTTGCTGATGGTGTGCTGTGGCAACGTGTTCAGGTCGGCCGGAGAGCGCAGCGGTGTGGTGTGGTGGTTGATAAGAACTATTTAAGTCTACCAAAATCAGCGATTTATTACAATGATGAAATTTTGGTGATACGTGACCACATCCATGATATAGAGATGTGTACTTGCCTCTTTCTCGTTGTGTTTGCTGTAGGCATTGGAACACTTAGTGTCATGCGGCTTCAATACAAAGCTGGCACTGTCTAGTTTACCGAACCAGGAGGGCGGTAAGAACGGATGGAGTACTTTAACTGTCTTGTTGAGTTTGTTGATCAGCTTCGTTACCGTGTTTGCCCTTTCTACTTGGAAGTACCTGCTTCCGAGCGGTTGCATTGAGAATGCTTGATTACCGGTGAATGATAACCCCTATTGTGCAGGAGATTAGATAGTGCCCTTGAAGGTCCACACGGGTCTCCTTCTAGCTCTCACACACCCCTGATCCAGTACCTTTGCTATTCCTAGTTCACTGCAGTTGTCGCTACCTCGCGGATTGCTTTCTTATGACCCATGGACCTTGGATTCTGGTCCCTGGTTGCTGGTTCCAAGATTCCCAGGGTTTAATCTTCTTGTTCACCTTGAAGAAAACACTTGAAACAATAGCACGCCTGTACTCTGTGCGTGTGGCTCTGTGTGTTTACAGTTGTGACTTGGTCCGAGGAAGAGTGTTCTAATTTTGAGCAAGGTATAATGAATGATGATTGTGTTGTGTGCAGGCTGCTACCACGTTAACGTATTATTATGGCATGCCAATGTGTACTGTACTTGACTGCAATGTACTGTAGCGGACATGGAAATCCAGTCAATTGACCGGGGCCGGCGCCCTCAGCGCATACAGACCGCTGCGTACAGTGCACATGTTGATCGATGCGACCAGCGCGCTGCAGCGCATAAATGCATTTGTGTACCGCTTATCCGCGGCTGCATGGCCAGCGCCCTGGGGTCGCTAGACGTGCTACCGGATTTCCATGTCCACGACAGTACAACCACTGTAATTACGGCCAACTCTGCGAGTAGTGACATTTGGCAGAGCGGCAGAATAATGTCCTTACTCCCAAAGCGCGTTTACTCACGTCCTCCACTTCAATGTATACGGACCCGTATTTGGCGTACATGTATATCAATACGAAACTCTTTCTGTTGGCATAGGTTAGGTTTCTTTGTGTGAATATATACGGCTTCCAAAACATGCAACGACTGTGTACACGTGGCAAAATTAGAAAAACAATCATCTGAATACACAGCACAACACTCCTTTGTTCGTGCCTAATTGCCTATACATCACCTGGGCAGAAGGCACAAAAGTCTACTTGTGAAACTTTTCAAAATGTTGGTGTTGAAGAACCTGATGTGCATGCTCTTTGTTTAGTGCTACAGGTACAGTAGTTCCTCTTTGCCAGCGTTGTGCCTGGCTATGTGATAGATTCCCTTTCCAGGCGTGATACCAGTTTAATTGGTGTGTATGTTTGTGCGCGTGCAGGGCTTAGCCAGTATGGAAAGAACTTCTTCCTGATTCAACGTGAAAAGGTGTGTGTGTGTGTGTGTTTGGTTTTACCAGTACTGTAAAGTACCGCCAGAGCGCCCCACCATCTCGTCCTTTCGTGGCCGCCTTGTGGAGGTGGATTCCTGCCTGTGGGTCATACGACACGGACCTTGTACAAACATTGCACATTGTGCAGTCAATCCGTGCCCAGTTTACCGTCGAGCTCCACATGAAAGCATACCAAGTGTGACCTTAGCACACGAAGGTTCTCACATCGTACAAACTTAGTAGCATTCTGCCATACGATTTTCTTCCCTTGGCTGTAAAATCAAGGTGGGGCGCTCTCGCGAGACGGGGCGCTCTGGCGGTACTTTACGGTAATGGATAAGGAAAGAGGCATGTTGTTTGATATCAATTTTTGAAGTGATCATGGCTACACGGTGCATCTTGCACTGACCTGTTCTGATGGCAGATTACCAAGCGACCTCGGAACGGAGGTCAGATCGCAGTTGCGATACCGGTACAGTACAGCCTTTGCACTTTCCGTGAAAAATCATTAGAACCTCATCGTTTTGCTTTATATTGCTCTAGCAATAGTAGTATCCGTTATGTGGCGGTGGTGGCGGCTGCATTGTTGTTCCTGTTGCTGTTGTTCTTGTTGCTACTGCTGCAGGTTCCCCATCGCTCTGTTTCTGAGCTAATCCAGTTCTTCTACATCTGGAAGAAAACAGAGCGGTACATCTATTTCAGACGGACAAACCCTGCACGGGTATTCAGTGGCCGTAGAGACGTGTACCCTCTGCCCACCGAGTGAGTGCTTGTGACTACAAGGATTGTTCTCTGCCTTTCTTTCATGTACTCTAAGAGTTGAAAGTGTCTACAGTAACGTTAGTTTGATTTGCAAAAAATTCCCACTTAGAGGGCACACAGTTTAACGACCCTGTCAGCACACACCTACCTTTTATTTCTCCAGCGTAGAGGAGAGCGTCGAGGAGAGAAGGAATAACATACTACGTAGTACGTGTAACGTTTCTGGAGTTAGCGATGGATTCTTTCTGGTTAAACGCTAGACTCTGTGCCCCGTTTGAGATTCAACTCTTACAGTAGTACCCTAGTATCACCAGTAAGTGCCCGCCGTGGTGTGAGCGAAATTTCCAGATTGGGAAAAGAACCGTTGGTATCTGTCCTACTGTATTAGTGCAAGCAAGCAGTGAGTTGTATTGACAAACACATGAAGCCATTCAGTGTGCTGATATCGTATGAAGTTTTAGAATGGGTGGATGCTTTTAAATACCAAGAGTACATACCCCCCCCCCCCCCCCCCCCCAGAGTGTGCAACTCCCGCATACCCTGCTGTCCCGACAGAATTTCAAGTTGAAGTCTTTTTATTGTTATGATGCATTGCTCCTTGCAACAGTGATTTACGACATTTGTACGGGGTGTCAACGCATCACACATTTTTCTTTGCAATACAATAATCAATATAGCTTCTACAGGATCAAATGGGGCTTTGTCTGCCACGGGTTCAGGATACCTCTGATATTATGTTTACAATGCGCATTGCATCATAAAAATGGTGTCAACTTGAAATTCGGTCGGGACAGCACCCATAGTTGAGTAACACATTCTTGGGGGGTTATGTACTCTTGTTAATGCGTAAGGTGCGTACCACAAATTTAGGGCTTAGGGCCGATCAGACTGCGGCAACAACGAAATAATCCAGAAATGATAATCCGGATCTCCCTAGTAACTTGACACCACCGTAGCAAAACCAAAGTTTGACACTGCTGCGGAAAAGCTAAATTCGGCTATGCTTTTCTGCTCAGAAAAGGAGTTTGGTGCTGGTACGCCATTGACGCTGGTACTCACTGGTTTTTCATCACGATATCAAAGTGGCTGAGTGGCCACGGACAACAACAAAACTCACAGGAATGATTGCAAGGATTGCACTGAAGGCATTGGCGATGCCGAGGTGAAGGAACTTACAGGAATCCGTTCTTGGAAAACCACTTGACGCTCGAATTGAATTTTGAATTTTCATTCTCCCGTAGATAGTGTGGTCGCGATTTTAATCCTGGACGACTTTCTTTGTTCGTCAGGCATCAGAACTGTGCCACAGTCTGATCTGAGCCTTACACTGACGTCAGGCATCAGAACTGTGCCACAGTCTGATCTGAGCCTTACTGACGCTGTGAGACACTCACTGGTGGGGCTTATTTGTTTGAAGTTGTTTTGTTTCTGCTTTATCTAACGAAAACACTGCGGTGCTGCTATTGTTGTTTAGGCAATCAAGCTCATCCTCGCTCACTGACCCTATGCCTAGCACCAAGTCAAGCTCTGCCAGCTTGGCTTCTAGTACTAGTAGTGAAGAACAGACCGGTACGGCGGTGAAAACGAAAAAGGTGTACTCAGCCAGTAGGTCGCCAGTGGCCACAAACCCGACATGTGGTGTGTTGGTTTCTGCTTCAACGGCCAGCAGCGACGCTAGCTCTGCGTCACGGAGTGTGTCCGCTGCTTCATTATCATCATCCGCTTCTGCAAATATACCTGTGGAACCAGCTGCCAAACGACCATACATACCATCCTAATTAATGGTGCTGGACTCACCGTGTGTCTGTGTATCCCGTCCGTCCTGCTCTCTTGTCATCCGGCATAGTAATGTAGCCATCATCGCCATCATGTTGATAGCTTGGGCTGCACTGGTACCCCAGCCATAGTTCCCCTTTCATCCCTCCGCGTTGGCTTTCTCACGTCAAAGCTGCCCCCTCCCTTTCTAGATGTTTCTCATAATTGGAATTAGTACTCCACGCTGGCATGGAGAGTCACTCAGTGTATATGCACGTTGCATGCCTGAATTGTGTGACAGCCGCAGTAATGCGGTATAGACCTATGATGTGCGTCTGCTTTTAGACGATGTCGCTCACTTTAACTCTTTTTTTCTTCCCTTGCTCCTTAGCCAGGTATTGTGCGCTTACCCATAACAGTGTGTGTATGATTGTGGTTGTTCATCTTTCTAACCGGTGGTGGGTTCCTGAACACCTTGACTGTACAATGCATGTGTTTCTTCTTCTTTTTTTTCTGCCGCTGTTGCTGCTATTTCTGCCGCTGTTGCTGCTATTTTTGCCACCCAGTGTACGCTGTGTGCTCTCTTGATTTGGTGCAGATCACACTCACTATTTGCATGCATTCCGGCTTGTTCTCAAATTTCACGAAACGTGCTGTGCATTTAACTTAACCTCCGCAGAAAGAGGCTTGGCCATAAAACTGTTTATGCTGCACGTTAATGTAGTATTCAGAGCCAAGACTTCTGTGCTTGGAATAGATCGTGTTTGCCTTTTTTTTCTTCATGCATCATGTGTCTCCTATGACCGGGTGAAATACTGACTACTATTGCTAGAACTTACACATCTGCGGCACCTGAATGAATAGTATAGTAGTACACCTGTGTCTTGCTCGTTAGTCCTACACAAGAACCATGCCGCTGGCCACGTCCTCGCTATCTCTCTTTCCTTCTGGCTGTATGCTATTTTCATCAAACCTTATTGTGTGTGGGTGTGTGTGTGTGTGTGTGTGAAGTATGTGCGGCAGAAGCCATAACATGGCATGATAGGCTGATTGCTACTCTAGACGATGGCCTTGAAATATTGACTACAACTAACGTTACTTGCCAGTGTGTTGCCAGTGTTTCATGTCACCTGCCGGTTCTGCACATGCAAGATGCAGTTTGTGTGATTCCTTTCTATGTTCATTGTGATGTGTGGACTACACCGCCAGTGGCAGTGTACGCCAGCGAGTAGATCTACTACAGACTACAGTGCTGCTAGGTGCTGCTGCTGCTGCTGTGCATGTTGGGTGCTGAACCTGCTCAACCCGTTTTACGCAACTGACCAAGCAATTTGTTTTGTACCATGGAGTTAGTGATGTAGCGAACGGCAAGGCACTGCTACAGGAGTACAGCTCCGCAGCTATGCTGCATAAAACCAATCCCACAGCGAATTTTTGTTTAGGTTATCATGAATCATGGAAAACCCGTCATGCCGTAGGTTCAGTGCTAAATCACAGTATCACTAAGGTGATAAAGGGAAATTCGCATGCGTTTTCACCTTTTGTGCGGCAAGCAGCGATGTGCAACAAAGGTGAGAGTCACTATTATGACCTAAACCAAAACTTCGCCGTGAATCGCCATGTGCCGTAAGCCAGTGATACTGTGTCCAAGCATCAGTCCGAACGGATGCTGCTCTTCTAGACACAACACCCAACCCCACAAAGATATCAACAGAGATGCTTTGTCTGTTGTGTACATGCTTGCCTGCAAGTGAAAACGGCTGTCCTCCGGACGTTATGAATAAAAGCAAAAGAAACAAAACTGATGCCAGCATCAAAATTGTCACAGCAAATAGTCAAAGCCAGTTGATAGGAAGATACTATCTCACTGGCGAGTTGCAAGTTGAAACAACGGCTTGCTATAGCACCATGACACAGGCTTCAAAACGTAGTCATACATATCGGTCTTCCTGGTATCTCTCCAGAGGACAACTTCACGATTTTGCTTTTCTTCACATTCCAGAAGACCAGTAATCCATCAGAACAGGCCGAGATTGCAATACGCTTGCCACCAGCACGTTTCATGCACGTCACACACTTGATTCGGTTCTTGTGAGCATCCTCCGACACAGCACGCTGGGTTGCCTCCTTGTCCCCAATAGTAAACAGGATGAGCTTTCCATCCTGATGCCCTGTCAGCAGCTGATCATCGGACCACCAGGTGAGAGATGAGATTGGTGACTCACATTCCAAAGAACATTTTACCGCTACTGATGCTGTATCATATACATCCACTTTACTGCCAAAGACCAAATAGAAGCAGTTTCCATTTGGAGAGAACTTCACATCGGTGGCGGCCTTTGGCAATCTGGTTATGAACGCTTGCCGACCCGTCATCAGATTCCAAGTCATCAGCGTCCGGTCAACACCGACCGAGAGCAGAAAACGGCCCGACGGATGTACATCAAGACTAGACACTGCTCCCTTATGACCCGTCAAGGCATGCAGACAGTCCCATTGTGCACATTTCCATATGGATATGGTCCCATCAACACTGGCACAAACAAGAAATAATGTTCCTGCAGACTCATGGAATACCAACTTGTTCAGGGAGCCTTCATGATGAATCAAAGTGCCTAACTCAACGCCTTTGCGAATGTCTAGCAGACGGATTGTTTCATCATCTCCACCAGAAGCAATAAACTGAGAATGGGCCGCCACTGATAAAACATGTCCAACGTGGCACTGATTAGTAAACTTCAATTGCGTTGACAGAGACTCTCCATCCTCTGCTACAATGTTGATGCCTACCAAGCTGTTCTCGTATGTGCCAATAACGACACCACTATCACCCTCCATTTATCTTGCTTTCACAGTGATGATAGAGAGCAAAATGACTTGTCTGTGCAATCACTAGAAAATTAGTAGAAATACAGTGGTTGAATAAAATAAACATTGTACAATGCAATGACATTTTTGATTCAAAAGAATCAAAACAAAAATGTTTTATCGGCACACCTGAAAAAAATAATTTCTAACCCACGCGCAGATATCCGGATGTCATCAATCATGCCTCCATAAATTATGATATCAAGAGTACATAACTACACATGTGTAGTTATGTAACTACACATGTGTAGTTATGTACTCTTATTCTGTATTGATCTTGATGATACCAAGACTAAGGCTGCGTTTACACGACAACGCACGGCCAGTTTTCCGTTTTCAGTCCCGCATTTCTTCTTTCGTTTTCGTACGTTTACACGATCAAAGCCGATCCGAAGTGGTCTCCGTTTGTATCGTTTTCAAGCGTCTACACGAGAGCAAAGAATCCGCCAAAGTTTGTCATGTGCCAAGTGTTGCCGTGGAAGCACCAAACACACTCAAGTAATGTTTGAAAACAGGCACACGACAACACACGTCACATGACGAAAATTGTAAAAACATTTTTTTGGATTGTCGAATCCGTGTAAACGGCCGAAAACGAAACAAACGTGACGGAAAACAAGGCCAGCACACCGTTTCGACTGTTTACACACCCAAATAATTTATCCGGCACAACATTTCCGTTTTCAAATTCTTCCACCTTGGCCAGCGTTTTGGTTTTCTTCCGTTTTGGTGTACAACTTTTACGTTTTGCTCCGCGTACCGTGTAAATGAACCATGGATCCGAAAGGATTTCGTTGCGTTTTCGCCCCTAGCGTTGTCGTGTAAACGCAGCCTAAGGCTATGATCGTTTGGTCGGATCCAGATCCAGATCCAAATCTCAGATCCGTCGGATCCTTCAGAATCAACCGAACACTTTTTTGCGGACCTTGGCTGTTGCCATGTTGACGAAGTAAAAAATGGCGCTGACAGGTCACCCAAAAAAGGCACAAGTCGTACTGATCGCCCGCGTCGTACGAAAAGTCAACAAAAGTCCACTAGACGTACGACAATGAGTATAAAAATGATTTTTACCCACCATATACGCACAAAGGTCACATTTGGATCCGATGGATCCAGTCAACCCTGCTCCCGGGGCAGGGTTGCTCGGATCCAAATCCGAAGGATCTGGATCCGGATTCGACCAATCGATCATTGCAGATCCAGTGGATCCGATGGATCTGGATCTGGATCCGACCAAACGATCACGGCCTAAGGCAAGAGTACATAAACCGGTTTATGTACTCTTGATGATACCAAGAGTAGTTGATGATATCAAGAGGGGTTTAATATGTAGATCTACACTTGATGATATCGTCATATCGATCCACACCATGCATGTACCATGAGTCGAGTCGTAAATATTTTACGACTCCCTGGTACATAATTATAATGTACGTGTAGGTCAGGGAGTCGTCATCGTCGACGTCAGAACAAGACCCAATCAGCAGATCGATCATCATGCAGTAGCAGGGAGTAGTACAATACAAAAGTACCGGTATTGTCCCTGCTCAGTAGACTACACATGACCAGGCTGCTGTACTGTATTTACTTTTTTTTTTTTTTTTTTTTTCTGGCACCTATGAATTCAGGGTACTGTATTTACTACTCCCCTGAATCATGTGAATAGAAAGCCTGATCATGACCATGCATGATGACTGGACTGTGCACTGCTCAGTCGAGTCGCTGAACCGATCATGCTTTCCCCGCAGATCGGGATCGAGAGGACACATAAAAAGCCCCGGCGCTGCCGGTGATCATCACGGAGATCGATACAGTACAGAATGGTCTTCACTCTCTTTTTGCCATTTTGGGCAGTCGATTCCTGAGCTGAGGTTATACTACTCATCATAATCTTATCCTGAAAATGCATGCACTTCAGTTTTAGTTTGGACAGCACGATGTTCTCATGTTCACGAGGACAAGTACTGGTGATTTGAGGACGAATTGATTACCCCCCGGCCCGGCTCGCCGGATTGTTTTGAGGTGCTTCAGTGAAATAAATATCTAACGTGGAAGTCAATCTCCGTATAGAAAAGTCATGCAGTAAATTGAGTAGGCGTCTGTTTGTACAAAGCAAGGCGTCCAAACGGCTTGGATTTGGCTGTCTACTATTCTGATGGCTTGTCGATCCGCGAGTCTGCTGTGTGGTTCCTGAACGTGTATGAGAACAATTTGGTATTGCTGAATCTCATCCATAGCTTGTTGATCATGGCTGAGGGAGTCTCCAGTGGCGTTGCCTATTTCACCAAAGTGATACGGTACGTTCTAGCTTAGTGGATTGTACAAGTCCTTGTACGTTGTAAATGGTCGATTCATGGACTATTACATAAATTAATAATAATTATGTGTCGTGACTGCTCCTATAATCTCTGCACGCGAACCAGAAACTCTTATTGCCCGCTGGCCAATGCAAACTCAACAAAAATATTTCCCCAGAATGAGTAAAGCGTTTAGGCTTTTGCAATTTGCTGAACTGGGTCTACAGCTAGCTTGCCATGTTCTTGTTCCAGAATCCAGATTTCGGTACAAACTTTCTATCGTATACCGTAGTTTACAATCGAACTATAGGTCGTGTAGATCGTATCAGTGAGTAATAAGGCTGAAGGATGAGGTGTTTGTTCTGGCAGAAGAAATCTGTTGGTCCCAATTGTGCATACTTCAAGTATCTCCTCCTTTGTGGGCCAAAATGCATGATTGCACGCACTGACGCTGTGTACTGAGGTGAGACGTCAGTGTTTCCCCACTGTCCTGGACAGGCCGGAGTGCTGTGCAGCATAGTCATGATACTCTGGTGTCTGCATGACACACACACACATATGGCACAGTGCATCCATTTCCTGTTACTGCAGTTGCAGTGCAAGCAAGAGTTCATAGCCAAGAGTACGCAACTGTAATTGTGCGTCAGTGCGCGCGGCGATGCCTTCATTGCGTCACTTGCCTGCATCACGCCATAATTATACTCGTGCAGTAGAATCCACAATCTCTCGTACCAGCACACCCGTTTTTACTTCATTTGTTTCAGTACCGACGAGAACTCTAAAGTTTGATTGCAAAAACTTGCCTTCACAACTGCTGCACGAATCTTGCCCGAATTTGGTTTCAAGCACAGGGAGAGGGTGGTGTTTGATTTCCATAGTGCTCGAATGTTGCTGCATGATGTAATTAAAAGGCAGCGCATCACACATCCGACCCTTAGAAGAGGGATAGCAGTTTCGTACTCTTTTTGGTTGTAGACTCATGGCATCAGTACATGCCTGTACAGTCAGACCTCGCTTATTCGGTCCTCTTTTATCCGGATCCCTCGCCATCCGGAAGAAAATCGATGGTTACCGATTTACAGCATATGTCGTGTACACATACAGTATGTGTGTTCGATTATCCGGTTCCCTCGCCTATCCGGATATTTTTTTTGTGGAAAACGGATGTGTGCGGTTAAGCGAGGTGTGACTGTACTGGCAAGTGGTAATACAATTGATGTAATGTAATGATGCACTTCTCAATATTCGTACAGCTAGCTGTTTCGACCTTGCTGGTGCCATCAGCGAAGCGCAAAGTCACTGGCTCAGACCGATTGCGATGAAGTCTCGTAAACAACAAAGCATGTTTTAAACCAGCTCAAAGCATCAAAGTCAGAGTGCTCTAACTGTGAGAAACACAGTGAGCTTTGCACGAGGCACATCTGAATAGTTTGTGTTTCTGGCTATTCTCTTCAGCCTTCAGCCTTGACGTTACCGAACACGGCACTGCCTGGTCACCCCATGCTTTGGGAATAGTAGTTCTCGCTTCTATCCGAAAGGGGCTTGTATTCTTTCAAATGGTCTTTGTACAGGGGCTTCTAATCGAGTGAGTACGGTAGCACAGTGCATACATAATATTATACTGACGACTAGTATTGGCATTCAACGACCTGACATTTAGTATTATCTTGAATGCGCTAACCAACAGCCTACCCATTTGGAGGTTCTTGGTTATGAAGACAGTAAAAGTGGGGAGGCTTCCTGCAGTTTCATCAACAGTTAAGTAGTCAGGTTGTGAACCTGATGAAGGCAATTTGCCTTCATCAGAACTGTTGCAGTGTTAATGGAAGAGAGCGTGTGGGCTCTACTACTTAACTTGGTTAAGAAGAAATGTTGAAGAAGGGAAAGGGATCAAGACGAAACCTGTCTAAGCTGACCGGTCAAGACTTTACATGACATTGTGGTCCCCGTGCAGATGATCTTCGATAATAGGGCACCACCAAAGAGCATTCTGTATACATACGGGGTACCCCACTAACAAGATGTGAACTTTCTCACAGTCAGAGAGGGAGAAGCAGAAGTTGCCGGAAACTAAAGCATCAATACACGGCGGAGAATGGCAATAACAAAGGTGTGGGTGAAGAATGTGAGAAATGCAGGAAAAAATGAAATGTGTGACTGCACCGGCTTTTGTGTGATCATCTTGTAACGTAGGGGGAGTATGTGCAAAGTCAAATGGTGCTATTGCTGGTCACTGTGTACATGTATTGGCTGGAGAACAGTGCACACTTTGAATGTAACATGTTTGGGCCCAAGGTCTACAGTGTCTGCTCTAGGATTGTAGGACAGCCGGGGACACGTGTACCTGGCGCAACCATTTCAACCGGGTCGGAGCCGGGTACACATGTACCTGGCGCTGTCTCACCAGCCGAGTCACATGCTATAGGCCATTCACACGGCGGGCAAACTAATCAGGACTTACTTGGTTGGTTGGTTTATTTTAATTCGGACAATAAACGGGAACTAGGCCCAATGATATAAAGGCGAATGGATAAGCCTCATTTAGAAAAGAGAGGACAGGAATTAGAAAATTACGAAAGAAGAAGAAGTAGCTGACACATACAAGCCATGTAGTCAGTCCTTTCAAAGTTCGAAAGTGTAAAGTACCAACCGGGTCACAGGTGACCCGGTACTATATTTTCAACCGGGTCCAAGCGCCGCCCAAGCGGGTGGATTACCCGGCTCACCCGGCGCTGGAGCAGACACTGGTCTAGATGGTGCACAATTTTTGATAGCTGACCGTACTAGCGACATTTCCTCGAGCCTCCTTTCTGTGTCTTGTGTCTTGTGTTGTAGGGATGTTGTTGCGAACGTATCCAAGAAAGTCCCAATGTCTCGTGACCAGGTCACAGCGGGAAAGAGTCCAAAGGACTTTCCCGCATATCGGGTGGTACCTCTGGAGCAAGTCACATGTCGCTTCTCAGGACCCGGCCCAGGTGCTGCCGGTGTGCACACGAAGACTGAAGGCGAACCGTCATGCAATGTGTGTTGCACGTCGTGGGATGAGCGGCACGAGAGAGCTGATGGTGTGGCACTATCGCTGTATGATCAGTCGAAAGATGAGCACCAACGCAGCACAGGTGAGCCTGTAGCCGATGTCTTTGGTATTGTCAGCTACCGTAACGGTGCTTTGCTGTCTGTGGCTGATGGTGTGAACTGGGGCGAGAAGCCGCGCCTTGCTGCACGCTGTGCCATCCATGGTTCGCTTTCGTATCTTGAAGAGAATCTCAAGAATGCCACGACGACGCAGCAGATCATAGCGTGTCTTCTCAAGTCTTTCGACAACGCACAGACGCTGATCATAAAGCAGAATGCGACACTGACGACTCTGGTGACGTGCTGTGTTTGCCAAATCGCCGATGGCCGGTGGGTAGTGTGTGCAGTGAATGTTGGTGATTCTTTCGCGTACATCTATTCCGTTCCGAACGGCACTGTGAGAGAAGTCACCGTGTACTCCCACCAAGGCCCAAGAGATATGAGACTGGCTGGCGGAACTCTTGGACCATTTGACGGCTATAGCCCTGATCTGGCCAATCTGACTTGTTCGTTTACGTTTGTCGAGCCCGATGAGATTCTGTTTGCTCTAAGTGATGGTGTGTATGACAACTTTGACCCTGTTGTCCTGCGCATGGCCACTGGGCCTCCCCAGCCTTCGGTGGAGGGCTTACCTCACCTCTCACAGTCTGAGCGCGATGAGGATGGGCTGAGACGTATGGGGCGCATATTGCAGGAAGAAATGCCGTCAGGCCGTGTGCAGACAGCATCCGACGTCACTATGGCCCTGCTCAGGCATGTGGTAGGTCTGACGGAGGCCAAGCGCCGCTGTTTCGAGGAGCTCATTGGCAGTCATCACTCGGATATCAAAAGCCGGTCTCAGCAGCTCCCTGGCAAGTTGGATCATGCAACTGTGGCAGCAGTGCAGATTGGAGCATTCCCTGTTGATCCGTCCGAAGAACAAAAGCACAAATGTGAAACCCTGGCACTAGAGCTAGGCAACCTATAAATATGCAACACGAGTGCAGACACCTTTCCTCTAGGCTACATGTGAACTTGCTCTTCATGTTCTTGCCGGTCTCCTATTTTTGACTAGTGGTTTGCAGCTGACCTGTACATAACCTTTTCCAATCTCAGTTTCCCCATTATCTTAAGCCGTGTTAGGCACACCTAACCGTTCGCGATTGAATATATTCAAAATCCGCGACCGTTCCCCCAAACCCAGCCCCGGGCCATTTCCCTTCATTACTCAGAGAATCTATTTACCGCTAACACTGCATTCTGCTTTTTCTTGTGCACTACTTCGATAACTGTGTATGGAGCTTTATTTTTGTAACCATCTAGAGGCTATGTGGACAGTTTTTATCTTTGTCTTTTATTATTCTACTTTTATACTAGGCCTTGTTGCTTTCTTACTGGTATTTGCGATTTTATCAATCAATTATCTTTCCCTTTTTTTGGCTTTAATTGCGAATACTCGGCTAACCTCTGCAACGATTTATTCTCATAGGATGATGAAAACGACTATTGTTATTTGTGTGGTTGGTCAGTCCGCATTCCGAAATAGCTTTTTGCTGTTGCTGTGCCATAACATGACGTGCTGTGTGTGTGTGTGTGTGTTTGTGTGTGAAAAAAAATAGGGATTCACTGGCCAGAAAAAGTCACTTCAAACAGCTGTGTGGTGGATACCAGGCTAAACATAGTGGCGGTCAATTCATCAGCCTTGCAAGCTGTTGAATGGTGTAATCCCAGCACAAGTTGCTATGTCTAACATAGCTGTTCGCTATCATCACTTCCGCGATGGGCATGTCTGAGGTGTCTGTGTGTTAGGCCCAGACAGATTCTGCTCCGCTCGCCTCGATATTTTGCCGCAAAACGTTGCTGCGAAATCTTCGATATTTTGCCGAGCTTGGCTGAAGAATCTCGTTATTTTGCTCCATTTTGCTCCGGAAAAAACGTGTATATATCCACTTCCCGTACAATGTTTCATAAAAATCGCAGGGTCGGTTTCTCAACACGGGTTTCCATGCACGTGTCCCTGAGTTCTTAAAAATCATGCGGATCCACTGTGAATCCCAGTGATATTTCGCTGACATGGTCTCGTCCTGGGCAGTGTATCGTGCTGAACGGGTAAGAAATAAGGAAATCCAAGGATCAGGCATCGATTTTACCCAACATCTTGATATTTTGCTCCGGTTTTGCCGGCAATTTCCGCTCTTTCAATTCTTCGATATTTTGCCGAGAGAATTGCCGGCAGGATCTATCTGGGCCTAGTGTGTGTGTGTGTGTGTGTATGCGTGTGCGTGTGTGTGTGCCAGCTTGTTCGGTTAATGGGTGGACATATGCCAGATACTTGTACTAGCTCAGTCTCAGCTACTTGTAGTCTTGGAAGTCCGTACTTTCTATCTGATTATAGCTGTTGAAAGCACATGCGATACAGGCTATGTAAGGTATATACTGTAGTAGTCATACTGGTCGAAGTTTAAAAATAAATAAAAAGGTATCATGCTTTCGACTTGATCTCTGGTCAGGTTTGTCTGTTTCTCAGACGTAAACTAGTACAAGCAAGAGTGCAGATAAGCTCCCAGCTTATTTCTAGACCTAGGCTAGTAACCTGATTATGGAATTTTTTTTCAAAGGGCCTTAATTTTTCACTCCTCATATCAGTGCAGGTCAGTTTCCTTACCCTTGGCCTTGGTACAGACCAGGAAAGTAAGGAAACCATCATAGCGAACTTCAAGCTGTATAGATCTACCATGCCCGTGGCTATGGCAACTAAAGCCGAACCTCGCGAAAACTGAGGCAATGCACATTTCCCCTTCCCCTCCCGCTCAACCACTGCATTTTTCCGGTGATCTTACCCCCATCCTTATTGTGGACCAGCACAAGCACCTTGGGGTTATCATAGGCAGCCAGCTCTCCTGGAGCCAACAAGTCAGTTATGTATGCAAGCGAGCCAGCTCTGCTGTAGCTATTCTACAGCCTCACTGTCAATATTTACCTGATCGTTGCAGACAATTATTTTTTAGGGCCTATATCTTACCCATATTTGACTATTGTGATACTGCTTGGTGTGGCCTGTCAAAATGGCTTCTTCAAAAGCTAGAAGTACATCAGTGCTTACTCTTAAAGTAAACCTCGTGTTATTTTCGACTCTTGATTCCTCCTTGTCTTTTACTTTTTTCTTTTTCACTGTTTTGGAAGTTTGCCGTGGTTGGCTATCACCATCACCCTTCGTTTCACATTCATTTGTCATTGGCAGTCGTTTGACGAGCCAGCACATGTTGAATAAATACAAATGCAAATGCCAGGCATGGGCAGGGCTTGTAGCGGTATTGTTACCGGTATGCTTGCTTGCTATTATGTATCTATATTGTATGATACGTATAGATTATAGACCGGTTAGGAGGTCTATACAGGATATATAGACCGAGTAAAAGACTGAGGTCCCCCGAGGTCTTTTACGAGGTCTATATATCCTGTATAGACCAACTATGAGGTCTATAATCTATTTATCGTGTTCTCCACGCAATAGTTTCTTTTCATATACGACATATCCTTGTAATTCTAGTATTATACTATAGCCTATACCGCATTGTACTGCATTGAAAGTCAAGATCATTGTTTAAACTAGGTTCAGCATCGGTAGCACAGTGGCTGGGTGGTAAGGAAGAGTGATTGAGATTCACAAGGTTGTGGGTTCAAATCCCATCTTGTGTATTTCTGCTTTCTTCAAAAAATTCTTTTTCTAAGTTGGAGAGAAAATTTCTAAGTCCAAGAAATTCTAAGGAGTCAAATATAAGTAGTCAAATATATCGTGTATTTGACTAAGCAGTCAAATACGCGATATATTTGACCGCTTAGGTATCAGGGAAATTAGTGGGGTCAAATACTAAGAAGGCGATAATGCATACTATTATCAAGAGTATAAAAATTTAAAGCTTTTGGCTCAAGTAACAGTTAGTTCGGGGGGGGGGGGGGGGCTTATTCTTGCTATGATGACTATTTTTCTTTACTAATAAAGTCTTATTAATTTTACTGATGTCTGTGAATTAAGTCATGTACTTCTTGAACTACTACTTGACTGCCCACACACTGCACACAGCCTGCTGCACCAAACTGCAGCACAGTCAGTGCTGCACTACTACACATGTACTACATGTAGTAGACCTACGGCAGGTTGTTGTTGTTTCTTTATTTTACTTCACCATATGAACAGGCAAGACTGCCTTCTCACCGGGGCCATTGGCCCACGGCTCTCACAATATGATGAAAATGTTTAAAATGTGTATGAAGAAGAAAGGAACGGAAAAGAATATGAAATGAAAGGAAAGAAAACAGTTATTAATTTTATGAAGGGGAGGGGGTATGAAATGGGTATTATCATAGTTGATGAGAGAAGTATGATATCAAATATTCTTGTTCTATAGACTCTTGACTTTAGTAGTACGGGCCGGGCATTTCATGAAAGTCATGCATGGGCAAGGCAGGATCTGCATCATGTGGCTCGTCCGGGTGGCGGGCCTGGCATGGCATCGAGTACGAGTGGCGAGTGGTGGCCACAACTAACTTACAGTGAAACCTGGTTAGGAAGAACACTGATAAGACAAATGTTTGCCTAAGAAGAACTAGTATTCGTAACTGTATTGGATAAAACCCTGTGTATTCACTGGGTAAAACATGATTATGGATAAGAAGAACTCCCGTTATTGCGAACAAATATCGTGGGTCCCTTGATTGATGTTCGTCCTAAAGTAGTAAAGAGGTTTGACTGTACTTACAAGTACAAGCTCTGCATGTGACATGGTCAGTACCAGGGAGTAGTATTGTACTACTCCCGGCCTGGTCAGTACAGCAGTAGATCTACCAGATGCATGCAGACTGTCATAATGCAGACTGTACTGTGGTCTGTACGACTGTAGCTAGCTAGCTAGCTGTGCACATGTCGAGATTTTTATGTTTGTGAAGCGGAGCCTAGCCGGAGTGATCATTGTTGATTGAGTGCAGTGGTAATGAGTGTCGTCGTTGTCAAAACTAGGGATGCCTCTTTTCGTTTGTCGCTGAGAATGTCGTCTGGTGCCAGCCCCACCACTAACACCACATCAGCGCAGAAAGCTGCTGCAGTTGAGCTAGCTCAAATTGCAGGCCTTCCGCCGGGATGGGATGTTCGGTCCACGACGGACTGGAAACTTTACTTCGTCGAGTAAGTACAGTAATTACATTGTACATTTATATTGCGCCGGTTTGCACTACCTAAATTCCTCGCGTTCATATTGTAGCTATTCGATGCCATTTGTTTAGCATGGTTCCAACGAATACTGGTGCGTGAGCTTCGCTGCCCACTCTTCCCTGCCGATGCCGGCATCTTCCTCCCGACTCTAGTCTAGACGCTACTGCTGACGGCGATGTAGCGGAATTAATCTCGTTCAACAAAAAGTGTGGCTGCGTTCATTCATTGGCTACGCCGCACGCAAACACGTGTGGATCCAGTGGCATGGGTTTACATTGTGCGTGCCGCGGAGGTGTGCTGCTATTGTCTTTTTCTCAGCATAGTTCGTGACTTACTTAGTGGCTATGTACGTGTCGGATCACAAAATCTTGCAACAACTGGTGATATCTGAGTAGGTCTACTGGTTACTGGTGTCTTCGTTATGATAGCTGAATACTAAACCATGATAACATTATTCAGCATTGTATTTATTTAATTTTATTTATGGATTCCCCAAAGGCCGAGGCCTCAGTCATTGTTGTTGGGTTATTCCTCGAATTCTCACATACATTAGAATGCCAATTATCCGCACCCTTCTGGGCACGGGCTGTCTCCAGGGCAGGGGGTTCGGATGAGAAGATTGTTCTGATAAGGGATCAGTCACACATCCATCTAAACACGCATATTCTCCGCGTGTTTTTTCATCATTTTTCATTCTCTTAGGCAGTACAACAGGAACAACGCGCACTTCAGCTCCTCAAAATGACACTATCTTTATACATTTTGACTCCAACCTATTGTAATACGTTTTGTGCATCGCTTGAATGGTGCCGGGTGGGGGGAATAAGCAAAAAGCTCGAAAACCAGCAAATTATCTTTTGTCTAGCCCGACCAGGCGATCCGGATAATCAACCATCCGGATAGTTGACGTCCTGATAATCGGCGTTATACTGTACGGATACTATCGTATAGTCCTGACATTCTTATGCGCTCAAGCTGGTTGTATTCAGACTTGAACATTAATAATTGCGTAGGTTCACTTACATAAGTTACTACAATGTGGACCCACTGCTGTATTTCCATTGCTAGTGCAGTGCATGTCGTGGTATACTGTACTACTACTACGTGCATGCTAGTAGCAGTCAGCACAACGCGGTCACATAACAATGAATTGGCCGTTGTGGATAACGCACAGTTCTAGTGGTGCATGTACTACATCAGTGTCATGGTAGTGACAGACTACCTAGAGAACATATTTACAAGTTTCACGCATTTCAGCGATCATCAGACAGCGGCATTTAGCATTCACCCGTGAATGCCTCTAATGTCGCTGTCTGATGATCGTTGAAATGCATGAAACTTAAAGTTACAGCTGCACAGCCTTTCGCCTCCGTTGTTTATTTGTTTCTTTCTTTCTTTTATTTGAATTTGTTTAGAGCACAGGCAATTCTGCCTTCTCGCCAGAGGAACAAGCTCCGGTTCCTACTAAAGAACGCATAAAAATTAATATTATGAGAGAAGGAAAAAGAATCATGACATGAGAATTCCAAAGTGTATAATTCAAATGGGCGTGTGTACGTGTAAGCAGTGCAGAACACATACAGGTAACATGCAGTCATGTGTATGAGGGGTTGAGCGCCTGTTCGTTTCTCGAAAAATATCGATGTACATTTCGCATATGTGAGCATGTCCAGAAAAAAGACCAAACATATCAATACTATGTACCATTTGTATGTGTTCGTTTCTCAGGGAGGGGGGAGGGGGTTGAAGAGAAACGACTAGTTTTCGTTTCTAAATAAATATCGGTATTTACGGAAGGCCCCTTTAAATATTGCATGTAAAAGTGTATATACAGTCGACCTACCCTTATAACGATATTTGCGTCAGACCAAGAAATATTGTTATAAGGGTAATATTGTTATAGGGGTAACTGATTCATTTCATACACATACGTCATAATTAGGGCTGAAATGATCATTCAATAACTCCTCACGATCGACCAATATCATTAACGATCGATATTGGTTTGTCGATTCTTGTCTGCTCTACCCGTGTACTTCGAACACCAGTTTATGAAGAAATTCCACGATACCTTTTGCTACGGTACATAATTGTGGCTCCGCACTGTTGACATCTGGCTGATTTATCAACATGAACTAGAAAATTTCATGTTGTTTCTAGAGTGAAGTATCTTGTCATCACTCGCTGGCAACTGCTCTTATCTCCGACCTCTCCCACAAATGAACCGAAAAGACAAAGTCTCCTCTCCCGATCTCTTTCAAAGCCAATAATAAATTTTACTGCGCTTAGAAGTACATGATTGTACTCGTCTTCACTATCGGATGGAGTACAAGGGCTAGAATACTGTCACTGATGTGCATGCATAAAAACCCGTTAGCACTCGTTTTGAACACTAACGATTATCGATTGCACTCTTAACGATCGATATGCGAGTTATCGGTATAATTGTTTCAGCCCTAGTCATAATGCATGGATTTTGTTCATTTTTTTACACTCTTCATAGCATAAAAAACTGACATACATCATTTTACATGCACATTATGTACACAGCAAGGTGCCCACTGGTGCTCCTATTGCATTTCGTCATGTCCCAGCGACTTATCAAGTGAAGCTTGCCCTACCTGGATAGTGGGCGCTACATATCCCCTGCTAGATATTGTTATAAAACGGAAAATGTCGATTGGTCAGCCCATTTTATATTGTTATAGGGGTGATATCGTTATAGCAATATTGTTATAGAGGTAAGGCATTGTATACACAAGTCAATGGAGTGATTTGGTTTGGCAGAAAAATATCGTTATAAGGGTAATATCGTTATAAGGGTAGGTCGACTGTACACACTTACAGTCCATTCTGTCCAGAGCCAGTTTACGTGCGCGCGCGCGCGCGCGTGCACGTGTGTGTGTGTGGTGGGGTAGAAGAGAGAAGTCTCCAGGGAATCAAATAGCAGCATTGGTGCTTCTGTGTATGTGTTGATTGCTGCTGCTGTTTGATGTAGTCATGACAAGCAGAAGAACCAATGGAGGCACCCGGTGGACAAGGTCCGGCGCAACATATCCAGAGGTATGTGTGTCCTCTTGGGTTTGTTGCATGTACTGAAAAGCGCGGACATGCACACTTGTACACATGCCATCACAATCATGGCCAGTCAATGCAGCTCAAATAGAGTTTGCTCAATGCACCAGGGTGCAGAGCTGTGTACATACACATGTGTACACACCCGACGAATTGTCATAGTTCTCAGTCTCATGCCATGCTGTAAAACGTCTAGCAGCGCGCATGCATACTGGTCTGTGTAACGTCAGTGTGTGTGTGTATGCCGGTATGCCCATGAGCTAAGATACTTTGCTTCTATATCGGCTGATCTCTGCAGTGGTATTTTTTTGCTGCGTTCATTTTCAGACCTGCCAACTGGTTGGAAGAAAGATAGAGATAGTGATGGTATACGTATGTATCGCCAGTAAGTACTCTGTACTCTGCGCACTGCGCACTGCTTAGTTAGAGTGCATATCACTGCTCTGTGTTGTTTTTGCGCTGGGTGCAATATCAACAGCACTTGGCCGAAATGGATACTGGGGAGCAGAGGGACACACACACACACACACACACACACACACACACACACACACACACACACACACACACACACACACACACACACGCACACACACGCACACACACGCACACACACACACACACACACACACGCGCGCACACACACACACACACGCACACACACACGCACACACACACACAGGGTCAACCCTACTGCCCAACCATATCCCCTGACGTTCATTTATAGTACGATGCTTGGTATTGTCAATCACTGCTTACATGTACAGCCGGTGGGGCGCTGCATTTCGTCCTCCCTGCCAGATTTCACGGAACATGGTTGTTCATGCATTTTGAGTTGATACACTGACTGTCTTGTGCCGTTGTTCTGCACTTGTTCCAGTGAATCAGGGGAGACGATGTACATGGATCCGCGAATAGTGGTGCTGTTTGACGAGAACAGGATCTACCTACCAGCCAGTTCAGGCAAGGCCAAGCCGATACGATCAACTCGGCGAGGACGTTTGAGCAGGACCAGTGCAACAAAGGTGTCAGTTGGAAACCCAACAGAAAAGGTTCCCCCTGTGGATGGACGGCGCCCACCCGACGACCCGGATGATTTAACATCACCAATGGATGACATTTTTGATAGGTACTCAACGGGCATGCAGGTAGCAAAGCATCTCGCCAAGCCACGGGAAGGCCAGTGTGCCGTCATCACTGGAGCCAACTCTGGCATTGGTATGGCTATATTGCTATGTCTCTCTGGACTGTTGGTGTTGGGTTATTCCGGGTGTTAGCGACCGCGTCAGTTCCTGCGGGAAACGGAGACGAATTTGTGCTTTTACCTGAGAAAAACCTTCTTTCAGGGTAATCAGGTTATGTTTGCTGATAAAGTGTAATACAGTATACTGATTATGTAGAAACTAGAATGATGATCCCCAAGGCAATAGGCCCATTGTGCATTGCCAAATGTGGATGGTATGAGTAATGCATGTGAGTACTTTGGGATCAGGAATGCACTGCTTTTTAACACCCCTCACAACCGCCCAGCCCAGGTGGCGGTGTACTTGTGTGGTGTATTGTCGGTGCAAACTACTACGTCATTACGCAATGAGCTTTCATATGTGAATGTCTTTCAAAATTGGCTTGTCTTATGCACTGCTTATAGGATTCGAGACAGCGCGATGCTTGGCACTGAATGGTATTCACGTGGTCATGGCATGCCGTAGTGTGGTGTCCGCGTCGGACGCAGCATTTCGCATCCGTAAGATGAAGGTACAGTCTTTTAATTAAACTGAATGTAGCTTGTTTTAAAACAATCTTGCTGATTAGTTTTAATGCACTTGGCATTGTAGCGACTGCAACACTATTCCGAACATGATTTCATGAAAATGTTGTTTCTTTTGCCTATTTCCTACCATTGCTATTAAGGTTGACCTCGCCGTACAAAATAAAATAATTGTACTGAAAGATCAGTACTATTCATAGATTGAAGGGATTTGATTTCGGTGATACGTGCGCATGGATGCACAATGTATGGCATGCCGGTGCGTTGCACAGTTACACAGTTACACAGTTACACAGCGCCTGTTTAGCCTGTTTAGCTATTTCTACTTACCTGTATGCTGTTGCTGTTCCCGTGGGTGTTGGCAGGACGGCTGTCGCATTGACGTAATGGAGCTAGACCTATCTTCTCTACAAAGTGTACATCGATTTGCCACAGACTTCAAGCAGAGAGGCTGGTAAGAGCACGAGTGAGTTCAAGAATTTCCCCTATAGGGCGATCGATGTAGATGTGTTAATTCCTAAGCGGAACAATGTACACCAAAAGAGTCTGCTCAAATTCTCTTTCTGTCGTGGCATTTTGATTCCAAAATTGTAACGGTGAGACTACGATATGTGTGTGTGTGTGTGTGTGTGTGTGTGTGTGTGTGTGTGTGTGTGTGTGTGTGTGTGTGTGCGTGCGTGCGTGCGTCAATTCATTAGCCTTGCAAGCTGTTGAATGGTGTAATCCCAGCACACGTTGCTATGTCTAACATTATCATCGCTTCCGCGATGGGCATGTCTGAGTCTGTGTCGCGAATGCGATCGGATTTATTCGTAGTCACGAGCACAATGCATGTATATCCAAGAATTCACAGCTACGTAGGTCTACGTATACATGTATCCTTGTTCAGTGCATGATCTGTACGTTCAATCACTCGCATCCCTTTGTGACACCCTTTTTCTCATCTTGCACTCGTTTGTATATCTAAGGTTCAATTCTGGGCACCCTTTTTCTCACCTTGCACTTCGTTGCATTTCTAATGTTTCCGTTCCGGGCACCCTTTGATTCAGTTTGAACCCATGCACCTTGGCTTGCACACGCACCGACATCCAACACGGACTGTGTGTACGACTATCGGCATCTTTGATGGCCTTCACTATCCATTTTCATGCTCACAGTTGGACTCGTTGCACCGTGCGTATCTTTATGTGTCACCTTTTCAGCTACATGCACGTGGAGCTGTTTTAGTTCCACAACTTGGTGCTCTTCTTGCTTCTCTTTGATTCTTCGCTACTCCTTGGGAGCTAATTTCGATGCGTTTGTATATTTATCGCTTGTATATTTCTGCTGACGCTGTACGCAAGACACTTTCACGGCACACTACTGCTACAGGCATACACTCCGACTCACCTATATTATCGCTCTCCCCTTGTAAATATTCAGTTCAGTCTTGATTCACAAGAAAATTGGGCACTAAGGAAAATATGGTCTGCTTCGAGTGGTTTATGTAAAAGGTATGTCCCTGGTTCGCGACATTTTGGTGCCGAAACCCGGGAGAGTCGAGCGGCGACTCTCCTAGTACAGGAATTTGAACGACCGACGAACCATGGAAAACCAAGCGGCGGTGAGGGGCAAGCGCCAAAAGGCTGCTCGTCACCACAAGACAATCAAAGATATGGAAACGACAACGGGTAGTTTCCTCTCGGCAATCTCAACGGACATTGAATCGGATCCAGCAGCAGTCAGAGAGCTATGTCAACACAATTTCCAATTGGACTCGCATCTCGAGGCACTCGAAATATCGCTGGAAAAGTATACTGATTTAATTAACAGGTACGAAATAAAAGGGTCTGACGACCAGGAATTCAAGGAAAATCAAACGGAATGGATCGAACAAATGGATGAATTTATACGTGTAACTAACATTAATTTGGTGTCACTAAAATTCTTACAAATGGAATGTCAAAAAAAGGATCCGCAACCTGCAGCCACGGCAATGGCGGCAGGAACTACAGCAACTATAATGGATGACGACAAACTCGACAGACTGCTGTCGGAAATGGTATCAATGAATCAAAGCAATCAGAGCATCATGACAAATTTGACGAATTCTCAGAGTAATGCTAGCAATAAAACTGGTAACACGGTCAAATTGCCTAAACTGGAATTGTTCACTTTTGATGGTGATGTAATGAAATTTAAGGAATTTCAAGATATGTTTACTGCCACTGTTCACGCAAATAAATCTTTGTCTGATGTGGAGAAGCTATCTTACCTGAAAACACACGTGAAAGGAAAAGCGCTGGAATGTATCTCTGGTTTGGCCCTGTCAAATTCAAATTACAAGGTTGCATGGGATTTGCTCATGGATCGGTTTGGGAAAGACCATGTTGTAATCAATGCTCGGTACTTGGCATTAGTCGATTTGGAGAAACCGTCTAGCCGACCTGAATCATTGCGGAAATTCTTGAATGACGTCGAGGCAAACATCAGAAGTCTAGGTGCGCTACATGAGGACATGTCACAGGCACTATTCATTCCACTGATTACCTCCAAATTACCCAAATCGGTTATGTCTCAATTAGAATTAAAGAAAGGCACTACCACAAAATGGACAGTGCGAAGTCTACGTGAGGCAATGAACCACTACGTAGATGCAATGGAAGCAGCGGAAGCTGCAACTACCGGCGGAAACGAACGACAAAGGGACCGACCATCCAACCCAACGACACACGTAGCTCACTCAATGGCAGCAAACACGGTAAAAATGGAGCGTAAATGCATCTACTGCGGACAATCGCATTTCGCTGATGAGTGTACCAGGTACACAGATGCAGAAACCAGAAAAGATCAATTGAATGGACGGTGTTTCATTTGCCTGAAATCTGGTCACAGTGCAAGGGCATGTGAGCGCACTAAACCATGCTACTACTGTAAACGCACAACACACCATTGTAGTATCTGTCCGGAGAAATTTGGCGCAGGAAAAGTGTCATCCCAAATTCAATCCACAATGGGAGTGGCAATCGCAGATTGCAAAAACACGGTTTTGCAAACAGCAGTTACAATGGTGTCAAATGAAAGCGGAACCCAGGAATGCTATGCTCGGATTTTATTCGACACTGGGGCAACTAGATCCTTCATCACTGAATCCCTATGCCACAAACTGCACTGTAACAAGATTGGAGAGGACACAATCTCAGTGTCAAGCTTTGGTAACGAAAAACGGAAAATCGAAACCATGCCAAGAGTCAATCTACGAATTGAACAACCAGACAAATCTTGCACGGAGGTCTGCGCAAATGTCACATCAATCCTGTGTCACCCAATTCAACGATTCCCGCTTCCAAATGATATGAAGTTGCATGGCATGCCTCTTGCGGAACCACCTGTACAGGAACCAGAGAAGTGTGACGTGGACATACTGATTGGTGTAGATCACTATCACAGATTCATAATGGACGGCAGTATTGCACTGCAGAATGGCATGTGCATGGTAAAATCAACGTTCGGGTATTTACCATCAGGAAGTACGGAGTATCATGGAATTACGGATGATGCAGTACATGTACTCACTACGTTGCCAACGACAAGCCACGATCCAATGGAGGATACTCCTGTCACTGCTATTCTCGTGCAGGGGGAGGGTCCTGACGGATCACCAGCAGGCATGGACCCGGAACAATTCACGTCTTTCGGGAAACTAGTCAGAGTCACAGCGTACGTACAGAAATTTATTGATAAAATCCAAAAAAAATCGGTTGGCAATACCATCTCACGTGACGAATACCAACGAGCGGAATCGAAATGGATAGAATTTACACAACCACAACACTGTTTGTCATGTAAACAGCACGATGGTGGCCCGTTTCAACTTCCGAAACCCCCTCCGGCTTTTGCCCAAGGAAAGAATAATGGAGTTGCTACTGTATGAATTCACAGGCATAGATTACGTTGGACCTATTGAGTTTTAAATCAAACGAAGGCTCGATGAAATGCAAACCATGATAATTACGAATTCAGTCTGAATACAAATAACTGTTTCCACTCAATTTTTCTCTTTCAACACTTCATTTCACAGTTGTAATTGTTCACTCATGTGTATGCTATTTCATAACTATGGTAGTCACTTTCAGCGGGCGGGAGTGTCGCGAATGCGATCGGATTTATTCGTAGTCACGAGCACAATGCATGTATATCCAAGAATTCACAGCTACGTAGGTCTACGTATACATGTATCCTTGTTCAGTGCATGATCTGTACGTTCAATCACTCGCATCCCTTTGTGACACCCTTTTTCTCATCTTGCACTCGTTTGTATATCTAAGGTTCAATTCTGGGCACCCTTTTTCTCACCTTGCACTTCGTTGCATTTCTAATGTTTCCGTTCCGGGCACCCTTTGATTCAGTTTGAACCCATGCACCTTGGCTTGCACACGCACCGACATCCAACACGGACTGTGTGTACGACTATCGGCATCTTTGATGGCCTTCACTATCCATTTTCATGCTCACAGTTGGACTCGTTGCACCGTGCGTATCTTTATGTGTCACCTTTTCAGCTACATGCACGTGGAGCTGTTTTAGTTCCACAACTTGGTGCTCTTCTTGCTTCTCTTTGATTCTTCGCTACTCCTTGGGAGCTAATTTCGATGCGTTTGTATATTTATCGCTTGTATATTTCTGCTGACGCTGTACGCAAGACACTTTCACGGCACACTACTGCTACAGGCATACACTCCGACTCACCTATATTATCGCTCTCCCCTTGTAAATATTCAGTTCAGTCTTGATTCACAAGAAAATTGGGCACTAAGGAAAATATGGTCTGCTTCGAGTGGTTTATGTAAAAGGTATGTCCCTGGTTCGCGACAGTCTGAGTGTGTGTGTGTGTGTGTGTGTGTGTGTGTGTGTGTGTGTGTGTGTGTGTGTGTGTGTGTGTGTGTGTGTGTGTGTGTGTCTGAGTGTGTGTGTGTGTGTGTGTGTGTGTGTGTGTAAAAATGTCACTCCAAATAGCTGTGTGGTGTAGACCAGGCTGAATAGTGACGGTCAATTCTTCAGCCTTGCAAGCTGTTGAATGGTGTAATCCCAGCACAAGTTGCTATGGCTTCTGCCGTAGCATTGCTATCATCGCCTCCGGCGATGGGCGTCAAAGGTCAAAGGTCAGGTCAGGTGTGTACATGTGCTTGCGTATACTGATGTGCATTGCAACAGGCCCCTGTCCATTCTAATCTGCTGTGCGTCAGTAATGGGTCTGCCGTACGCGGAGAACAGCGACGGTGTGGAGATGCACTTTGCAATCAATCATCTCGGTCATTTCTACCTCACCAAGCTACTCACACCCACACTATGCCGGTCAGCTCCTTCTCGTGTCATCGTATTGTCATCAGAACTGCACAGGTATGCTTGTTGGAACGAAAGTCAGGTATGCGTGTACATGTATGGTATACCGGTATGCAAGCCTTGCCTGATAGGTAACATGTTGTTCACGGTGACAGCGTGAACAAGGCGAGGATGCACTGTATGGGAAACAGTAAGACCGGGACTCTACCAACCGGTTGATGGTTGTAGTCAGGAGCACTGTTTCCCATGCAGTGCGTCCTCGCCTTGTTCACCCTGTCACCGTGAAAACATGTACCATAAAGTACCGCCAAAGCGCCCCATCTCGCGAGAGCGCCCCACCTTGATTTTACAGCCAGGGAAAGGGAAATCGTATGGCAGAGTGCAACGAAGTTTGTACGATGTGAGAATCTTAGTGTACTAAGGGCACACTTGGCGCAGGTTTTTGTGTTGAGCTTGTGTCCATTCGAAGGTATGGATTGACTGCAAAATGTGGAATGTGTGTACAAGGTTCGTGTCGCATGACCTACAGACAGCAGACCACCTCCACAATACGACCACGAAAGGATGAGATGGTGGGGCGCTCTGGCGGTACGTTACGGTTGATGGACTTCTTGAAGTATGTAGTTATCATAATGCTACAGGTTGATAACCTGTGGGCCAAAGGAAAAGCTAAAACTGCATTGCTATAACACTGAGTTTCACACTCCAAGCAATCATCAGGCAGCACTTGTAATCAGTACTGTACTATTATAATCCGCTGCACACTGCCACACTGAGACTGCACACTGCCACACTGAGACTGCACACTGCCACACTGAGACTGCACACTGCCACACTGAGACTGCACACTGCCACACTGAGACTGCACACTGCCACACTGAGACTGCACACTGCCACACTGAGACTGCACACTGCCACACTGAGACTGCACACTGCCACACTGAGACTGCACACTGCCACACTGAGACTGCACACTGCCACATGTGGCAGGAAGCGACTGGAGACTCCTTACTATGAAGTACTACACATACAAAGAAGGATTGAACAGTCTTTCCAGCTGCATAGGCAACCATCAGGCAGGACTGACTGCACTTTCCGTTGCACATGTATTTGACATAAGCAGCGAGTGTGAAGGACTGGTGCGCTAGTGGAGGTTTCAATGGTGGTCTAGCGCCCTAGTGAAAAAGTCTCAGTGGTGCCCCAGCCATAGTGGATAAATCTCAATGGCGTTCCAGTGCTAGTGGACAAGTCTCAATGGTGTTCCAGCACTAGTGGACAAGTCTCAATGGTATTCGAGTGCGTTAGTGGGTAAGTCTCAGTGGTGCTCCAGCACTTGTAGTTGTACATCTCGTAGTCAGACCCACGCATGCACACGCCCAGTGTACAACAGAATGCAGGTGCCGTTCATCACTGTGTGACAGTACGGTGATGGCAACAAAACTGCGTTGCTGTGCTCTATTTCTGTGGAACGTTTGTACGACCTTCGTTACTGCAGGCTGTAACGTCAGGGTCTTACAAAACTGCACTGTGCGCAACCTCTCTGTAAAAACTGTTGCATACTGTGTTTGCTGGAGCTCGATCACAGAATGGGCAGAATGACTAGCACTTACCCGTTTCATCCATTATTGCTCAATATCATTATGTGATTTCACGTTTGTTTACAACAGAATAGCTTCGCTTGCTGGATGCAGCGGTACAGTTGACTTCGACCGCTACATGCCATTGCCCCAGAGTAACTACTGGCCGCTCACAGCATACATACAGAGCAAGCTGTGCAACTTGCTGTTTGTCAAGGAGTTGCGAAAGCGCATGGAGCGCAATGCTGCGAATGTGTCTGTTGTGGCTGTGCACCCGGGCATGACGTCATTCACTGCACTCACGCGCCATTCCTGGGCATTGAAAGCGGCATACACTCTACTCCGGCCGTTCTTCAAGACCGTTGTAAGTCGAGAGGGGCATATTCGTTTCCCTCTACTGCCTGTTTACCGTGTGCTCTCCTTCCTATCCTGGTCAGTCTCTTCTGTCCTCATCCTCCTCCTCTTCCTCTTCCTTTTGTTATGACTCAGTGTTCTGTTACTGCCCATTCCTGATCAAGTTCAATAGGTGATCTCTGTTGGCACAATGCTTTATTAACACCATAATAATTCGAACTTAGAACTTCATGACTATAATAATTATTTGAAGAACATAATTAATTTACTTGTGAACATCTCTGAATCCTCATGCATCCAGGAACAAGCTTCAGCCACTGTGGTCTACTGTGCCCTGAACAAGAACATAGCCGATAGTGATGCACTGTATTACACCGACTGCATGCAGGCTGAGCCCGCTGTGGAAGTGACCAAGTCCAATCTTGCGGATCGCCTATGGAAGCTTAGTGAAATGCTGTGCAACGCCTCGCTGGGTAAGGACTAGCCGAGTCCGTCTTGATGATATCCACTACTGGCTATACCCAGCGACGACGACGTATACATGATTTGCACGTGACCATCTACAGTAGAGCGCTGGGAGTGAGTAGCTCGTTGAGATAAGACCAATACGCATAAGCTACACGTACGGGATGAGTATAGTGACGATTTCCAAATTTTCATTTCTAGTTTCGTCCCTTCTTTTTTAATAAACTGAAACAGTAGAGGTGGTAACTTTTATTCAGCCCGTTGACTATATTCTACTTTTGATGAGACTGCCTGGAAGTGAACTACTGTAAGCCGTCCAATTGATGCTAAAGAAACTTATTCCAAGTACCCATGTCCTGAGCTAACACACAGTCGTACCCAACAATCCATTGCTTGTCCACATTGTATGCCGACTGATGATCAGATTTAGCAAAGCTCTACTTTATCCTGCAGTTTATTCAGATCTATGCGCAGTGACGCTGTGCACCGCTCACAACAGTAACACACCCAGGACAACACATGCACACTACCAACACCATCTGCAACCGAAAAGTTTGTATTGACTATTGACGCAAGCTGGGGACTGATGCCAAAGCATGTGTTCTAATTTCTATGACTGGTACTTGCTCTAGGTATAGCACCATTTGCATTCGAAATGTTCATATTGACACAAGCCTAAGACTGATGTGAAAGCAAGTTTAGTTTATATAGCTGACTGGTATAGATTCTTCAAGGTCTTGTTTAGTTACGATTTTATTCACTTGATATCATAATATCATTGATATGACTACATTCAGTCTTGTAGTTGTTAGTTTTAGCGTATGCTGTACCTCATCTGCTGAGCAGTATAGCTCATATTCCTTACCAGGTTTTGGACTTTTTGTGTAACTATGTCCAAGAAGAGCACGTTTGTCATTGCCATTATGATCTTTGTTCTCACGATGGCCAGTGGCCGATAAGAGGTAGAGAAGTGTGCGAGAAGGTAGCAATGGAAGGCTAGCGATGAGAGGTGCTCACCTAGGTGTGCATAATAATTGTACTACTCCCTGGCAGAAACTATGCAGAAGTGGAGATGTGTGCTGCTTGAATTGGGCGTGTGTTGGAATGCTTTTTGTCATTATGACTGTATAATCATAATAGACGGGGGGGGGGGGGTGCCAGGGAAACCCGACACTATTATCAAGAGTACATAACGGTTTACGTACTCTTGGTAATGTGTGTTCAACTGTTGGTAGCAAGGATACCAACCATGAAGAGAACCATACCCGAGGGTTGGAAGATTATTTGTTGAGAAAGCAGAACTGGGTAAAGTCATCATCGGTAACCAGTCGAATCATGATCAGGCGGGCCAGGAGCGGACTTGTACATATGGCATAAATCAATGGTCAATGCAACACTGTTTATACAAGAGCCCGAACTGACACAAGAGTACCGTGAAGTTTATGTATTCTTGATAGACAGCATAGCAGACTGTATGTACTTTACAGATGCGTACCACAGAAAGAGTACACGTAGCAGCTGGGACAAACGGAGGGCAGCAGGAGCGGCATGCAGCACTGGCTGCACTGATCAACCCTGACACTTACTACGGACAAGGACATAGCATAGGATATTAGTGAAACTTGAAGAAATAATTATTTAAAAAAATATATGGCACAAACCTCGCTACGGTATCAAATAATTATGTCAACTAAAATGTGGGCACCGAGATGTGAACAGATTCGGCAAATAACTCGGACATTCAATGTAAATCTTCAAGTGGACACACAATACACAGCGCAGTGTACAGTATTTCAGCTGGTCATAACAGGTTAGCAACAGAGCATCTAGACACTGGACTTCAGGAAGTTTCAGAAAGAAATACCTTCGCCCTTGGGCGGGGGGGGGGGGGGGGGGGGGGGGGGGAGGAACGAGCGCAATGAAAGGTAGAATTCGGCTTTGGCAGTCCTTCATATGAAGTAATTAAATATACAGTTATTAGTATAAAATAAGACTGGATGTACATTATGGGTACTTACAAGTATGGTTGAAAAGCATGGCAGTAGCGTGGAGTCGGCGTTACTTTGGTTTGATCTCTGGATCTCGATGCACTCGAGGTAACATATACACGCACGTCTCTTGATCTCCGTTAAAATTCAATGACTGGTGTTTTGCTGCTGAAACAGGAGGTGCTGAAGACGTCTCAGACGTTCACGGCGAGTCTCAGTGTCCTAGCAGCTGCTCTCCGGATGTGAAGAGACATGTTGAACTGAAATACTGTAGTGTAATAAAGGTGGTGCTGCGCTGTTGACCAGTGGTCTCAATACAATGCACACACACAGACGTATACCGTACTGGTACCCCATGGAATGGTTGGGGGGAAATGCTGGGCGTAGCTCCTCAAATCTGAGTCGTGGCACCATCGTCCTTGGCATAGCGAGTGCACTGGAAGTTGCGATCTCCATACACCTCATTGGACTGCGCAGTGCTTGGCCACACTTTGTTACCTGGTTGCAGCCACGTCTGCACAAAACAGAATACGGAATACAGAGCGTGTCACAGGCGTCAGATATGTAACAACTCATCATTATCCTACTCAAAGGATCAGTCCTTCGCAACATTAATCATTATCCTACTTCATTATCCTACTCCTGATTGTTTTACTGGTCACTTGGGAGCTGCGTTCAAATGTAGCAAAGCGTCCCCGTTTGAGCGAGCTAAGATATCTGAAATCTGGGATTCCTTCGAAAGGACGTCCAAGCACGAGGTGAAATGCCTACACTGTGCAGAGGCTTTTGTCGATAGTGGCAGCACCAGCTCGATGAGAGAGCATCTCAAGCGGCTGCATCCGCGTGTCCTCGGAAAGGACTCCGAGAAGAAGTCTGGCGAGGGAAATCAAAAGTTTTTTTTTCTCCCAAGACCTCTCAAGCCAGCTCGAAGCCGATATCGCAGGCATCTGCAGCGTCAATAACGGACAAGGTAACTGACTGGATCACTGCTGACCGTCGTCCTTTGAGTATCGTTCGGGAGGACGGTTTCGTGGCATTGATGGCTCACGTCGTGTCCAGCTACCGTACGCGCTTTGAATACACACATACATATACCATAGGCCACGAGAGAGAAGAAAAGTCTGTGATGTAGAGGTGGCAACAGCAGCAGAGCACTTACAACAGGGAATGCTGCCTTCTGTCTTGAGTATGGTCTACCCCAGTTGTCAGAATAGACAATATACTGTGGATGAGGTGCATTCTGCAATGTTCAACACATGGTACAAACACCAACAATGTCAACAATTATATACTTTCATACAAAGAAATTAAGCAAGAAAGAGCATTAAATGCAAGAAAAAAGCACGATAAGATGTCCACAACATTCCAATACCTTGAGCACATTGTTCTTCTGATCATAATCCCCACGCTCAACTTCAGCTATCTCTTCACGAATGGCTGTAATAAACACAGCAACAAACACAGGAAGAAAACAGAAAAGGCATTGCATGAAAATAGTCAAGACAAAAAAACAACCCGACAGTATTCTTCACCACAGGCAACAGATGACCAACACTAGCAGCAACAATGGCACGCACAATGCCACTAACATCAAAGGACAGATGTTCACTACAGCCACTCCTCTTATAAATCAGATTAGCGACTTCAGCAGAATTTCCATAGCACAAATGGTGCTGTATTAGAAAAGGACCACTGTATATGAAAGTTTGATCGTACGACGCCCACCAGTAGCAGCAAAACTGTTAAAGGGTGACTTACAGATGAGAGCATCACAGTAGCGATCCAGCTCGGCCTTGTTTTCGCTTTCGGTCGGCTCAATCATGAGCGTGTTCGCAACAGGGAACGACATGGTCGGTGCATGAAAACCTGCAACAAACAAAGCATTGCAAAAAAACACAAATTGTCTCGAGTGAGGCATGGAAATGAGCGACAGTAGTGAGGTTCTGCCACACGGTAAAACGTGCCAAAGTACGTATGGAAACTTCGCCGCGGTACGGGATTTAATTTGATACGGATTTTTTCATACCGTTTTCCGTGTGAGGCGCGCTTCACACGGACTGGACTCCGTGTGAAAAGTGAGCGTACAGAGTCCATGTGGCGGGGTGTTCGTGCATGCTTCGAGCATGCTACGTACAGCAGAACCGGTGCAACGTACGAAAAATCCGTGTCAAACTGCACTGCAGTTGACACGGAGTTTGGTACGTAGTTCCGTGTAGCAGAACCTCTCTAGTATCCCCTTCACCGATTCAAAATTTACCCCAACACAAGATATGGTTGTATTCCAAAGCACGCAAGATTGACCTGGTCTGTCCAAACATTCCTTTTCTTTGGCACCGTGCAGTACTAAAAGGAATCAAATTTAGGATAACATACAAGTACTTCATTAGCCACTGCACAAACCACTCCTTATCAAGTGTGAATGTCAAACATCACCACACCACCAGCACCACCTGGAAGGATCAGCAACACATGCAGGATAGGCAAACAAACAAAAAACATACACAGGGAACTGCAGCACATACCATAATCTTGCATTCTCTTGGCGATATCGGTGGCATCGATACCTGTCGTTTTCTTGAATGGCGTTGTGTCTAAAATGAATTCGTGTGCAACCATATCTAGAAGAGAGGAGCAAAGGAACACCAAGCAACACAAACTGAGCAGAGAACAGCCGGTCGGGGACTAAATCTGAATGAAACAGATCAAGACTTGTGCCAGGTAGCTGCCCAATTCACATACATGCAATTGGCGAAAGTATGTAAATTGATCGCCCGATACACACCTGATCTAAACTGCACATAGTTAGTACATCGGGGTATAACGGCCAGTAAAGAAGACCCAATATGTACTCATACCCTTCAACACACACACACACACCAAAACGTGACATGATAACTGCAAACATCAGGCAGCAGCATGTACAGCAGCAGCATGTACAGCAGCAGCAGATCAGCAACACCAGTAGACATACCTTTCTTGGACTTGTAGTAGATATCGTAATGCTTAGAGAGACGCGCCTTCATATAGTTGGCATTGAGCATGGCAACCTACATAGAAAATCACGAGTGCCAGAAAAAACACGATAAGATAACATGATGCTTAGCTGAACATCAAGTCCATGCCTGACATACAACAAACTAAAAATAGAGGAAATACGAAGAAGATGTTAGCACTGGGCCATGATTGCATAGGATTGTGCCAAAGCCAGAGAAAATGTAACTACAAACTAAAATACAGTAAAGCCCCCCCCCCCCCCACACACACACACATACGCGTTTCTTGTTACCTGTGATGCTTTTCGTAGACCAGAAAAGCCCATGAGTTTGATGTACGCCCACGAGATAGGCAGAATCAAAGTGGAGCCATACGGCGATGCTGAGATGGTTCCGATACTCTTCTCACCAGACTTTGAACTGTTCTCAACGATAGGGTGATTGGGAAGGTATGGAATTAGATGCGATTTACTGAAAAGAAACACGCAAAGGAGGCAAAGACAATTATCATCGAGCTGCTCGTAGAAAGTATTGTGAAAAAGTTAAGACTGGTGCTCTCATGAAAGCCATGTTTTCAGCCTTCATCAACATCCATCAAGCGGATAGCTCCTAATGCTTTCCTTCAAAAAACTATATCTGCTCAGCCACTGAGCTTCGCATCAACAGCAACACAGAATCTGAATACTGACTCTGCACAGCACAGCCGTCACACAACACACTGTCACTCATTTCCAGGTGACTCCTGGACACATTCCACTGTATGATAGAAGAAATAACTACCGCAGAGAATGAGCCGCAGTACTAAACGTTTCCGCGATGGGCAACAGATGAAACAGAGCACAAAAAGAGCCATCATGCTCACAGCACTTACACTCCAATGGGACCCATGCCAGGCCCGCCACCACCATGAGGAATACAGAATGTCTTGTGCAGATTGAGATGGGACACGTCACCGCCAAAATCTCCCGGCCGGCACAGACCAACTTGGGCATTCAGATTGGCACCATCCAGATAAACCTGGCCACCGGCATCATGAATCAAATCGCACACTTCCCTGCAGGTCGAGAAAAAGGAGATAAATTGGGAGGAAAGTCATTACTTAATACGCGAACAACACTGTTTCATCAACATGAATATAAGGACATTCAGAACAGCAGCACAGCAACAACGCAACACATCCACCACAGTAAACAGGATGCGGCTCAAGTCGGTTCCTATAACCTACCTGATATTCTCCTCATAGACTCCACTTGTAGATGGATATGTAATCATAATGCATGCGATCTTGTCTCTATTCGATTCCACCTGCATGTTAGAGCAGCAGACAGCAAATAAAGAACGTGTACACAGCAGGTTAAGAACCATATCTTACTCCCCAGAACCAATTCAAAACAAAATGGACAAAAAAAGGTTAAACGCCTCCCTTCTTTACCCTTTGGGCCTCTACCGAAATGACCAGTTCGATTTCATATCATAACACTGGTTCCACTTTACCAATTTGGATGATCGTGGGCTCCTTGGACAGCTCTTGGAGAGAGAATTACAACTAGTGTTAGCCCAAACTCATCAAGGAAATTCATTTCATCCACCCAAAGTACACCAGGAACGCTTGAACACAATCTTGAGAAGACAGAGATCCCAATGTTCTTCCGCTGTCCTTCCCCTACACTCACTGAATTCTTTTGGAGAAGATGAAGAAAGTCGCGGCACACCGCGCTAGATGTGATGGGACATATTTCTGAGGGCTTGAAGCAGGAAACTTCCCGTTTTAGCAATAAAGAAAAGGTAATTTACCCAGGGCAAGAGAGTTTTTTCTCTCAATCTCTTGCCGCATTGTCCAACTGGACCTGAGAAGGTTTGGAGTTGTTCGAGCCCACTCCTTACCGTCTCTGCTACCATCTAGGTTTCTTCGATTGACCAAGTTAAGATCCGTTTAATTAACACACTGCATGAAAGATTGAGTTTGATCCCAAGAAGGCCAAAGCATTAAAATTTCTTTTAGTACATAACTGTGATGGGAGTCAATAGTAATTGGGGTAAATTGGTTTTAAAGAAGAGATTCTATACCTTCTTTCTGAGGTCTGCAACATCTAAGTAGCCATTGCTGTCGGTAGTAATTGACTCCACTTTCATGCCAGCCATCTGTGCGCTGGCAGGGTTAGTGCCGTGAGCTGACTTGGGTACAAGACAAATGTTGCGTTGTGTCTGGCCAATGTCGTCCAGGTAAGAGCGAATGCAACACAACCCAGTGTACTCTCCTTGGGCACCACTGTTCGGTTGGAAGCTGAACGCGTCGTAACCCGTGATCTTGCAAAGATCCTCTTCGAGTTCAGCAAGGATGTGTCGGTAGCCTTCGACCTGATGGCAACAAAGTACATGCACACAGAAAACAATGAACAACAATGACAGCAGCAGCATGGGGAGGGCTGGCAGCCGTGCAGGTCTCTGGATTGGGTTCAGCCAAACCTGGATAACGGAATAAATCACATGTGATTGATATATATGTGTACATGTTACAAAGAGTACATTACTCCCAATAGTGTGCAACTACCTGCAATTTTCTTCCAGAGCTGCAACGGTAGTGTTTCACAACACATGGAATTATTCAATAGGTTAACCGTTTCATAAGCAAACAAGACGGAGAGTTCTCTTAGCCAGGTTAGTCGATAATAGGGTGTCACGATGCACTGATTAGCCATGTGATGTAAAGTTCTTTTATCGCAAACTGCACAGGGAACAGGTGCATAATCTGTATGTACTCTTGAGAAACAGGACCGCCATTACTTCACCTACCTGGCTATTGGGTACAAACGGGTGAATGTTGGCAAACTCTGGCCAGCTGATAGGCTCCATCTCTGTTGTTGCATTGAGCTTCATGGTACAGGAGCCAAGAGGAATCATTGTGTATGCCAATGAGATGTCCTTGTTCTCCAAGTGCTTCATGTAACGAACCTGCACACGCGCGCACATACGCATACACACACACATTCGCATGCCACGTGTGTATTGGAAGTTGGAACGGCAATGAAGAGGTACGGAGAGCCACATCAACACAACAAACCAAAAGTGCACACTTCAAGTAAGAGAATTCAGTACATGTATCTGCAAAAATAATATCTACAAGCAGGGAATAATTTACTTTCAATCTTTTGGATAGCAATTCAAAAATGTTGCGTAGCAATTTTCTTCAACACTTGACACCTGTCCTTCCGGAAAGCCGATCAGAGTACAAGCTCAGACCACAAGTACACTGTAACACCTTAGTTGCAAACCTAACCTGGTGCCAGGATGCATAGCCCAGCACTTTCAAAGTTTTGTGCATCCACTTTATTTGTAAGAGACACACCCGGCATGTACACTGTGCATCATAGGGTACAGTGAAAAATCAATATGCATCGCGGTTTTCTGCGACGCATTTCTGAAGTTGCTTCGCACCTCAGAGGAATTGTGTAGCAAACTGTGATGCGATACCGGTTAAATGATTCCCTGACAAGTGCATGCAGTGAACACAGGCAATTGGCAATCGTAGTCTTAACTTACAATTTCTGTCTCAGATTGATATTTATTGAAGACTTCGTGTGTCAAGTAAGTAGATTTCCGCTGTACATCCTCGGGTATTCTGAGAGATTCTGGTGCCAAACCGCACTCGGTAACCAGCTGCTCTGCAGTTTTCTGAACACCAAATATGTCCAGTAAATCTGCCAAGTCCTTGTCCGTCACCGTCTCATCTAATGCCACTCCAATCTTGAAAAAAAAGACAGAATACACACACAAAAATCACGCTACAGCAACATATAGTACTGTACACATTTTCATGTTTAATTTCGGGCATAACTCAAGCTCTTGAGCATCATAGGCTAGCTAACATGTCATTTGCAAGAAGATGCAATGCATGTGGAAAACATTCAAATTATACTTCAACTTGGCACCGTCCTTTACATGTACCGCAAAATACCGCGAGAGCAGCATAAACTGAAAACCAACCGGATGCATGCTCATACTGACACAAGCTAGCATGCCATACGGCCTTACCGAACAGTCATCATACTGGCGAAGGTTGATTTGATTCTGATTGGCAGCACGCATAACTTCAGTTGCAGATGGTGAGGAACAAGTCACCTTGATCGAGTCGAAGAACCGTTCAGAGTGCAATGAATGACCAGCATCCTTCACACCTGGGCACACACACACGTACACAGGCAGGCAAACAGACAGACATACAGGTCGAAAGAGCAGGCTTAGTGAAGCAGTTCAACCAGCTGACTCTGAGCAGGCACAATAGACCACAGCTGCTGCTTACCCTGGCCTAATACAATAGACAACAGTGAAATAGTGTGGATCTATGAAAAATTGAAAACCGCACAAAACTGACTGTCAAAAGAAGTCTTACCTTCTGCTAAAATTCGGGCAGCAAAATGAAGTCTTTCGGCAGATTTCCGCAACCCCTCAGGTCCATGGTAGACAGCATACATTGCAGACATATTGGCCAGGAGAGCCTGCAAGATAACACCGAAGACAATAAGATTCGACTTCAATACACTCGAGAGCAGATCACACAAGGAGTAGTTAGGGGAGACAAACCACAGGGACTGCACCCACGAGTACAGGTGTGTTAGCAAGCAGGTGGTTTAGGTGGCAATGTAGTAACTGTCTCCACCCTCAGATTTCATTTAGCATCACTGCACACTGCAGTCTAAGACCGGCAAGTATGCGCGCGTGCATACAAACACACACCACACACATGCACATACATGTGTGTGCACGCACATGCACATACATGTGTGTGCACGCACGACCAACAACACAGTCACTGAAGCGCATATTAAGTGGCATACCTGAGAAGTACAAATGTTACTTGTGGCACGATCTCGCCGAATATGTTGCTCTCTCGTTTGCAGTGCCAAGCGGTACACCACCTTGTCATTCGCATCCCTGCAAATTGACGAATACAAATGTACAGCAAGGAAAAGTACAGTGATGCGTGTGACTACACAGATATGGAAAACAGAGCCAGAGGATAACAGTAAGCATGTCCAACCTGTGCAGAGCTGTCACTCGCAACCATACACATTACGCAATGTAGCGGCATATTCAAGATTATGTTGTCGCCATGATAATTATAAGAGTAGGGCACATCCGTGAGCACGAAATGACCATCTTGCATGGATATTAGGACAAGATGGTCCTTTCCTGTAGCGTACATGTAGCGGTACCTGTACATTCAGATCACTTACTTTGATACTCCTACAACCCTGCCTGGGATTTCCCGGGCAAGGTTGGATCGAGTGGCAAAGAAGGCTGCATGGGGACCTCCATATCCTGTACATTACATAGAGACAAGAGATCTATTTCAATGGACAACAGATAAATACTGAAGTACATATTGGGGATGAAGAAAACTTAGTTTGTTGTGTCCCTAGAGACAGAAAACAAAAAAGAAAATGTTTCTTCAAATTGACATTGCAACTTTCAAACAATAGTTCACATAAAACGACATGGATAACTCACCGAGCGGCACTCCGAATCGCTGACTGTTACCAACTGCAATGTCTACACCAAAGTCACCCGGTGGAGTGAGGATGGTTAGCGCAAGCAGGTCCGTGACACATGTTGTTAATACCTAAACCAGACACGTACACGTATACACGAACAAAATATTGTAAATAAGGGTGTGCTAGCGGCAAGGCCCGCCTGTATTTAAAAACCTCGGCTCACTTCATATGCATGGAGGCTCTGCCAAAGTTTAATGCACGCTGTAAACATGCAGAAGAGGAACGATCAACACATACTTGCCTGACAATAATAAAAGTGTGTGTGTGTGTGTGTGCACTAGTTTGAAGTCTCAGCTAACCTTGTTATCTTTGGCCTCCTTGACCAAAGCAGCAAAGTCCTCTACATGACCATTTGTGTCCGGGTACTGGAACATTATTCCACACAAGTCACCAGCAGCCAAGTCAAACTCTTGCCATGGTCTTACATCGAGGTTCATCTTCAATGATCTGCAAGCAGACAAGAAATGATACAAGCAGAGGCACAACACAGACATAGTCACGGTATTTCCTATGCAGTAATGTGGCCAGACATAATCACGGCGTATCCTAAGCAGCGATGTGGCCCACCAAGTACTTTCAAGTGCAGAAGCAAGAAAAACAAACACAAGAACAACGCTAGATGAATACACCAGGTAGCATGCCTGTGTCCTGGTTCACATAAGCACCCTCGCAGCATACCTTGCACGGGTCCGCAGCACGGCCAAAGTCTGCGGATGCATGTTGGCATCGACCAGGAACCGGTCCTTGTGAGATTTCCTACAACAGTGAGTTAGAGTACAGCACAATAGCACACCACGGTAAGCCAAAGTAATAGCACAATAGCACACCTAAGTAAGAACACAGTCATTAGAATGCCAAGGTAGCAACAAATTTAGACATGTACTGCATGTAATGCGTACAGATAGCATGGGTCTAGTTCCAAACACACCAAGCTGGGCACGCTCGTGATTTTACATTGTCTCTCAACATGTTTCACGTGTTTGCCCCTACCTTGCACAAAGGCCCATTGCCTCGGCAGCTGCAGTTGCTTCATCCAAAAGGGAGGCATTAGCAATCTCCATTCCCGTCATGTCACAAACTAGAGTCTGGTAGTTGAGAAGCGACTCCAGGCGACCCTGGGCAACTTCAGGCTGGTATGGTGTGTATTGCGTGGTCCTGTAACACATACATACACACACAAACTTTTGAATTAAAAAAAATCCCGTTTAAACTCCCTCTAACTGATGAACATCCCATGAAGATAATCATTTATTCAATTTTTCCTCAGACTTTTGCCGTTCTCCACTCTTGAAACTTTGTGAATAGAATTATGTTCACCATGGTGAGGATATCACACTATTTTGCACAGCTTCATGGCCTGGTTGAGCTAAGTGAAGAGACCACATTCTCCAGTGATCAATGGGAGGTATGCATCTAAGATGGCCGTCACCTTTTTGCGGGGCAAGTTACCCCATACTTGGCAGGTACAACCCGTTATAGTACATTTAGGAGTATGACCTCACAAAGTTCATGACCTTTTATGCAAAGCCGGTATCACAGTGTATACGGGTACGGTTGTAGTGGACTTGCCCCGCGAAACCTAATGGCGGGAAATTGATGAATACGCCCCACTGACAATTATTTATAATTTGAATTTCATCACACGAAACCACAGAGCCTTTCTGTCTACTGTTTGACTTTTCTATGCTCTGCCTCCACAGCATTTTTAGCACTCTTTGCACACTAGGTGCATCCCTCGTAATTTGAAATTTCATGTAAAGGATATCAAATTCCTCAAGGCCCTATTCATAACTATGTAAATAATGCATTGCACTGCACAAGATAATTCTAGAATGCCAATGCCATGCAGCCGACCAAGTAAGAGCAGATCTGTACAGCCATGTTCTGCACATGTATTGTAGCACAAACAAACTAGTATGATCCAGCGTGGAATGAAGAAACAAAGCAGACATGCATGCGTCATCCCTGCCCACGTAACGGCGGTTGGACATGAATGGATTAGAAAGCCAAATCGTGACATCAAGTCACATCTCACCAAGACTACACACAGCGCCATCAACAGACAGTTATTCAACACGACAACAGCGTCTGACCACTTGACAACCCCCGCAACACACCCCCAACACACCGCCAGTTCCTGTCCAACGCCATGCAACCGCATTGGCAATGATTTTGGGCCCAGACTTCATGAGCGAGCACTAGCACTGCGCAATTATTTATTCCATGGACCGACAAGACAAAATAATTGGAGATCTCTTTTCAAACATTCGAATCTCATGTTGTTTGTGGAGAAAACAAGCAAGACAGTTACAATGACTTTACATACACTGGTACTCACATCACATGAACAAACTACAACTGCATAGTACAGTACCAAGCCAAGGGTTACGGACTCTTGATAGTAATAGTATGCACTGCAGCACTCACCATCCAGGATTTTCCAAGATGTTTCGTAGGATAGTTCTTGGCACATGGCAATTGTGGTAGCCCATACCAATATAAGAGCGATAGACTTTATTGCGGCTGCCAAATTGGCGAAGTCGCTCTAGAAGTTCCTGCTCACCTATATTTGCAAAGAAAATAATGAAAGCACGCAACAACGCTTGAGCATAGGACAAGTTGAAAATTGGGTGCTAGCTACAGACCCAGAGCCACCAGCAATATCCAAAATTTACTCGGCAAGAGAACTTACTGTCAGCTGCTTGAATTTTGAAAGGCTTTTCCAGCCTAATATCAGCTGGCACCGTTTTGTCCGTCAGATCATCCAAACCCTTGAGATACATGAAGGGAAGGTTAGGGCCAGTTAGGCACCCTACGGCATCGGACGTACAAGACACGCATACTTACTGACAAACCACACTCCTGTAGCATAATCTCCTGCTCATTCTTGGATGGACCAATATGCCTATTCTCAAAGGGCTCATAACGAGGCAGAACACTGGCGGATCGAATTTGAAGGAATCCTCGAGAAGGCAACATTACGCGGGCTGCAGGCCCAGCAAGCCTCAAAACACCGTGTAGACGGCTCATATTGACAACAACAAAAGGACTAAAGCAGCATAGCTTACAAGACAGAACGAGCGATTTGTAACCGACCCACCGGCACAGCCTTCGAATACACTCTACTTCATGCCTTTGAAAAAAATAGCTTTTGTAGTTTTGGATTTTCAATTTCCCCAAATCTACAAAGCGCAAACAGGGCTTGACCGCTGTCAGTCCAGAAAACTATACACTTGAAACGAATCGAAGAGTGCAGGCACGTCGATACCACTGCACGAAATGCTGCATCATCCTCAGGATGCATCGCGCGCGATCGATACTGGCCTCACCTCGACTCGCGCAAAGCAAAACGACGCTAGGGAGAACCGGGGATACGACGGACTGCGTATATGCAGCTGTTTGAGCACTGCACTGTTTGACAGAGTTCACTGTGTTGTTGACATTTTTATGTGTGCTATGTGGTCAGCTCAGACAGGTCTAACTGGTTGACAGGCATGTTCAACAGGTAGTGCAAGATTTTATTTTCCTCTCAAGACCACGGTAGACTAGCCTAGACTGTACTAGTAGTAGTAGGACTAGGAGTAGTAGTAGTTTCCAAAGTCCATCGTCTATTATAATCAGATCATCAGGAAGATAAGAGTACTCTTTAGTCTTTCAACTCGGACTTGAGCCCGTTGAGGCTAGAGAGAAAAGAGGAGTCCAGATGGAAAACTTTGATTGATGCCCCCTAAATCCTGTAACACAAAGCAATTCCAGTATACATGTAGAAGGTAGCAATACAGTGCACACGGTTTCCATAATTTTCAGGTTAGGAATCATCTTTACTTTACTCAGTAGTAATTAAAAATTTCAGATCCATTATAACGGATGATTATTCACAGAACGAACAATTGCAGAACGTAATGCCGTGGCCGCCACGCAACGAGTTATGAAGCAACTATCCACGGCTAGTAGATTTACGCATTGAATTTTCAGCTTCCGTTGTAACTAACTTGTTCTCCAAAGCATAACTGCTCTTTACTTCTTTGGACTGCATTGCACCATCATGTATTTCGGAGGGCGGTGCAAAAAAGCATAGGGGCAACGGCATCGTGGTATGAAGTAGTAAATCAACAGAACTACGGCAGAGTCATCATTCACTGCACTGTGTTAACCAAGTCAGAGGCGCTCGGCGGTACATTTATAAGAAATATACGATGAAGCAGTGTTGTCGCCGTACGGTGTAATTACCCTCACGGGCTCAGTCTCTACACACCATAGAGAAGACCAAAGCCCTTTGATTGGGGTACATGTACATTCCATTTCTGCTGGCTCAAAGCAGGAGCAAAGAATTAAAAGCCAAAAAGGAAAATAAAAAGTCGTTGGGGAGACACAAATTGTGTTATAGAGATAAGCAATAATTATATGATCTGTGGATTCATGGCACACTCCGTCACAACTGCAATGGGTTCCAGTTTCATTTCCATAATGAATGTTACTTGAAAACGTCTGTTATGGAAATGAAACTTGAACCTACAGTTGTGATGTAGTGTGCCATGAATCCACTGATCAAATTGCATATCTCTACAATAAGAGCAATAAAGAGTACAATTGATGCAGACATGGCCATGAATTGTACTCTTTATTGCTCTTACTCAAGTATTAATTTGCTTTCTCCACACCGACTTTTCATATCCATAATTATAACAAAAAAGTAAAGTTCACACATCCTCTTTACCACTGGCTATACAACTGTGCTTTTAGAAACACAGCTAGCTTAGACAAATTTCGCTCATGCCAGGCCACCACCATACCTGATTATACCCAGGTGGCAGATGCAATGCCCAACGGCGAGGGCGTGATGGTAAGCTCATGATCAACACACATTTTTTCACGGTTCGTGTGAGACTCGGCTAGAGACCGAGCTTTCCGCATTCGTAGGAACGCCAGCACCCTCCAGGGCCAAGGCGCAGTTGCAGCACATAGCCAAACCGTATTCACAAAACGTTCCAAGAGGCTATGCCACTAGTCAGTGAGAAAAGTGAACTTTCTGGCTTCTCGACATCCCAGACTGGTGCTGCCAATCCATGTCTAAGTGTGGCAAAATCAGATCACCACAAATCAAATATTCTTACTGCGTCCTTGTGTCGAACTGGGCCATTTCGCTAATAAAACATACCCTGATGCGACAAGTGAAATCAAAATTATCACTTCTATAATATTGTAGCATAGCAGGTCAGGGGCCTAGACAAAGTGAAAACAGCGTGGGCTAGGCATAAATTAATGCCATGAACAAAGAAATTTGTCAAGTAGGTTCCTCTCCTAAACCCATCCCTGTATTATAGACAAAATAAATAAAAGTGTCTAAATCAACGCGAACTGATGAACAATAGCATATACATGTACACCAGTTTGCCTTACAGTTTCAAGTGCAGGAATGTTTATTATTGGGTGGAACATCTATTAGAAGGGAATAAGTAGCCCCATAAGGGAGGGGATCAATGTTAAAGGGGAAGTTAAGGCAACAATCAAAATTTCACCAGTTGTAGTCTTCGGGGTGCTGAGTCGAATGGTCTTGGTCCGAGAAAGCTGAGACGCTCCCTTCCTACTTGAATCCCAATCGAACTCGCGCACTTCCACCGAAACTGGGTGACTGCGCCCTACTAGATGGGGATTTGTATGCAAAATGTCACTAAAAGCGCCATTTCGTTCTTATAAAAGCACGGATGACCGCGATTGGCCCATATGTTGTAGTCTTTTGGACGCTGAGTCGACTGGTTTTGGTCCGAAAAGGCTGCGATGCAGCGTTCCTCCTTTATTCCCAATCGAACATGGTCGAACAAGTGGTCACGTGCTCCTGCGTACACCAGTCACCTGGCCACCGTGCCTGCAGGGTACAACTTACTAGCCTGTTTGACCTTTTTTGGGTGCAGTCCTGTCACTCGAGTTGAACTCGAGTTGAACCTTGGTGTGAAAGTTGTCGCCTGCTGGCGTGGTGACCAGGTGATTTGGGCACCCAGGAGCACGTGACCGCTTCTTCAACCGTGTTCGATTGGGAATAAAGGAGGAACGCTGCATCGCAGCCTTTTCGGACCAAAACCAGTCGACTCAGCGTCCAAAAGAGTACAACATATGGGCCAATCGCGGTCATCCGTGCTTTTATAAGAACGAAATGGCGCTTTTAGCGACATTTTGCATACAAAATTCCCCATCTAGTAGGGCGCAGTCACCCAGTTCCGGTGGAAGTGCGCGAGTTCGATTGGGATTCAAGTACTGTAAAAGCAGAAATTTTCGGTGGTGTTTTATTTTCGGTAACTTCGGTGCCGACAATTTTTACCGAAAATAAAACGCACCGAAAATTTCGGTACAACCGATACTGTATACATGTAGTACTAGTACACTTACCTGGAAAACGGGTTTTACCGAAAATTTCCCTCTACCGAACCGCCGATTTTGGAGAATACCGAAAATATTACACCACCGAAAATTTCTGCTTTTACAGTAGGAAGGGAGCGTCTCAGCTTTCTCGGACCAAGACCATTCGACTCAGCACCCCGAAGACTACAACTGGTGAAATTTTTAACTTCCCCTTTAAGGACACCCTACAACCGTGAAATTCAAAGATTGACAGGAGATCTTAAAAGTTAAAGACACACAAATGTCCTCCTGTTTCACAGCTTTGTGCAATAGCTAACCGCCCAGTACTGATCAATCTTACCAAGTAATAGTTGTTTGGGTTTGGATGAGAACCACCTGGGTGGCGCATGTTGCTATGGCAAAACTGGCCATAGGCCCTTGAAGCTGGGCTATATCTGGCTATGAAAGGTCGACACCCTTCCATGGGGCGAGTCTTGCTTTCACTTGCTCGGCAATTTCAGAATATTGCTTTGACTTAGCCTGCTGGAGTACCTCGACATTTTGTCTCACTTGGTCAGGACTTGCCATTCCAATCAGAAGTGACGCCCCTGGCGTGGTCTGCATCGCATGCTTCAACGCAACGGCTTGCAGTGAAAGGCCCTGCGCACTCAGCTCACTTGCAATAGTCTGGCATTCCTTCCTCAGATCCTGCGGTGATTTGTGCCAATCAGGTGGTGGCTCGTCCCGCAACAGCCCGAGAGCCAGCGGGGAGGCATCGATCAGACCTACACCTTTCTGTTCGAGCTCAGCATGCAATGTTTGTAGCGAGTCATCCAACAGGTTGTTGTGTGCGTATGTTAGTACAACATCCACTAAATCAGCATTGGGCCCCGCAAGCACTTTCCGTACTGTTTCCAGCGGGTAACAACTGAAGCCAATGGCTTTCACTAGACCACGCTTCTGCAGCCTCTGCAGGGCCGGAAGAGATTCCTCGTTTATTGGACGTGTATCTGGGAGGAACTCCACATCATGTAAAAAGAGTATGTCAATGTATGACAGACCTAGAAGTTTCAAGCTGTTCTCCACGCTTTTCTCTACCCAGCTAGGCGAGAAGTCAAACTTGTCCTGTCCGATACGACCCAGTTTCGTGGACACGATGAAGCTATCTCTAGCATGACCTTGCAGGGCCTTGCCAAGAGTTTCCTCTGATGCTCCATAGTACGGTGACGTGTCAAAGTAGTTGACTCCACATTTCAGAGCAGCGTCCACGGTCTCCTTGGGGTCTCCAGTCAGCTTGTAGAACTTCTGTCCAAGTGGGGCGGCCCCAAATCCCAGTGCTGGAAGGTGGATACCTGTCCTTCCGAGGAGGCGCTGAGCGACAGCCATCGTAAGCACACACTGGCTCTACCTAGTAAAGTTGCCCTTAGACACTTCTCAAGCTGAAAAGTGAAATACAGCGATTGCAAGATTTGTCCATTCCTTCGGAATAGAGATCAACGCAAAAGGTACTTCATAAAAATCAACACGTGGTGGAATCGAAAACGACCACCACCTTCACCATGTTCACATGGTCCTTCCCCCGGCCCCCCAAAACAAAGACTCAAACTCAAACTCAAAGTCCAGAAGTCTGCAGTCGATCTGCGATCATACGAAGCGTCATCACTCACCCTGCATTGCCATGACCACTGGATATGTCACGTGACTGAAGTCAGCTGACTGTTTGATCATGACATCACCGAAGCAGTTGCTTGACCAAAAAAAATTAATTGATGTACGATATTTGCATTTTATTTTTAATGTTTGTTATGTTGATTTCTGATAAGGATGCAGAAATCAGATGTTTCAGGAGCTCGCTGGTGCTGCATGGCGATTTTCTTCTTCTTGGGGAGTGCTTTGCGCGATGATCTGGAACAAAGTTTTCAATCGGACTAGCATCAGCTGGAAGCTCTTCACATCTGTATGTCCTTTGTGTGTGAGTTGACTGTGTGTGTGTGTGTGTGTGTGCGTGTGCGTGCGCGCGCGTGTTGATGAGCGTATGCATGTGTTAACCTCCCATGAAGAGCAATAAGGCGAATCTGAATGCAATGCGCATGTAGATCACTCATTATTCTGAGGAGGCTTGCAAAGAAGCTGTGTGCATGCACTTTTTCGTTTATAGTGCAAACGTATTGTACATGTTGATTGTATAATTAATTTTCACCCCCCCCCCCCCCCCCCACACACACACACAGACACACACGCGCGCACAGACACACACACACACACATGTACTCGGACGCATAACACCAGGGAGTACTACTCCCTGCATCACACGCGCGCACAGACACACACATGAACTTGCATACATGATTTGAAATTTTCAAAACATGCCTTTCATTTGCACTGAACACCGCCTCAGTTATGGTTTTAGTAAGCAGTGCAGAGACATTGCTCAAATTACAAACAGCTTCGTTATGCCATAACAAGTAACACGTTAGTTCCACTTCATCCGTGCGATGTGGATGGTCGAAACCAAATTTCGGAGTATGAAACAGAGTAGCCAAAACAAAACTGACACCAGTGACACGGACATTATTTCAGATGATTCGAGATCAACTAGGCATGAGTTGTGCGTTTGAGTCCACCAAATCGCAGATATGATCTGAAGTTTCAGCAGTTCTGTACCTTTCCAGTGAACATCGCCAGGCAGTCACAGCTAGTAAAACCTTTGTCAGTCAAGAAACACACCAGAACCAGTAAGTCCTGGTACCACCAGACTTCATCTCCATTATCTGAGTTTCACCAATACTATCATTGGCGATTAAAGTAAAGTGAGTGCACTCATACCACGAGAACAATGGAACAATATTTTAAGATTTGAACGTCATTTTCATGTGATGATCATCAGAAATCGTCATCACACTGAGAGTTGGACTACAAAGGTAAGGTATTTATACAGTAAAACCTGTAATGGAGACCACTCGGATATGGCGACCACTCGACCATGGCGACCACATTTCCTTGTCACGGACGCATTCACATTCAAAACAGCTCGGATAAGGCGACCACTCGCTCAACGCGACCGACGACCACCCACCTGCGACCGCGTTGCACAGTGCTAGTACGTGTAAATGTATGCATGGTAGGTCTACACATCAGTGCAGGAAGTGTAGATGTGCATGGTCCATGCACGACACTTGACAGGTCTGAGGACCCCAGGCACATGAGTCGTGCTAGAGTAGCATAGGTGTGCGCACTGTGATACACTGATGAAAACGATGTATCACATGTGGATATGGTCACGTGACCCACGGAACCTGGATAAGAAGACCACCTGGCCACGGCGACCACTTTTTCTCGTCCCTTGAGGGGTCGCCTTAGACAGGTTTCATTGTAGTACCATAAAGTGAGCATTATTAGATCTAAAACGAATACAAGAAACACTAATATTCTAAAGCTAGCACTGTTGAAGGCGTGATTACATGAGCAGCGAGCAGCGTGAAAGCAAGTGTAGATTGGAGAAGTGCAGGTGAGAAAGGGTACATGTATGTGAGTGGGTATGTGGGTGTTGGTATGTGTCAATAGTGAAGAGTGTGAGTGCTGTAACGAATTCTTTGTGTTTGCATAAATCTGCGCTCACTTTACTTTTGAAAACCATTAGAAAGGTGCTACTAAAGAGAGATGAAGTGAGAATAAACACCTACCGTATTTTCCGGAGTACAGTACGCACTTTAGATGTGCTATTTTAGGCCCTAAATCGCAGGTGCGCACTATGCTCCGAATATGAAATGCATGTACTTCAATGAAGATTGGAGTGCGCACCCCCAATGAAGATTGGGGGTGCGCGTTATACAAAGGTGCGCACTATACTCCGGAAAATACGGTATGAAAATGATGTTCAGATCCTAGCACTAAGGTGATAACCCTTTTTCCTGTTAGCACCTTAGTGCTAGGATATTATCATTTTCATAGGTGTTTATTCTCACTTCATCTCCCTTTACTTTTATCGATACAGTCGACCTACCCTTATAACGATATTTGCGTCACACCAAGAAATATTGTTATAAGGGTAATATTGTTATAGGGGTAACTGGTTCATTTCATACACATACGTCATAATTCATGGGTTTTGTTCTTTTTTACACTCTTCATAGCATAACAAACTGACATACATGCACATTATGTGCACAGCAAGGTGCCAACTGGTGCCCCATTGCATTTCGCCATGTCCCAACGACTTATCAAGTGAAGCTTGCCCTACCTGGATAGTAGGCTCTACATATTCCCTGCTAGATATTGTTATAAAATGGAAAATGTCGATTGGTCAGCCCATTTTATATCGTTATAGGGGTAATATCGTTATAGCAATATTGTTATAGAGGTAAGGCATTGTATGCACAAGTCAATGGAGTGATTTGGTTTGGCAGAAAAATATCGTTATAAGGGTAATATCGTTATAGAGGTTATCGTTATAAGGGTAGGTCGACTGTATTAGGTTTCTTGTCTCCACGCGGACTTTTTCACCGATATTGGTAATAAATTAGGGCTGCAACGAATATTCTATTTCACAAACGAACGAATACTCACCCATAACGAACGAATAACGAATATTCTCTCAAAATGCTGAGTTATTTCTTGGGGTGAAACAAATATTTAAATAGGAACGAAATCGATTTTTTTCTAAACGAATCAAATATTTTATCCCAAAGGAATCTTAGACTTAGGGTGCGTTCTTAAATCCTCTCGGAAAAGTTGGAGACTCTCCGAAAAGTTCGAGAGCTGTTCTTATATCCTCTCCGACTTTTAGGAGGCTCTCCAAAGCTCTCCAAGCTTCAGAGGTGGTTGATACTTGGAGATTCCCGCGGTTTGGGATCAGCGCATGCGAACTACGACTAAAAGCCACGTGTTCATCATGAGTGTACGCATTTCCCTTTTCGCATACGCACATACATTCATCACTCAAGATCGCGGCCCCTTTGACGCTTCATTTTGCTTGACATGTGCAAAATATCTCCGAATTCTTCGAGACCCGTTCTTGAGTAATCCCAGTTTCTTCGACTTCTCTTTTCTTCTTCTTCTAGAAGCTAGAGAATATAAGAACGCACCCTTAGTAAGAGTTTGGCTAGTCCCCGGTCGTTCCAGACCAAGTAGATGTCTAGTGGAGTCGTCCACTTTTCCTGTCAGTCATAGTCCCCTTTCTCAACACATAACACATGTACATATCACTCCATCCGTTCTAGACTTACTAAGATAGATCGACACAAGAGCAAAGTGTGCGCATGTGTCAAAACGAACGAATATTCTAAAGGGGAAAATATTCCTTCCATCGGGTTCCGAACGAATATCAATCGAATATCCTATAATAAATAGACTTTTAGTTCTACTATAGTAAGATTCGAAAATGATGCACTGTTCTAGAACTCAGGATCCTAGCAGCTGTGCATCACAGCTGATGTTGATGTAGCATTAATGGCGATATTGCAGCCCAGGCTCAGGCAGCCTGCATCATGATCAGGTCAATCAACCACTTTCAGTCCCGTTCAGTAAACAAGACTAGCAGTGGGACATCTGTCCTTCAAGCTGCAACTTCAGTTCTGCTTTGGCCTGATCTAACAACTCTGGTTTGAGCAGCAACTCCAAGCCAGTCGTAGCCATGGCCTTGGCAACGGCCAGTGTGCGCTGGTGTGCCGTACTGGTGTTGGATGCTTCCTGGAATGGCCGGGTGTGCTGCTTTGCACTGGTATCAATATCGTACATAGGCTGCAGTGATGGAATCTTATAGGACACGTTCCCCACGTCTGTGGAGCCCCCGAACGCAGTTGACTTGCCATCCACAAACCCTGCTGCGGAAAAATGCTCCTCAAAGATGTTAGCAATAGTTGGATTAGAAATGAGGTTTGCATAGTATGCTGGTTCCTCAGAGCTCCAGTCCACTTGCACTGAACATCCTGTTGCCAGGGCGGCGGCTTGGAATATAGCGTGAACTTTCGCCTTGAGCACCTTCAACTCAATGATCGTCGGTGCGCGGGCAAATGCTTCCAGTACAGCGTGTTCAGGCACAATGGCTGGATCAGCACCACCTTCTGCAAGGATTGCATGCACACGCCATGTTGGCACCATTTGCTGCCGTAGCGTGGACAGGCCAGTGTATGCGCTTACAGCCGCGTCCAGTGCATTGATGCCATCCCACGGCGAACGGCAACCATGAGCCGCCTCGCCAGTGTAGGTGACCGTCACAAAGTTCTGTGCCAGCTTGCGCGGCCGCACGGTGTGGTGGTTGCTGGGGTGCACCATGATTGCTGCGTCCACATTGTCAAAGGCGTGTGCTGCCAGCAGCTTCACCTTGCCGCCACCACCCTCCTCAGCTGGTGTGCCAATGATAACTACATTGCCTTTAAGCTTGCCGTAGCCTGCCTTACTAGCCAGAACTGCTTGAAGGCCAAGACCAGCTGCAATGCCTATCAGAGCAGAACAACAACAACAACAAAACACAAGCACACACATAATCATTATATTTGGCAGATATGTGTGGTACATTTATTTTTGTGGTTCGTGGTGCCACAACCCAAGTTTTTTATTTTTTATTTCGCAGAAACACCGGAATTAAACAAAAGAATTTAATCCATCCGACCACGAGATTGACCCACCAGGACTAAGAAAAAAGTCTATGGGTGTGGAGTGTGCTGAAAACACGTCGGAAGTCCCGTTTCCATACCCATGGAGGATTTTTTGTGTTGGGTAGATCTACCACTTAGGAACACAGATTTGCATCTGGCTGGATGTGCCCATGGAGGATCCAATTGATTCTGTGGGCCTCCTCAGTCTAAGAGTACGGTTAAACTAATTATTAAATAAGTAAGTAAGAGCTACTGTAAAAGCAGAAATTTTCGGTGGTGTAATATTTTCGGTTTCTCCAAAATCGGTGATTCGGTGGAGGGAAATTTTCAGTAAAACCTGTTTTCCAGGTAAGTGTACTAGTACTACATGTATACAGTATCGGTTGTACCGAACATTTGGGTGTGTTTTATTTTCGGTAAAACTTGTCGGCAATGAAGTTACCAAAAATAAAACACCACCGAAAATTTCTGCTTTTACAGTACGTGTGCCGGTATCGTAGAGTCACCCAACTATGTTTAGAGCCATGCCCGTGTCACTGCCACAATGGTCTAGTGTAGCATGCTGTCCACGTTACATAGCCACACGGCAAGCAGCTAGATGGTTGCGCATTGATTTTTTTACCAAGTCATGTACTGTAAAAGCGCACCGAAAATTTCGGTATGACCAATACTGTATGCATGTAGTACTATTACACTTACTTCAGTACCTGGAGAACGGGGTTTCCCGAAAATTTCCCTCTACCGAACCGCCGAGTTTGGAGAATACCAAAAATATTACACCACCGAAAATTTCTGCTTTTACAGTACTGTAAGACATAATTATGATAACGGGTCGCAAATATAACGATTGTCCAAAATTCATAGGTTAACGAGACGATAATTATGTTAACGATCTTGCATTATTCCCGTATATCCACACACAACATACAAGTATATGAAGCATTACAGCCTCAACGAATCTTATTATAACGAAGAAATGTCATCCGTTAAAACGTTAGATTTACTTCCTCGTCATATAATTATACATGTCTTACAGTAGTCCTGTATTGAATTTTTCAAGTACAAACAGGATACACACCCAATCATATGGAAGCAAGTGTGAGAGGTTGGATTGAATAGGGAAAGGAAGAAGCAATACAAATGTCAGGAGCAGATTTCAATCTGCCGTATTGCGCGTGTGTAGTACAGTACTGTAAAAGCAGAACTTTTCGGTGGTGTGATATTTTTGGTATTCAAAAGAGATGGGAAGCTTTGTCACAACTCTGAGTTTCACGTATTACTACGACCATCAGGCAACTGATGGTTCCAAAACGGGCAGCCTGAACGTAAGGGTGAGCAAGGTGGGAAATTCTGATGGGTATCATAGCGCAAGAGTCAAGTGCAGGCGTGAAGTTGCCAAGTCTTCAGACTTTTCGGTATTCTTCAAAAATCGGCGGTTCGGTTGAGGAAAATTTTCAGTAAACCCGTTTTCCAGGTGAGTGTACTCGTACAGTACTGACATTTTCGGTGCGTTTAATTTTCGGTAAAAATTTCGGCACCGAAGTTACCGAAAATAAAACACCACGTAAAAATTTCTGCTTTTACAGTACATGTATATTGTCGGTAAGTCAGTCCTCCGGACAAAATTGCGAATCTTACTGCACGACTCACACACACGCGCGTGCGCGCACACACACACACAGGGTCCCGCCACCACTTTCGCATTCATTCGGGAGCGCAGTGGACTTAGTAAAAAAAACGAGAAAAAAACACAAAAAAACACATACACACACTCGTACATACATACATTGTATACATACATACACCTTGTACCACATATGCCTGTCGCAAGAGAAGCACGCGAATCTGCAAAAGCACTGGATGTACACCCACAGATTTTCTCTTATAGCAACGCCAGCGGACAAGATCTGAACGAAACAGATCAAGACTATAACGCCAAGATAACTGCCTAATCCACACAACTGGCGAAGCCATGAGAATCGACCCGAATGCACACCTGGTCTACACCACACGGAGTACATCGGAAAAGGACAGCCCAGACAGTTACCTATGCACACCCTACACTTGCTGGGGTAACCAGTGTAGACAGCGTACTGACACACACACACACACACACACACACACACACACACACACACACACACACACACACACACACACACCTTGACCTTGATACACGTTGCCTTGATAGGTTACACGGTCCCCGTCAGGGGAGAGGGGTGGAAGAGGCTGAGGAGCAGCACTTTTGATGGCGCACTAGATGGTGACGTAGTCGGAACTTCTTTTGACAAGGGCACTCAAACGGGAAGTCGGCCCTTTCCGACACTGTCCTACGTTTCGTGCGGTCGCACTTGTGTCTGGCCAAGCCGCTGCTGGACTTGAAACTCCGGTGGCAGGTGCTGCACTGCGGAGTGACCGGGTTGCCGGGGTGCTCAATGTTGGGAGCAGGTCCGTGATCGCACCGATGGGTAGCCAATCCACCGGGGCTGCGGAACCAACTTTGGCAGAGACGACATTGGCAAGCGCCAGCCTGATTGCACACTGGTTTCTGCCGTTCTGCCAAGCATTTGTGACGCTTCTCATCTGATGGGCGAGAGAAGTACCGATCACATACTTGGCAATGGACATTGGGTGTGGGCGGTTCGGGCTCGAAACAGCGGTACATGCGGCGCCAGTCGGGGCGAGAATCTGCCAGATCGTACCATCCCTCCACAGCATTCAGGGCCTTCAGGTCTGCACTAATGCAGTCCTTCCGGCGTTTGTGTGGACCGCCAGGTGGACGGCGGGATGGGAGCAGACCGAACACACACACACACACACACACACGCACACACACACACACACACACACACACACACACACACACTACTATAGCACGACTGCCCCATAGGGCCATGTCACTCCCTTGTGACAGGGAGCCAGAGTCAGGGTAAGACACACACACACACACACCTGTCCTGTCCTGTTGAGCCACTGCCATGAAGGTTACGTGGGCCCCGGAGGGGCAGCTGAGAGAGAGGAGCACACAGCCCTGTGACGATCCAGGTGATGCGGTAAGCGAAATCGGCGGGAGCAGGCGCAAACACATGTGAAACCCTGACGGTCCTGAACGGTCGGACGACTACAAGTCCGTGAGCAGCGATGACGGGCGCGGCCACGTGTAGACGCAAAGCAGCGGTCACAAGCCTGGCAGTGAGCGACGCAGCACAGCGGAGAAGCAGGCGGCGGCAGGGGCGCACCGACTGCTGACTGGGGGTAAGTACACTTGTGCCTTGCCAGACCTCCACGGGACTTCAGCCAACGGCCACACTCTCCACTCTGGCATGCACCTTTCTGCTCCGCAACCGGCTTCGCACGCTCAACCTTACACTTGTGGCATGCGCGATTACTGGACACACACACACACACACCATTGGACGCCCATCGCCGGAGGCGATGATAGCGATGCTACAGCAGAAGCCATAGCACCTTGTGCTGGGACACACACACACACATGCACACACGCACATGCACACACACACACACACACATACACACACACTTTCGGACTGAGCGTTCGATAAATCTGACAACTTGGCAGCAATGGGGTTATGCACTCAGGCTCTTAGTAGAAGGTATGACGTGACATCTTGACCGTTTTGCCTCAAGTGAAATTGGTTTCAAAACTCTCCATTGAGTTTTCAGCAGGGATTAGTAAGGTTTAATAAGTCCATAGAATTTAGCAGCACTTCTCCATGAGAGAGCTGCCGGAATAGAAAGACTCAACAATGGCGCACATACGCATAAAGCTGTTCATCTTGTGAAGTGCAGAAAGTCTCGAACACCAGGCGTAAAAGACGATGCTGGTCGGTTTATTGCGGCGAATGACCAAGCAGTAGCCGCTATCAAAGATCATTTCAAGGCCCAATTCCAAGGAAACGTAAGCCATTTTCTGGAAGGTCTCACCTCTCGATTCACCAATTACACCAGAAAAAGTAAGCAGTGGCATTAATACGAGGATAAATAATGGGAGAGCAGCTAGCCCCAAATGAAGTCCCTGCAATAACGGTGGTAATGCGCTTTCATCCAAATTCGCAGTAACTCTAAACCGCACGTTTGAAACACACAACTTCATAGACCTTGGCAACGGAACATAGCGTAGAATCCCGCGGATAAGCCCACCCGCGTATAAGCCCATGCTCGCGCATGAGCCTAGAGTTAGTTCGAACATCACAAAGCTTCGTCGTAGAATCCCATAGGCCTATAATTGTAGGTCGTACCATGTACGTAGTACATGTACAGGGATGAATTTATCCTGTATCGCATCGCAGTTTGCGATGCAAAATCGATCTAACTGCTACTCAAAATTCACCGTGACTCGCAGAAAATTGCGATACATACAGACTATCCATGCCTAGCCTCCCCTGTCCAAGTAACACGTATACAGGGCAGTGTAGGTGGTGCAGGTACTCTCAATCTGCATGCGTGCACATGTATGCTTCAGTCTTTTTTTTGCAAATTGGCTTTCAGGCATCACTCTCAAGAAGGACAATGTTGTAAACACCCAACCTTCAAAGAAAAATGCTAATCAAAATCAAAGACGGCTACACAATTGTGATTTCATATAGCAGAAACTGCTATGCAAAAATATGACAATAAATTCATCCCTGATGTAGGTTTTGTGTTTTGTACATTTCAACACAATCATCGGTTGTTGTCGTTTGCAAAGTGGTTTTCAGCAATGTACTTCTCACTTCCTTGGTACTTTTCAATAGCACACTTTTGGTGTCGGCGTATAAGCCCATGCCCGCGTATAAGCCCATGTTCTCGTTTAAGCCCACTGAAATGTCCTTGTGAAACAGATAAGCCTATGGGCGTATCCGCGGGATTCTACGGTAGATCCGTCTGCAAGAAACCTGGCAAACCTGACAGTCTCCTATCAGTGCCAGTGGTTCTCTTGACATCGCTACGGACAGTAATATCCGTTATTACCCCGGCTGAACTCATCATCGGCGGCAAATTGCACCGAAAGTTGAACAGTATCTACCAGCGAGTCATAGCGAATCCCGCAAGAATAGACCAACCGCAGACGTGGTACGGTGTTACCGATGGTATGCAGCCATCTGCCGAAGGTGACAGAGGGAACTGACAATAGGGTTAGGCATTGGCATGTCAAAGGCCATTGACTGCATTCGAAGGGACCGGCTGAATACTATTCTCGAGACTCCCTGAGCGAGGATGACATTCGTTTGGTGCACGACTGTGCTGTTGGCAAACACATCATTCTGCGTGCGTGTTGGTAACAGAGTCAGCCGAAACTACCATTGGCAGTTTGGCACAGAACAGGATTACTCGTTGTCTTCTGTGTTGTTTGTCCTGTGCCTGGAGACAGCACTCAGAGAGGTGAGGGGAGCAACTGTTGTGCTCGTTCGTCCTTAGGCAGATGATGGCCTGCCCTTCAATCTACTGCACACGGATGAATAAAAGAATACTACTACTACTACTAGTTAGTCCTGAAGCGATCATTTCCCCACTGTGTTCTCCACCAGTGGAATGCATTGCCCTGTGATCTGCTCGTGCATCCTCCCCATCGCAGCCGAATGCAGGCATTCAAGACGCAGGTATACCGCTACCTGCGCGCCGAGAACTGGATGTGGGCTACTGACTCAGTCTAAACTCAGTATCTACATGTAGGTATTGCTCTCTTTTTCCTTGTTTTCTCTACTCTCTGTCTCTGTCTCTCTGTCTCTGTCTCTCTCTTTCTCTCTCTCTCTGTCTCTCTGTCTCTCTCTCTGTCTCTGTCTCTGTCTCTGTCTCTGTCTCTGTCTCTCTGTCTCTCTCTCTCTCTCTCTCTCTCTCTCTCTCTCTCTCTCTCTCTCTCTCTCTCTCTCTCTCTCTCTCTGTGTGTGTGTGTGTGTGTGTGTGTGTGTGTGTGTCTCTCTCTCTCTCTCTCTCTCTCTCTCCACACTATACTTTTCGCTATATATTTTTTTCAATCTTTTTTGTTTCTCTTCTTCTCCCGATTTTCCGATGCGTGAAGTAGGCACGGATGCCGAGACCATTGGTCGGCGGAGCCTGCAGCACCTCATCACCACCGCTGCGTTGCATTTGCAGCCCCATTCAGTCAATGTCTTGTTAGTCTGTTGTTTTGTCATTTCCTGCTTCTTTCTTCTTTTACGAATTGGGTGCGTGGTTTCAAGTAAAAAAACAAAAAAACAAACTACTACTACTACTACTACTACTACTACTACTACTACTACTTTCATTCCTGGACCAATGCCGTTTGCTCCAGTTGTGAGTGGGAATATAATTATAAGGTCCTCCATGTGCTGTGCGCGGAGGCCTTCGGTTAATTTCAATATCTTCCTTTTTGGCCGGCTTTCCAAGTTGCGCTTTTGTGAATAATGATCTGCTTTGATAGTAGTGACTGCTAATAATTGCCTGGATTTGACTCGAGTTTGGATTTTTCTTCAATCATCTTTCCGATCACATTATCATGGATTTTCAATAAAGTTCTTTGACTACTACTACTACTACTACTACTACTACTACTACTACTACTACTATGACACCAAGAGTCCATAACACTGACTTCCTTAGTACGGGAACTGGAACCGGTTGTCAGCAAAGCTCTGAGTCAGCGGGCCCTCAAGGTAACCCTGACAACACGGAAACCACAACACTAACTATACTGGGGTCTACGAAGAAGCTTGGGTCCGTGCTTTGTGGACTTGACCATGTTAACAGTCTCACGGAAGCAGCTAGCAATGGCTGCGTTCAAGTCAATGTGGCCCTCCTTTTTCCGGAAAGCGCAGAGGAATAGTTAACCTTCGCTATATCGGTCCTGGTGTGCAATGCTGTAACCAAGGGCCTAGCAGTAGCTGCGGAAAATAGTCTGGATGTGTTTCGTAGGGGTCACCTTCAATCAATAGTATTCGGCAAGACTCAGTATAACCTGGCCACAGAAGGTATCAAAGAAAGTACAGTCTACCAGCGATGTAAAGCAGAACCTCTAAGTATGATCAAGAGCTCTTGCTGGAGTTTGTTAGGCCACATACTCCGCCTCCCAAGCAGTGCTCCAGCCATCTTGCGTCTTGATAAGTGCATGTATCAAACAAAAGCGTGTGTGGGCAGCGGCCCCAAATGGAGAGGAAGACCGAGAACAACCCTGCCAGGATCCTCAAGCCGCTGAGTGTGGACAACTCCGCACACTACAGGATCTTGAGATCCTATCTGCAGAGCACAAGTGTGCGGGGCGTGGGATCCGTTGGCAGATCCAGCTTGCCGAGCTGGCAAATTACATACTGTACACGCAGAAATATTCGCCTGGAATTTAATTAAGTTTTTTTCGTCCAAGGAGCTTTTGGACTAAATAATTATTAAATGCCGGACTAATGTCGATTTGTCCAGCTTTTTAATACACTCTTATGATCCACGGACGAAATTTACAACCGGACGAACTCCCTTTCTTTGGAGTTGGACGAAATTATTTACCGACGAAATTTTCTGCTTGTACAGCATCCAATATGCAGCAATGCAATGTCAAAAATAGAGAGGTTCCAGAGTACGATTTTTTGTGCCAATATCCGTAGAGGTGCTACGGATCATTTTTATGTCGTTTTCGAGCACTGAAGTGTTCCGGAGTACGGAAATTATGTGTTTGCCGTCGTTACGATTGCAAATACGTCATATTCCCGCGCTATGCCTTTCTTATTTTGAAAAATTGTACCAAAACTTCCCGCGGAAGATCGATGTTTCAGTCGTACCAAATTTGTACGCAAAAAATCCTTTCTGCACTCGATGACGCAAAATCTCCATACGAAACATGGTTCGTATGAAAGTCAGTCCACACAGATTCTCCGTGCTGAAAAATCGTATGAAGCATGCCTTGAAAAAAATCCGTAGCGCCCATACGGATTTTGGAACGGAAAATCGTACCCCGGAACCTCTCTGATAGTGATAACGGTTTTTTTCTACTCTCTGGCTTTGAAAAACTTGCAACATCATGCCCACATTACACTGTATATTTTTGTAATGTATGCAACGAATTATTAAATCTTCTCGCAACTCACCAGCTTCTGCAATTAAGTTATGACCGCAAGCATGCCCTATTTTCGGCAGGGCATCGTACTCGCACAGGAAAGCAATAGTCGGAGATTTTTCATCAGTGTGGTGATCGGTAGACTCGCCTCCTAGGACCACGTTCTGTGAGTTTGAGCATCCCTGGCCTGAAGGTGAACAGTACCCTGCCCTGAAAGCGGTTGCAATACCAGCAAACTCACGTTCAACCTGAAATCGCCCAGTAGATTCTAAGAAACTGCAAATAACATCGTGCGCAAAATGCTCCTCGTAGCCAAGTTCAGGCCTCTGCCATATGCTCTTGCTCAGCTCGGTCAGTTGAAGCTCGTATTCATCAATAGTCCTAGCGATCGAGGAACCGAGTGTGGAATAAAACTCGCCATCTTCCAGCATATTTCCGTACTACTACCGGTACTAGTAGATCTACTCGTCCTCGTAGGCTGTAGTTACTTTGCTGACAATATCTACAGTCGTATCAGTATTACAATCGCAACGAAGTGTCGGTGCATGCACCGAGCTAGGACTGTCGTGCCTATCGCTCTCTTGACTTTAGTTAATAATAGACTTTACTCTCATTGATCTACAATAGTCATGTATCTTCACTCCGGCCTGGCCTGGGAGGCTGGGACTAGACGTCACAGTGTCGACATGATTATGACTCGACTGTGTCTACTATAATTATAATTATAATAATAATTATTTTTTACTTACTTTTCCATCCCTCTATTTTGCTCAAGCAAGTGAGCCATTTTTTCCAGAACTAAACCTCTCTTCCGAAAATGACAGCATTCACCACCCACCCAGGCGGCGGCACCTGTTTTATGTCAAACACTCCCTCACATGTGCACGGTCACCCCCATGGCCCATCCATATGGCCCATATTAATTTATGGGCCATGACCCAGACCAACTAATAATAATAATTTATAATATTATTATTATTAGGGAGGTTCTGCTCTACGTTTTGGGAACGCGACGCAAAGAATCACGCGAACTTTCTTCGCGTTCCCGTAACGTAAAGAAATGCTGTTCTGCTCTACGTTTCACCTGGAGAAGTCACGTGGAATGTGTACTGGGAATTTCCCCTTCCATATTTGGCAGTTTTCTGCATGCAGTTGATCGATACCCAGCAAATCCGTACGCATTTTCTCTGCGTGTGCCACAACGTAGAGAACCCCATCTCCGCGTAGAAATCTGGAGCCAAAACACGCGAAGCCGTAGACTCTAACCCAGACACCTGCTCTCTACGTGATTTCTCTACGTTTCACGTATAGCAGAACCTCCCTATTATCATCACTTGAAGCCTCGTGCATCTTGCTGCAGGCCCCAAAAATCGCTCAGCTAACGCTAGCGCCTGCGTCTAGCGTCTCGTACGAATCGCTAACGCGGCTAGCGCACCGCTAGGGGGGGTCGGATTTCTGTTGCCAGTACTGTAGCTGATTGATTGATTGATTGATTTTATTTGGATTCGCGAGACCAAACGAGCAGGAGTGCTCAATAACAGGGTAGCGAATGGTTGGGTTGTGCTATGTGACAATGTAGTGTGTGCGTGGGGGGGGGGGGGGGAGCTGCGGAGGCCCAATACAATGTAAGGGGATGGGAGGAGAGAAGGCCAACGGAGAGTCAAATTCAGAAGAGGGAGGAGAGAATAGCTGAAGTACACGGTTGCTGAGCGAATTCAAATAAACCAAACAAACAGCAAAACAAGTACACAGCTCACGAGAATAAAGAGGACTGACCACCGCCATGGGCAAAGGTGGAGAACTTGACGATCCACATCACTGACTGCAGCAGAGATGATCCCCCGCTGGAGTGCCTGGACAAGGCTTCCTCTCTTTGTGCTCAATCTCAGTCATATGAAGTCTGGACAGATGGTAGTGTCACTGATGAGGGTACAGGAGGAAGTGGCTATCTTGTCATCAAAGTCACTGATGGCCAACGCTCTGAAGTTTGCAGTGGAAGCGATCCTGCAGGCGTGGTAGCAACTTCCTTCACCGCCGAGGTAACTGCAGCAGTGGCCGGTCTCTCTGCGGCAGGAGATCTACTTACGGCTGGCCTCACCAACACAGATGATCAACCCTCGCTGCCAGACCTCATCCTCGTTACGGACAGTCGTTCGTTGACTGATTCTGTTGCCGGCGATCCGTACCGTATGAGCCCAGATACGATTCCTGTGTTTGAGGCTATCAAGAGCATTAGCCAGCTTGTTACCAGCATCCACCTTGTCTGGGTTAGCAGTCACTGTGGCTTATTCCTCAATGACAAAGTAGATCGCCTGGCTGCGGCTGGTACCCAGGTTCCCCAGGGTCACGTCCGTCTTCCAGTGCAAGCCACCAAGACTGCAGTCCGCAAGGCAACACGGTACCCGCCACCACTGCTCGACACCAAGAAGCTCGGTGACCTTCGGACACGGAAAGCGTCCTGCAAGCTGAACCAGCTGATGACCGGCCACTGTAGTCTTCTGAATGGCTACCTCCACCGCATTGGAGCTGCAGACTCGCCTCACTGTGTCTTCTGCCCTGGCGTCGTCGAGGATGCAATGCACTTCCTTTTCGACTGCCCAGGAAGAGCACAAAGCCGCCACTCTGCAGCTCTTCAGTCGTCTTCATCCGTCAGTCAAGCTGTAGCCGACTCTCCCTACAATATTGCACGATTCTTGCAGTTGGAGAAACTGCTATGAAGTTTCGAACACAGTCTTGAAACACGATACATGATGAATTGCTGCTATTATTATGTGAACTCTCATTACTGCGGTATTACCTTCCACATAGTCATTTGTCTAGTATGGCGTCATATATTTGTCTCAATTCAGTGTTTTCCGAAGAAGAAAAAAAGAAAAAAAAGAGGACTGGAGCACAGAATTGAACTGCTGAAGTACACAGCTGACGAGAATAAAGACAGGAGCACAGTAGCTCAACTGTTACTTACGGCACCGGACCTGCAGTTGACTCCTCCTGGACAACATCATCATCTCGCCCCCCCCCCCCCCCCCCCCCGTGACCGCAATCGGACAAAGACTTTTAAGTCACAGAGGACAAGTAAGTAACAGTTCGGGTTCAAAAGCAGAAACTGCCCGCCACATCTCGAGGAGCTAAAGCCATTCTAAGACGATCGACGACCTGCTGAAGTCCAGTGACTCGGAAGACATGTGACTTCTCTGCGGTTCACGTCACAGTATAAGAATTAGCAGAGAAGTAGTGTTCTCTAGCTCTGTCCACCCGGGAACGGGTACGAGGGAGCACGGTGTGGGGGATAAAAGGAGGTGACGAGTAGCAGGGTCGGCCTCTTTTGTCTTTGTGTTGTGGTGGCTCCCACTGGCAATGTTCACGTGTTCAATAGTGGTGTACACGTATGGGTGAGTGTGCGGATGTGTGCGCAACGAGTGAGTGCAGGGTGGACAGAGAAGTAAGTACAGACATAACGGAGGACCACGAACCAGTTCCAAGTGAACCATCCGCAAAGATATCCAGGATCAAGAGTACATGAAAAGGTTTTCATGTACTCTTGCCAGGATGCATGCAGCGCATGGAGTCTTGGTGATCATGAATCGATGACTTTTCGCGGGTTTTTACCGGAACTACAAGTGAAAGTCCGCGCCCGCGGCCGCGCTTCCGGAATTCCCCATATGCGCGATATCCTTGCGAGTCGAGTGGTCCACTCCATGCACGGCCACATCATATCTGTCATGTCATGTCCCGGACCGCGCGCTCGACCGGTCGACCGACCCGGTCACCCGGACCCATGCCATGGCCCGGCCGGCCGGCCCAGACTTTTTTTGTAGACTCTCATTCTCGATCACATGTACTGATGTCATTTAGAGAGTAAGCTACATGCCATGATTGCCAAGAGTTCATAAACTCTTGCTACATGTGATCGGGACCGCACTGGGACATGTAGATCTGCTGTAGAGTCTACTCAGATAAAAGTGTCTTTACTTCTGCTGAGTAAATCTACTTTTGCTTTTGCTTTTGCTAATGCCTTCTATTGGTTCTGGTAATTAGGATATGAGTAGGGGAGGAGAAGCCGAGTGAGGCATGGCTCACCTGAAAAATGTGAGCGTGGCGGAGTATAATGCCGGCATTCCTTCAACCATGCAGGTGCCGGATGATGCCGCAGCAACATGTCAGACGTATTATTACCGACAGAGGGTAACGAAGGAAGAGTGTGAGTTGCTGCTCAGAAGGAAACCCATTGGAACGTTCATTGCTCGAGACAGTTCCACGTTTGTTGGTGGGTTTTGTGTTATGATGCGCGTAAACGAAAATGGCACAACCGTGACGAGGTCGTATCTGTTGGAAAAGGTTCCTGCTGGCGTTCATCTTCGGCTGACTGAGGAGGATGTTTTCCCTACTTTATACCAGTTTATTTACGCCCACACGAAAGAAAAAATGGTGTTGCCAAGTCGGCTAACATTACCAACAAGTGACTGGCTGGCTACTATAGACCCAGCATTATCCACAAAGACCATAATAGTATCATCAGGACCTATGCTACCACCAAAGCCAGACGATTTGCCTTTTCGACCACCTAAAGCAGATGCATCTCGTGGTAGGCTCCCACCAACACCTGGTGAAAGTGGTCCTCCAGCACGACCACCGAAGGGAGGTGCACCAGACCATGGGCGGTCTTCTTCGTCATCCGACAGCCTACCTCCTCGGCCGCCTAAAGGAGGTGGGAGTACCGAGCCCTTCCCACCACGACCGCCCAAGTCACCTGGTCCCGCCCTTCCCCCGCCGATTCCTGACAGTGCAGAGCCTCTGCCGCGACGGCCACCCAAGTCACCTGGCCCTGGCCTCCCCCCGCCGATACCTGATAGTGCAGAGCCGCTGCCGGCACGACCACCTAAGACAGGTGGTTCCAGCTTCCCCCCACCCAAGCCGAAAGATCGCGTCGTTGTTAACTCGTCATTTGAGGTTGACGAAGTGGAGTGTGAGCTGTACTACTATGGCTGCATGGATACGTGGGCAGATTCCCACACTGAGTGCATCTTTCAGACCTATCTAGAACTGGTGGAGATCCGAGATGTGGTGCCGAATAAAGTCACATTCAAAATGGGTGGTCAGAGTATAACCATTGAAGACAAGGGATCGAAACAGTTCATCCGTCGGCACTATCAGATCAAATCAATCCTGCATTTTGATCTGGATCCTGACCAAAGAACATGCAAGGTGAAGAAAGAGAAGAAGCCACTCAGCGTCTTTGGCATGGTTATTCGAAAGCCTGGCCAGGACAAGAATCTGTGTCATCTATTTGCATCGCAGCATGTTGCTGCCAGTGGCGTTATCGATGCTGTGCAAGCCGCCATTGACATGATTTGTGGTGCTGGAACCTAAACTGTCAAATAACTACTACTAACTGCACACAATCACACTCAGTCTCACAAAAAATATGGAAAGTATTTTTTAACTCCGCTTGGTCTCTCACTGCAAAAAGATGTCAACACTCCATACATCTTGTCTCTGGGTTTTGAAGAAGTAGAGTACGAGTGTACTAGTACTGTAAAAGCAGAAATTTTCGGTGGTGTGATATTTTCGGTACTCTCCAAAATCGGCGGTCCGGTGGAGGGAAATTTTCAGTAAACCCATTTTCCAGGTAAGTACTGTACTAGTACTAGTACCTAAATTTTCGGTGCGTTATGTCTAGGGCTGAAACGATCGTGGATTTTCACCTATTAATTACTCTGTAGCGGCCTGATTGATGTTACATCACTTCATATATACAAGCATGCGCAAGAAAATAAATCATCCACTCTTTGGCCTCAACTTCTTTGTTGTCTGGTTGGCCAAAGTAGCCGTCGTCTCGGTCCCGACGTAAAACTCTAAATTGCATTAGTGACAGGGTAGCTCAGAAATATGGCAGTTATAAAGTCAATTTAATCTCAGAATATGCACCATGCCCCTAGCAACTGCATACTCACAGTGGAAACTGAAACTTCACTAAAAAACGAGGGTTTTCAGTACTTTTTGGACTCAGAATCCCTAACGAGTAATCTTGAACGTAACGATTACTTGATTGATAAGGAATTATCGATCGCTTTATTTTAATAGCGAGTAATTGGTATAATCGTTTCAGCCCTAGTTTATCTTAAGTAAAAATTGCCGGCACCCAAGTTTTAATACCGAAAAAAGAACTCCACCGAATTTTTCTGCTTTTACAGGTCATTTGCCAAAATAATACCTAGCAGCTACAAGACTTGCGCACTTCGTGTACCATGAAATACCATTGATCCGCCTCCTGTTGAATTTCTAGTCAATTTTCTACCTGTGAAGGGACTTCAGAGTATGTTGAAATACGATGTTGAGCTGACGCATGCACTGCGATACACGATACATGTACGTGCCAGTGCAGGTGTGCCTGTGGATGAAAATGTGCATAATCTAGCAAGGCAAGCCTGATATTTTCGCAGTTGCACATACCAGTACCGCACTTGAGAGCCTTGATCTAATTCCCGCACCCTGTCCTGTCGACGACCTGGGAAGTGGCGTGGGGGGGGGGGGGGCAACCGCACTTAACGGTAGTTGCATACACATTTTAGTACAAGTACATACAAATCATCCATACATGCCAGTTCCGCGATTGGGTGCACTTCGAGTCACAGGTACACGAACAACTTGAACTCTGTACGCAACATGTACTCGTACTCTCTGCAAGGCCAAGTCTTTGCAAACTACTTACCATAGTCGCGTATAAAATCAAATATAAATGTGAACATGTTCAATGCTAAACACAGATGACTGCTTATATCAAGGAAGGGCCAGTTTGTAAACAAATGGCATTGACAGCAGATAGAATCCATGCTGGGAAGGCTGCGGAATTGGATGTCGCTGCTGCTAAGACCGTGTGGAAGGGCAGTATCATCTTGAAGTGAATATGTCTACACCAAATATGTGTGATATGCACACGCGCACGCACATACGCACGCACACAGCAGGATAATCGTTGACAGACCTTCAAGGCGCAAAAGCAGATTAGCATTCATGTACCATTTTATTGATTTTATTGATGACAAGAGTAATGAGTACTAGTATTAGGATGAAAAATACTGCTGGCCCTGGCCTAGTAAGGCTTGAACTTTCTACCAGACTTGTGTTGCTGTTTCATCTTCGTCTGACGATTGGCTGACCCTGTTGCAGCCTCCGCAGACTGGACAGCACAGAGCAAGCAAAATACACACACATAATTTGTAAAGCAGCAGGGGTGGTATGTGCACCACACAAGATAATAATCCCAGTGCCATTGGCGATGGACAACACTAGCAAACTCTGGGAATCTATGCCACACACTAAGGGGCCATCCGGCACGATCAATAAAGTTTAGTTATGAGTCTTATGACCCTCCCCCACCCACCTAACCCCTTCAATGAAAAAATATATTGACTTCATAGCTAGAATAGATTGACGTTCAGATATCAAAATGTACAAAACAAAACCCTTCTTGACCCACCCACAAACGATACTTTTTCGTTTCTTGTACAAGTAAAATATTGATAATTGTGGATGGCCCCTAAGGGCATGTTCGATTGGTAGGATCGGGATCCCGATCCACCGGATCCACTGGATTCGCACCCTTTCGATTGGTCGAATCCGGATCCCGATCCTTCGGATTTGGATCCAGTCAACCCACCTCGGAGAGCAGGGTTGACCGGATCCAACGGATCCAAATGTGACCTTTGTGTGTATATGGCGGGTGAAAATCGCTTTTGTACACATTGTGGTACGCACACGTGGATCGAGATACAGCTTGTCGAATTTTTGTATAACTTGCACGGTGAGTATGACTTTTTATTACTTCGTCAACATGGCAACAGTCAAGACCCAAAAAAGTGTCCAGTTGACTCTGAAGGATCCGACGGATCTGAGATCTGGATCCCGATCCCGACCAATCGAACATGCCCTAGCACTCTGCAAAAGTGCCAATCTGACATGAACGTAATTAGAACCCTTGCTACATGTTGTGGGTGAGCCAATAATATAGGTTTTAATACTGATGGTGACGAATCACTTTTTACTGTGGAGGGCACACAGTTCGTGTGACAACCATTCTTTGGCCCGAAACCTTAAGTAATACGACGAGGTCACGGCTTTTCTAAATGTGACTCATTATACTGCTTGAGGAAAGCTTGCTATTCCATCTGACACTCAGATACTAGTCTAACAAATATGTTGAAGGTTTTGATGAATGATATACAAGAGCACAGCAGAGACCCCTGTGATAGGACGCAGTTTACTAGCAGGGCATTTTGATAATGTACAAAACAAAGTCAGACTGTCAGAAGCAAAAGCACTTCTTGCTGTTGTGCGCTGGTGGTGAACTTTGCAAAGGTAACGGTCTCGGCCTAAAGAGCACAGTAGCGGAAGAAGTTCATCAATACATACCGGGGGTTCTGTTTTGGGGGCATTGACCTTGCTTGCAGGCTGTGATGATGGTTGGTTTTCCTCAGGTGATGAAGCAGCGGTCTGTTTAGATGAGCAACCACCTTCTGACCAACTGCATATAGATCCGCTATCGTCTCCAGTGAATAGTACCTGATTCTAAGCCATACAGGGGAGGAGAAAATTAATAGCATCATCAAATCTATCAACTTATCAAGCTGTATAAAGACCCACAAAAACAACACAAGCACCCGACAAAAGTAGCTGATGCTACGTGAAATTTCGTTCCTGTTGCTGAACCTCTCTAATAGCAATCCCACAATATTCATGGATTGCACTATGAGCACAAAGCAGAAGTATGCGCTTGAAGATGCACTAATGATATACAAAACACACACTGGCCAATTGGCCAGCTGCACAGTCTTGATGGATTTCCTAACTTTTACTATTATTCCACAATCACAATCACATACTTGTAGTGCCAATAAACATGTGATGCGGGTGATTTTAACCAGCCATGGTGGGGACTTACCGCATGGTCGTAGCTCATACAGCAGACAGTGGTCTGGTGCCGCTTGGGTAGAGATTTGATGAGATGTACTCCATCCAGATTGACATTCAAAAGGAACAGCTCTCCGCTAAGCAGCACAGGGAAGTACAGAAATGAGCAGAGAGTGCCGGAAATTAAACGGTGCAGGAACATACGTCCATCTGAACTCCACCTGTGTGATTCAGGACTGCAAATATTGAGGGACACTGCATGCATTGAAATGGTGTGTTCCCTCGACTTTACCTGTGATTCCCGGCTGTTGCTGTCAATTGGGTGGATGATGCCTGGTAGAAGCAGTCCACTAAATAATTAACAGTGATATTCGACTGGAAAGCAACAAGAACAGAAACAAGAACAAAAACGATGCAAAGAAATTTGAAAGAATACAATTACAATTCAAAGAGAAATAATCACCCACAAATGAGTGTACTCAACAGCTGAAGGGCTGTTCATAGAGTTCTCAATGCACAATGTCACAAGAGTGCACAATGGAGGAATGTTATAACAGTACAAGGTAAATAATGTCATGAGAGTGCCCAATGCAAAATGTCAGAGTGATCTGAAGATTGCATCAAGCATGACACTCAAAGCACTAAAAAACTAAAGGTTTTGGTTGCAGGAAAAGAGCTTGCTTTCCACACTCAGTCTTCTCTTGAGTGTGTGGCAGTTATTGCCGTGACTCTTTTAGTTTGTGTAGTTCGCTGATGAGGGAAGCTAAAGTTCGTAACGAATTCTTTGCGATCAAAGAAGAACAGCAGCTGGTAAAAGCCAACGTTGCTGAGGATTTCCAAATGACGAAACAATAACAGCATATACTAGTCAAAGCATTGCTATAGCTGAGCCACCAACGCGAGTCAGGCGTTTGGATGGTACAGCGCTTCCGGCGGTTCTATCCAAGAGCAGCCCAGTACACTCGAATACCACGCCACAACTTGGTCCGCTGCGAACGACTCCCTGTCTGCTGTGCCCTGGTGTCAAACTCTGTCCACGGATAATATCAAACATGCTGTCTCCACTCTTTCTGCCACCGTAGAGAGTGTTCTGGACTCACACCACATCACAAAACACCAACCAACTAGTTCATCAGTAAGCCGGAGTACATGCCCGTGGATGACAACCGAGTTGAAAGTAGCCATCAAGAAGAAGAATGATCTGTACAGTGTATATCGGAAGTATCCAACATCGGAAAATTTCGCAGTATATAAACGCTAACGTAATTGCGTACGGTACCTTTCTCGCTCCATCCATCGGCAATACATTCGCTCCCTCCATGCAACTATCTCTCCCCACAACCAGCGTCTTCCTTCCCTTCCCCAGCTCGTTCGTCGGCTTCGGAGCCCCAACAGCACTCGTGTCCTGCCCTCGACTGCCACGGACTCTGCAGGCAGACCTAGCAATTCGTCAATAGGGGGGTTTAGTTCCCACGTAACGGAAACGCGCACGTGGGTGATACACGTAAAATGGATGAAGGGCATCCACGTTGCCATGTTATGTTTAGTCACACGGAACAAACAAAAGCATGAAGCGAAAGGCCCAAACCTGGTCAAAGACGAAGCTACCCGGGCCTAAGAAGCTCATCGAATATTTTGATTTCGTGCTTCGGAAATTTATTCAGCTGAGCACCCTCACAGCTCGCAAAATGTGCTCCATTCTGATTTTCACCCACGTTCTGGCTAGGGGTGCGAGGATTATGCTCGCACGCACCCGATATTATGCTTTCGGGCATTTCCCGCGGAACTTCGAAAGTATTCTCCCAAAACATCGAAAACATTCTCCAGAATTCCCCCCAAAAAAAGAACCCCAGCACGAACCGTGCCTTGCGCATGCTCTTTAGTGTGCAAAATGGACGGTCAGGCACGTGATCACTGCATGCAGGATCTACACTACATGTACTAGATCTACATGACTGTCTGGGTGTTGCTGCATGTACGTGTACGTGCGTCCATGGATGCGCGCTTGTTCTCTGGCAGGTCAAAATTGACAGAATTCCCTCAAAACTCTTCTGAAGGTCAATGGATCTGGAAAAAGATCGATAGAATATTCCCCTAAAATTCCCAAAATTTTCTCAACGATAGTATTCCCAAAATATTCCGGGAATAATCCGCGCACCCCTTGTTCTGGCGGAACGTGGGTGAGCCTCCATACACGGTATGTCGTGAATCAGAAAACGTCTGTACGTGGGTCACTGAGTATCACGTGGTACACACACGTAAAGTACCCACGGATTACGTGGGACTAATAAACCTCCCTAATGTCTATTGCCAACTCCCTGAACAACCAATTTGTAAGCGCTGGAATGGAAATCCCGGCAACTACCCCTATCCTCGTCCTCTCGTCTCTTCCTCCTCAATCTTCTATACTTAGTTTCGTACGGATATCTTCACAAACTGTATTTAAATACGTTGGCAAGCTGCGTTTGCACAAATCCCCTGGAGCAGACGGTATCACTAACGGGCTACTCAAGCAACTAGGTCCATCCCTAGCATATCCCCTGTCCCTGGTCTTCAACACATCTCTAGCCCTCGGGAGCTTCCCCGACCAATGGAAGTCAGCCATTGTCATTCCAATCTACAAGAACAAGGGGGACAAGAACAGGACAACAAACTATAGACCCATCTCCCTCCTATCATATATCTCTAAACTATTTGAACGTATTGTGTATGACCGTCTGTATACACACATGCCCCTCTTCTCCACCCAGCCCAATCTGGGTTTTGCTGCAAGGACTGCACCCCCCTCCAGCTTTCCCACTTACTCCACAAGCTGTGCTCGATTAGAGACTCACGTCATGTAGCTTGTGTTTGCTTTTTTGACCTGCAAAAGGCGTTTGACACTGTATGGCATAGGGGCCTGATCGCAAAGCTCCGGGCCCACGGTGTAACGGGAACTCTAATTGACTGGATTTCCAGTTACCTGTGTAACCGGTCACAAAGTGTATTAGTAAACGGTACGTTGTCCGAGTCAAAACCTGTCACGTCTGGAGTGCCTCAAGGTTCAATCCTGGGGCCTTTTCTCTTCTTAGTCTATGTGAATTACCTACCATACGAGATTCCAGATGTGTCCCTGTTTGCGGATGACACTGCTGCCCTTGCCTCTTCGCCGACCTACTCCAGCCTCTACCCCATTGTTCAGGAGAAGATATCCGCCACTACCAATTGAATGCGGAAGTGGTTTCTGCGCCCAAACGTAGATAAAACGGAACTCATATTCTTTCCATCTCTTCCCGATCCCCTTCCCACCTTCCGTTTCCCCGATTCACCCCCTGCTTCATCATTAACGATTACATCTAGCCATAAGCATCTTGGCATTGTATTCGATTCTTCTCTATCTTGGTCCGCCTACATTGACCACGTTTTGTCCCGTGTTTCACGTACTGTAGGCATTATGACGTCCCATTTCTCTCACTTACCCACCAGTTGTAGGGTATGTTTTTTTAAATAAATCTTACATTCTTCCACTCTTTCTTTATGGATACCCTGCATGGTCTACCATTACGAAGTCCCAACTGGAGAGGTTGAAAATTCTCAACCGCCGTATCCTCCGCATGACGAGAGAGCTTGGAAGCTCAGGGCCCTACGCTATGCTTTTTTGCCTTGATGACCTAGACAAAAAAAAGCATAGGGATGTTATAAATTCTTTAAAAAAATCCTTTTTTTTAAGACATAACCTGGGATTCGAACCCGCACTATCGCGCCCTGCATGCATCCCCTGATACACTTCGCATACATACTAATTCTTCCAAGTTGCTTCACATTATGATCTTGCATTTGAAAGCCCTATTTGAATATGCATTGTGGCCAGCCGTCTTTGATGGTACGGTACGGTAGGGATAGGTACGGGACAGGTACGATCGAGGGTAATACGACACCGTCTCCCGTACCGTACCATCAAACACAGCTGGCCACATACAGCTGCCCGCAATATTCAAATAGGGCTTTCAAACGCAAGATAATAACGTAAAGCAACTTAGAAGAATGGGTATGAATGCGAAGTGTATGGGGGAATGCATGTAGGGCGATAGTGCGGGTTCGAATCCCAGGATATGCCTGAAAAAAAATAGGAGAATTGAAAAATTTATAACATCCCTATGATTTTTTGCCGTCAGATACGGGATAGCGCCAGGCGTGACACAAACAAACAAACAAACACACACACAAATACCAAATTAAAGCTGTGTGGACCCTGGCTAGCGCCAGACGTTACTGAAGTTACTGAAGTAACGTCTTCTGCATAGCTATGGGAATAATTATTATTTAGAACTGGCCGCTACATTTCTAACTCGGACTTGTACAAAATTGCAACCTGTGCCCTCTCCCCCCCCCCCCTTGCAGAGTTATCTCGATGTTATAATGTGCTGTCTTGTGCAATTGGTTTGTTTCGAACTCCCCCACACGTAGTAAAGTCCGTCTCCCCCGAGCTACCACATCTCTGTTTGTATCTTCCCCCTTTTTCAGCTCTTATACTAAATGGCTGGCGTTGCCCCTTCATGTCCGTCAGGCAAAGTCGCTTCCCTCGTTTCGCAATCTTGCAAAGCAGCATTTCAACATTCCCATTCAATAGTCAGTATACAGTAAAACCTGTAATGGCCACCACTCGGATATGGCCACCACTTTTCCTTGTCACAGACGCATTCACATTCAAAACAGCTCGGATAAGGCGACCACTCGCTCAACGCGACCGACGACCACCCACCCGCGACCGCGTTGCACAGTGCTAGTACATGTAAATGTATGCATTGCATGGTGCGCCATGCATGGTGGATCTACACATCAGTGCGGGAAGTGTACACTTGACAGGTCTGAGGACTCTAGTACACATGAGTCGTGATAGAGTAGCATAGGTGTGTGCACTGTGATACACTGATCAAAATGATGTATCACATGTGGATATGGTCACGTGACCCACTGAACCTGGATAAGTGTGTGTCCCATATGGTGCAGTGGTATGTGCAGCGATTTCCAATCGATAGGTTGCGGGTTCGATTCCCGACGATTATGGTCACACACGTCTTTCTTCTCTTTCTAAGACTCTTCCTGACTTTTCTTTCATTCTCCTGGGTGGTTACCAACAGCCAGTGCATGCCGGAGTATGTGGTGTGATGTGTGTGCGGGAAAAAAAAATGAAAAAAAGAGACCAAAAATAGGGATTCACTGGCCAGAAAAAGTCACTTCAAATAGCTGTATGGTGTAGACCAGGCTGAAAAGTGACGGTCAATTCTTCAGCCTTGCAAGCTGTTGAATGGTGCAATCCCAGCACAAGTTGCTATGGCATCTGCCGTAGCATTGCTATCATCGCCTCTGGCGATGGGCGTCAGTAAGGTCAGTAAGGATAAGAAGACCACCTGGCCACGGCGACCACTTTTTCTCGTCCCTTGAGAGGTCGCCTTAAGACAAGTTTCACTGTACCTGTTTAGTCTCGGTCGTCTCATGTCGGCTGTACTGCTCCCTTTCCTCTCTTACTTACCATGGTATTGGTGCACCACTACACTTCTTATACTTCCTTTCTACGCCATGGCTGGCAAACGCCCCCTCCTCATCTATATTGGCACTGATTCATCTTTAGCCACTGGAAGGTGTAATAATAATAATAATAATAATAATAATAACATTGTCCAGTCATTGACCCAGCTGCCTGGGACCTCGTACCTACAGGTGGGCCAGGTTCACGGAATGGCACAACGGTAGTTTGAACGTTCCGCGGCTACGAGAAGGCAGTGACCCTACCCAGAAACTGAGCCCCTCCTGCTCAACTTTCTGGTGTTCTGGTAGACCAACGGTGCAAGCGTCTCCTCACTAATAAGGTTGACTGTCCAACCAGTGAAGCATCATCAAGTGCTTGCAGGCGTCGATATCACAGCGTTTGCATCACCCATGCCCAGGATCAAGCTAGTACTGCAGGGCGCTCCTCGAGCTGAAATCTCCCAACCAGCAGGCAGGATGAGAGGTGCTGTGACCTTGGAGGAGCTTGGGATAGAGTCTACCCACCTAGAGTGTACTAACTAGCCCGGTATGAGGCATCTATGCTATGGTGTGCTGTGACTAGTCTATTTCTTACCATGGCCTCCTCCACTGTGTGAGCCAATATTACTACACTGCTGGAGATCTATCTAAGCAACTACACGTTCAGGGGGGGGGGGGGGGGCACACAGGGCGATGCAAGTGAGTACGCGTGTGCTTTTGCTTGTGCGGTATGTAATAGGACGAGAGCGATCATCCAGACACTCCTAACTTTCAATATCCATAGTGCTCTGACAGTGACGCGTAGCCTGGATCTATGCCCATATCACCCTTATCACATGCTACCCCCGAAATTTCAGGCGGCTTTGAGCCCAACTACCTCATGTGCTTAGTGGTGGATACATGCGGTGCTACGGGAACGCGAGTATACCATCCTTACCGCGTTCCTTTGAGTTCTAGTGCGCAGAATAAATGTACTTGAAAAAACTAACAACACACGCCTGCCCCACATTGCGTGTATTTCAACAGGTGCTGGTTGTTCTGGGGTGTCCGTTGTGATGCTACAAGTCTCTGTGTTGTTTTGAGTTTGAGCGAGTCAGGCTGAGGGTCATGCACAACACTAGGGAAACAACCTGCCTACAAAATAAATATCTGCATGCACTCACATTCTCCTTGAGGGTTTGACGAACATCACCATGGTGACCAAGCTGCTGTGCCTAGACAGCAAAACACACAGACATACAAACACAAATTGAAACTCAGCAAAACTAGGCCCAGCTAGATCAAGGAGGGAAAGCTAGGACTCTGTTCGCCACAATACATTATGCCGAAAACAGGAAGAACCACTGCTGCTCACTCACACAGCAAAAAAGGCACAAGGGAAAAAAAGAAAAAAAGCTTCTGAAAACCACAAATCACAAAGAACTGTGAATTGGCAGACACAAATCCACCAACAGGCAAATTCATCATCAGCCACCAGCCACCACCCGGATTCGAACCGGGGGGGATCTCCTGTTTACTAGACAGGCGCTTTAACCCCTAAGCCATGGCGGCAGAACACAATCTGACCTGAACACACCGGTCAGTAGTAGTGTGTTTTGTGTTTTATCTTTCTCTCTCTCTCTCTCTCTCTCTCTCTCTCTCTCATTTTTTTTTCTTTTCTATAATTTCCCCATATGAGTTCCTATCAGTTGCTGTGAACACCTTGAGTGGAGAGCGCTTGCTCGAGCGTTGAACCGGGTTCTTAATCCACCATACCCAGTTCGCAAGGCTGGGCGGGGTTGTGAGCAGGCTTTCATTTCATCTTTTCTTATTATTTCTTATTATTTCTGCTTTTCATCTCATTACAAAAATTCTGCGCTTTTTCTCCATCTGCGCATAAAATCTAGACTGACAACCTGCTTGTTAAATCATGCACCTGCTTTCAGGCGTAAAAACCCTGTTGTAGAGGTCTCAGTCCTCATTTGTTAGACTTACCTGTCTTTATAAATGTAACTTACTCTCTCTCTCTCTCTCTCTCTCTCTCTCTCTCTCTCTCTCTCTCTCTCTCTCTCTCTCTCTCTCTCTCTCTCTGAGGCGCTACGGATTTTGTATACGTTGTTTTCGAGCAGTGAAATGTTCCAGAGTACGGAACTTACCGGTATGTGTTTGCCGTCATTGCCTAGGTTACGATCGCAAACACTCACATTCCCGCGCCATGCCTTTATATTTTGAAAATTTGTACCGAAATCAAAACTTACCGCGGAAAATTGATGTTTGTCGTACCAAATCTGTACGAGAAAAATCTTTCTGCTTTTCGACACACTATGGTGGTTTTTCAGTCAGGTACTTATCCCTGTTGCCACTGGCCTTGGCCTACGGCCTACGGCGATGTATTGTAGGCCACCATTTCGCTTCACGTTGCTTGTGGGCAATTTTGTTGCAGTGACAAATAGCTACAGTGTGACATGAAGTGGCGTGTCCGCAATGCAATTGTGGATTATACAAGAAAAGTCCAAAGTAATGTACAACTCTAGCTGCAAAGCACGCAACGCATCACGTCGCGAAAGTTGAGCCAAGCTTGACTTCTGTGATCAACCAGTTGCAATGATTCCGAATGCTACGGGCGAGAAGTGGCGTTTTCTCGGTTTCGCGGCTGTTGCATTGCATCGCATCGCATAAATCCTTCCGTGAATCCGCTTTTAACTTTTCAGGATGTTGCTGTACAAGGCAGATGTATACCTGCTCTGTCAATCATTGCATGACCAGCAAGAGGCCACGGTGAATGAACACTTGGCAGAAGGCAAGCTCAATAAAGCATGCACCGTGTTAGAAATGTATGCATGCACGCACATGGGCGTGCACACACAAACGAGCACACACACACACACACACACACACACACACACACACACACACACACACACACACACACACACACACACACACACAGTCATGGTCACGGTTGCTCACCTCATCAATATGCCAGAAAAGCACCGTCTCTGTAAGAGTCAGGCAATACGCATATTCAGATACTGGGCCAAAGAAGCCAGCTTGCGACTGCACATGTCCGTACCAGGGAATAGAACAGACACACAGAAATACACACATCAGGAACGTCGCTTGATAAGTTTAGAGAGTACAACCACAACCAGCTCTGATAGAAAGAAGACCATAGGTAGTGTGTCAATATTGTTCCTGAAGCTAAGTGATTCTACAACAGCCGAGCAGGAACACTTTCAGTGACTCAGTCAGTTGAGTCCATCACACTACAGTCCATTCAGAAAAAGATGGACTTCTAGCTTTTGGCCATAAATGGGTCAAACTTTGAGTTCTTTTTCTGTAATCCCTTATGGAATCCTCTTCCAATTATGTTTCTGAAGTTTTTTTGTCCAAAAAGCAAGCCATAACAAGAATAGAATTTCGGCCAGGTTTTGCCCCAAAAGCACTGAATCGGGAAAAACCATAAAAATCCAGGCCGTTTGACCCCGTGTGCAACATTATTAACAGTGCATTGTGCGGTTCGAACCACAGTTCAGGTACCAAATACGGGAGCTCACCAGAGCCAGGGCCCATCTTTTTATGAATGGACTGTATACCATGGTACGGTGCGGAGGGCCTGTTTTCAGCCAATCAGCGCTCATCTAGCCATGGTTATATTGGCCAGTATAAATCCCGCGCGGCATTTATATTGAATATAAATCCCGGTGCACGGTACGTACGCTAGGGCACTGCCACCGTACAAGTATTAGTTCACTGCCTGAAAGGCAGTGAACTTGTACGACGGCAGCACTCCAGCACACGGACCATTCACAACAGACACAACATACACCACATGCACGTGTACACTCCACACAGAACGGCATTACTGACGAGGAACAGTGCACAATGGAAAAGAAGAATGACTTGGAATTCGTCTACCGAGTATTCTACATGTATTATACTGAAACTGAGGATAAAGAACGTCAAATAACCACGAAGTATCCCGAATGGGTCAGCAATTTACATTGTACTTCAAATAGTTGAAGATCATCAACAGACTGTCTCCTTCGTAACTAAGTTTATGCTTCAAATCCACCTAAACCGATTGGAATAACGCTAGAATGGATTGAAATGTGATACAGTGATACAAAACAGTGTATGCAAATGCATCTACTTGCAAGTAAGCAAACCTGATTATAAGATGCCGCATGTGAAAATCAGCACTGTACCATAATCACGATAATAGTAACACTTACTCCCAAAGAGTCCAGACTGTACTGTAGTCTAACTAGTGACGGTAGTTTGATTCAACGACAACTCCAGCACCCCAGCAATTCAGTTGACTTCCGCATCGCTCACGAGACAATATGCTACAATATGCACTGGAACTGAAAGGAAATCTGATGCCAAACATCCACGGAGGAATCTCCTTCTGATCTTACTCGACCATTCTTTCAATTGACAACTGATAACCAGCAGAACATGTTCATGTACTGTATGATGTAGGAGATCTCCAAATAGGTTCGTTGTTCTGGAAATGCGTAGGGGTACCTGGCATAAGTAGGATATGACCCTCGTAGTCGGGTTATACCGTACCCTCATATAAATCCCTCCTGCTATCGCAGTCGGGATTTATATTCAGCCGGTATAACCCTCTGACTCGGGTTATATCCTCTACGTATATCATCATACTTAACCCATTTACGGGTACAGGTCATGGCACCCAGGCTCAGCACTCCTTATTTGGCAATGAAAAAGACGTATACCGTACTCGCGCTATTAGTGCCCCTGGGGCACTATTTTTTCAATGTCCATCACAGATGGGGCAGTATTCAAGAGAGGGCACTATTCGAGAGAGGGCACTATTTTTTCATTGCTGGTACATTTGTGTCATCCAGCATAAAACAAAGAAAAACAGAGCCTAACGTGTACTGTAAACGCTCACGACTCCACAGAAACGGGAACAAGACCTGCGATTTTGTTCCTGAAAACACCAGTGCAAAGCAATGGCCAAGAACATTAGCAAAAGAACACCAAACTTGCACATGGGCTTGGTTACAAGACCGGGGGGGGAGGGGCACTATTCAAGAGAGGGCTTTATTTTTCACTGGCTCTTGGAGACTAGGGCACTATTCGAGATAGGGCACTATTCAAGAGAGGGCTCTAATCGCGTGAGTATGGTATATACGTCCTCAGCGCCTGTGCGTCATTTTCAATGACGTATATATACGTCTTTAGCGCTGAATGGGTTAACAATGTACCTACTTTTACATGACCATGCATGTGTACTATTCCCTTGATGCACGCTGAAGGCTCTTCCTAAAGCTGTATTGTTCAATGTCAGTTCTCACCACTGATGACTCCGCGTTCAGCACTGACTCGAGAGTATCATCCGGATCTGCTACCGACGTATCAATGATGCACACAAGACCATCCTGAACAGACGCGTGCGTGCACACACGCACACACATACACACACACACACACACGCACATGTACATGTACATGCACATACGCAAGCAAGCACGCACACACAACGGCAATATTGAAAATCGTTCATTGCCACGAGATGACTATGGGGCAAAAAATGGCCTAAGAGACCAACCCTCTGCTGCTGAGCTAATCTACTATGCCATAATGGACTACTGAAGATCGGTAAAAAACACTTACTGAGCATCGGCTTTATCTGTACACAAGTCTCTTATGCATGTTCATATACTAACACAAGCGTTGTGAAGCACAGCATGGCCCTGATCACATGACATAATGTATGACATCATTGACACATTGGACACGTTCAATAGACACGTATTGTATGTAGATATGGCAACTACTCACTAGAGATCCTGAGCACAGGTACTTCTTGTCTGAAGGTGAGAAGCAAAGCTACAGCATGCACATGCACACACACACACACACACGCACACACACACACACGCGCGCGCGAGCGCGAGCGCACACATACACACAGACACACAGACTCAGACCTGGTGAAAAAGATTACGTGTCCATACACCAGGTGTACATAATGATCAAGTGCACACAAGATTCATACACGCCTACAAGACGAAATGACTTAATTGAGTGTCACACTATTTATAGATCTTCAAAGTGCTAAGAGTACCCTCGAAAGCAACGCTTCGTCCAGATAATGTGTACAGAAGACAGCACAGTGACATAGTGCACACGCTCTATTATAAAGTCTGGTTCTCTACAAGCCATGGAGTGATTGTCAGTGGTTACACTGGATACTACTGTGCAGTAGTCTATAGTCAAATCAATGCATACAAACACGTCATGACCGTATACATAGCAGAAAGTAGTACTTTACTACTCCCTGATATTTATACATATGTGGCTACAGGACACTGTGAAGCAGCAGCAACATGGGTCTTACGTTTGTGATAGTATCAGAGTGAGCCTCATCATATTCCATCACAGCGCCTCCTCCTCGCACATCCCTGTAGAGATAGGAAGCCAAATTCGTGAGGAAAAAGGAGAGAGAGGGACCGAGAGAGAGAGAGAGAGACAGAGAGAGATAGATTAAGATTCAACTTCTGATAAATTCCGAAGAATGGGCTTTTTCGGCCTTTGACCACTTGGGTCTGATCTACCCACCTCCCATCACTTTAGGAGTTGCATATACACCTTGATAACAGTTACGTGAGAATGGTGGCGCTCCTACGGATGCGGAAACTCAGTCTAACTGACTCTGATGAGAATCGTCACAGTTCTGTGGTGATGTTTAACTGTTTTGCAGTCCCGCAATGAAGCGTCATCTATACCGATCTATACTGATCGATACATCGCTTTTGGTAACGAGCGCGATGAGTCGGCACCGATGTAGGAGCGGAAGAACTTAAAAGATGATGGTACAACATGCTGATCACAACGCGTGCAAGTAAGCCACAGAGGTAAGAAAAGAAAGGGATGGCCACCAGCTGTGCTCTGTGGCTCTAGTGCAGTCAAGCTGCATCGCTATACGTACGCACACATACTGATTAGATTACGAGTGCGAGTATGAACATGTGATTTACTCCATGTATCAACACTACAGAGTAGAAGTGCTGTACGGCAAGTAGATGGCATGTGAGTCCCACAACAAACTCCTGCAACTGAAAATTATGAGTTACCTCCGGCAAATCGTTTGAAACCCTGACTTACCAGAGTAAGACACTTGCTGCATCTTCTCCTTCTACCTTTATTGCCTCTGTACCAGCAGCAACACGGCCCGTCTCCCCGCAGCATGCCACGGATGATAGCTGTCCCGTTCCTGCACATCAGAATGAACAAACGAGAGATAGGACATATGTTGTGGAAAACAGCCTGATACGCTGACAAAGCAAGCCGGTACATGCACAACACACACCTACACAACCACACACCTACAAAAAGCTAAAAACACATCCTGACACGATCACACACCCACACAAACACAGCAAGGTAGCTTCCAGTGCACATGTGTACCTACACCTATGCAGCTTCACTGTACTCAAGTATGCCATAGTTGCACCTGAAATACACGTGCATAATGCACACATTCAGAATCAGCACTTTAAACCGGTCTTTGACATGCATGGATCTGGCTAGACTTACTCGATGTTGGAGAGAATTTTTTCATCGCTTCCTTTTTGGGATATCGTACATCCCAGCCTCTACACATAGCGAAACAAAAGAGTACACAAGTCTTGGCAATGCTGCATTTCGAACATCAATGTCCTTGTAGTAATCAACGTCTTTCAACTAATAATATTACATAACCCTATCACAAATACCATGACTGCACATGCACTGTAGAAGCTATAGATTGCAGACACAGCAGAGATCAGATAAAGGTACAGATTTCAGACACACAAGAGACCACACAAAGGGAAAGATCGCAGACACACCAGAGACCAAAGGTACAGATTAGGGACACACCAAGGAGCAGACAAGGGTTTAGATATCCTGCATATTTTGGCGTACTGATAAGACGCATCACAACTTGATTGTGAACAATTGGGCCTGAACAAGTATGTCCTGAATTGTCCAGTGTTACAACCACCACGGTGGCATATTGCGGGCTTACTAGGACCCGATCGTAGCATGTGACGTATGATGCACGTGCAAGTGCATGCCTTCTGCTTTGTACACTTCAGAGCTCTTTTCCAGGCCCTTGGAGGTGCCGTGATAAACTTTCTGTCATTTTGCCACGGTGAATGTCACGTGGCCATTTTCCCATGACAACTTTCCCATTGAGCCAAGTGAAAACGTCAGCCTGAATGTGCCCTATGGAAGGCTTTACTGCACTGTAAGTTACAGGGACAATGCTGACAAAGACGCATGCACACACGCACACACATGAACACGTGTGGCCAACATTGTATTGTGCTGGTATAATGAATACTAGCCTCAGCCTGATCTCACAACAATATAAAAGAGCGATCAGGGGCATCCCAACACACACCTTACAACACCGTCATCACTAGCTGACCAGAGAATGTTCGGGTCGGCACTGCTGGCGGCAATACTTCGCACCGTGTCCTGCAGACCTAGACAGGCCAAGAAGAACACAGAATACATGACATCTCAAACAGGTCTTACTGGCATTTGCTAGCAACTCGGCCAAATCACCTTTTTCACACATAAAAAAATACAAGGTATTGATTGCACTTGGCAAATCAACTACAGTACAACATTGCACCAATCCTCCTGACTATTGGACACCATGCAGATCATTATTAAAGATGATCAAAAGATTGCCTGGCCAGGTTAGCGTTATCACTCTTTGGTTGCACATGTACAATGTGTTTTAGTTCATCTTTGATTAATACCAGTCCCAGCATATAGAAACTAGCAAGGCTATTCTGATAGTTGCTCAGCAATGCATTGACCTGTACTGTAATAGTGATGAACACACTTACCAATGGTGCTCAAGCAGGACAGGGTGCTAGGTGAGTGAAGTCGAATATTCTTGCCTCCTACCCATGAGGATACAAAGATCACAAAAGAACGCAATATAGGAGGTTCTCGATATCGGTGGGGAGATAGAGAGGTGTCACACAATATCAACATTCTGGAGACTTGTCTGATAGGGAGACTAGGCACCTTTGCCAATGACACATCAAACACCAAAGCAAGATACTTCATACTTCCTTCTTAGGCAGAGCATGCATGTTCCTGATTATCCTGCCTGAGTGGTAGAACGGAAAAAGACAGTTCACTATAAAACTGCACGCGTTCGATGTTCATGTAAGACCTTACAATGCATGACCTCCAACATGACCCAGATGACAGGCTATGGATACAGAGTCAGGCAGGTTATCGAAACCTGGACAGATTATGGACAGAAAGAGAGAGAGAGAGAGAGAGAGAGAGAGAGAGAGAGAGAGAGAGAGAGAGAGAGAGAGAGAGAGAGAGAGAGAGAGAGAGAGAGAGAGAAAGAAAGAAAGAAAGAAAAAAGAGAGAGAGAGAGAGAGAGAGGGGGTGGGGGGTGGAGGGGAAAAGCTGACAAACAAAAGTTCATCAGCAAATCTACCCTTCCCAAGCACCCACTGTTGTGGGGCTTTCAACACAACAAGTTCAGACTGACCTGCGGCAGCAAGAACTTGATCCGAGCTAGTTCTGCACAAGAACAACGGGCACACGTGTGAAAGGAGAATTGACTGCTGAGAGGAGTAAAGAACAGAGCTGGGCTAGAAGGCACTTCAAATTAGGGCAGTGTCGGGTAGTGGTTTCTTTCGGTATCGGAATGGTTTACTGACCAACACTCAGTCACACTGAGCCAAACTCTGCTGTTTGCTGACAGGTCATTGGATGCCATTCCCCATCAATTGCCCAGTATGCCAAGAACACAAGGTGCAGGGACAGGGGTGCTCCAAGCCTCATATGCGGCTCTATGCCAAGCAGAGCCTCAGAGACAACCAAAAAGAACTTGGCAGGGCAGTAGGTAAGTTGGCCTACACCTGCAACAGTTCCTGTCCTGTATTGAAGCCGACAGTAACAGTGTTCTACACGTAGCAGGAAGTACTGTAGTAAAAATAGAAGTATTTTACTACTACCCTGGTGTGGCTTGTGCACGTCAAGGAGAATCTTAATTGCAATTGGGTAATAAATTATTGAGCTCTGTTCCGAATCCCTTCCCAATTCGGACCTTCCCGCAACCAATGCGCTGACTCGATCCACATCTAGTCATACAGCGGCTCACACAATCATTCTTGAAGATTGTATAAGAAACTTTCTCAGGTTTTCAAACCCAAATTGCAGATCTTGCTGAACTTGTTCAACTCTGTGAACCAAGAACTCAGTATGAGTCCTGAGTGCAAGTTATACAATGTACCAATGTGCAATGACCTGAGGAGAGTGGCATAGTGTGCTTATATAGCAAGCAGCAAGGCGATAATGTTATCAGCAAGCTGACAAGAGACACAAGCGGAATATGCAAACATCTAGAAGAAAGTTTACAGGTGTGAAACAGTGCCATGTGCATGTGTGATAAATGCAAGATAGGTGACAGTTCCTTCGCGACACAAAGCCGTTGTGCTACATGAATGGTATGCATGGTAGGTAAGTACAGAGCATCTAACATGGTAAAGTCATGATGCGTGACCTCCAAGCGTTCACATGCTGTCAATGGGTGACACAACTATTAGTTCCTTGGCCTATGCTCATACATATTCCAACAAGCTCCCCTATTTCTCTGCTGGCCATGATAATATTTGCTTTCACTGTGGGTGCCGAGATGATATATCACTTTTGGATGATCACTATCCACTCTGTAGCATGTGCCAGATGGTGAAAGTGAAGTCCATGAAAAAGCGCTTCGGCGCTGCCACAAGTACTTGTTATCTTTCCGCTTCCTGCCACTGCTGACAGTTCTGGCTATTGGTGATATCACCTTCACTACTTTCTTCATCATAATTATTCTTTTTGTTTCTCAGTTTCGCAAGCCGTGCCTAAGTCGATACAAGTATATGTACAAGGATTATCTTGGTTTAACTGCATGACAATTCTTTATCCTTTACAATTACTTGTAATGGATAAAGAATTGTCATGCAGTCAAACCAATATTTAACAGATATGAACTCTAATCGACTTGAGAGGGGGGCATGTGCATCACACACTTTTTGCGAGTGTGTGCTTACAAGCTTCTGAATGGTGTAATCCTAGCACAAGTCGGTATGTCTAACATAGCTTGCTCGCTATCATCGCTACAGCGATGGGCAGGGTGAAAGTGGAACTGCACGTGACCAGCACATGCATATGTGAGGGGGGGGGGGGCATATGCATTATGCACTTTTTGATTCTTCCAGCACCAAAACGGTTCCAAAATGAAGAGAAAACGGAAACGACATGTGTGAGGATGTCAAAACCCACTTGACGGCCGTGCAAATGGAAATGAAGCCATGTCGTGTCTCGAAAAAATGACGATTGACTGTCACATGGCCTTCTGTCCCCGGGGAAAATTGCGGAAAAAAATCGCAAAAAAACGCGGGGAAAAACGCGGCATAATATGGCATAATTTGCGGTGAATTTGCAGTAAATATGCGGTAAATATGCGGTGAATAATATTGATGTGCGGCAATTTTCAGTGAGTATGTAGTGAAATCAGTCAGTTACAAGTCTCTGGTGTAAGTACTCGTCATATTTGAGTAAAACGCCGCCACGATGAGACGTTGCTGACCGAACAGTGCACTGTGTGTACGTGTAGTGCAACAAAAAAGTTCAAAAAACGCGGGAAAATCGCGGAAAACGCGGTCTTTTTAAAAATCGCAAAAAACGCGGAAAAAAACGCGGCCGCGGAATCGCAATTTTCCCCGGGGACAGGGCCTTACATGGACAGCGGGGCATAAAGAAATCCGACCCTTCGTAGCAAACAGCGCCTCGTCCAGGCCCATGTGTACCATCAGCATGTATGCATGATGTCCACATAAAGCGCGTTCCACATCGCATTGGTTTACCTACTTGCCACGTGGCATGGGGTCGTATTTCTTTGGCCCCAGTGTATAATGGCTGTTATGGGTCATTCTCATCAAGAGCTGACAGTATGGCAACCCAATACAGTCGTCCCTCTCTAATCCGGCACTTGTTTATCCAGCACCCTTGCAAACCAGCACACTTTCTGGCGAAACGGGTTTTTTCAGTTCATTTCCTACTCTTTAATCCGGCACTTGAATTCCGCCTCCAGCAGCGCCTTTCTGCAACAAATCGCTCAAACTGTACATAATTCGATTTTATAATCCAGCAGTTGTACATCGCATACCGTACGGCCGTGCACAGCTATAGTATGTCATTTTGGTCAGTGCATGACGTGCATGAACTAACTTATCAGGGAGCATTCTACAAATGTAACATACACTTGGGAATGTCCTATGCACTGTATAGACATGCATTCCACGAAGTACTTAGATGGACACAGAAAATCCCTGCGTTTTGACGTACAATACAAACATGTATGTTAATAGGTGGGCCGGGTTGGAGGGCAGGATTTGATAATCCAGCACCCTTGTTTATCCAGCAGAAAATGCTGCTGCAAAAGGTGCCGGATTAGAGAGGGACGACTGTATACCAGTACCAAGAGTACATACCCCCCCCCCCCCCCCCCCCCGAGAGTGTGCAACTCGACTATGGGTGCTGTCACGACAGAATTTCAAGTTGACGTCATTTTTATGACGCAATGCGCACTGTACACGGATTATCAGACGAATCTGGAACCTGTGGTGGGCCAAAGCCCTTCTGATCCTGTACAAATTATTGCAAAGAAAAAATGTTGTAAATCACTGGTGCAAGGAGCATTGCATCATAAATAATGACGTCAACTTGAAATTCTGTCGGGACAGCAGGGTATGTGGGAGTTGCACACTCTTGGGGGTTATGTACTCTTGCCAGTACATATGGTTGGAATTTCGACGTTGTGCATGTTTTGCTCACTGCTTTTTAGAGCACGTAAAAGTGACCAAAAGCAACACAAAAAAACTCAGAGCAATCTAGTATTTTAGTATTTAGTATGTATGTTCCTTGGTCCTTTTTTTCTTTTCTATAAATTTAGTATGTGAACTTACGACACTAATGATAGTCCACACAGAGTATCTGCCGATTTGGCTCTGTATTCCTGGCCAAAATCCATCTCCAATGCAGTTGCCAAACGCCTACAGCTGCTTTTGCTTGCAGACGAAGAGTCGAGCTTTCACGATGTATTGCAATATCTGAGAGGGCTATTGTGAACATCCGCCTCTAAACGTAAGAGAGCACGGATCGCGGAGGCTTGGAAAAGAACTACTTCTATCCACGTACAACGTTGCTCCACTTCATAAAAATAAAGAGGATTGATTGGGCTGAATTTTGTATGTTTTATTATTTGTTATGTTTATTTTCTTCATGATCCAAACGAAAAAATGTCAGGGAAAGTCCCGTGACCACATGCATGATGGCATGCAGGCTACATTCATAATAATTATTATCATGAACATGTAGATCTACCTACTGACAGCATGAAACAAGGTGGAGGACACTGTGTTCGGAAACAGTGACCTTACTACAACCTTCCACGGCTGGCAGAGTTCATAACCCCCAGGGGGTTATGAACTCTTGATATTACCTACTGCTATGTTCTCTTGCTGCTAGTTACTGTTACTTGCTTGATTTTTGGAGTTTGGTTTACTACCCTGCACAGTAAGCTAATTTTCTCTTGCCACCATGTGCGGAGAGACCTTGCCATCTCTTCAGACTTCTGCACACACACACACCGACCGAACTGCTGCTCAGATTTGCATGCTGGATGGTTGCCATCATATCGGACGCCTGGATTGGTTCCAGGCTGTTGTCAGAATGACACATGAAGCATGCCACCAAGAGTACATGAAAACGGTTTTCATGTACATTGTACTCTTGATGCCACCTAACTATTCTTGACTATAGAAAACAGCTAGCTTTCAGGAAATCGAGCGGTAGTGATGTATGGTTTCGGCATTTCGGTGCCAATCTTCGCCATCAGAACCAAATAAGGCGAGGTCAATATCATACTTGCTTCACACTTGCACATGTACTCAGTCACTTCCAGCCAGGTACTGTACTAGTGACAACTTACGTTGTCCATTAAGTATTTCACAATTAGTTGACAAAACTTCAATGCAATACAGTTTATAAAAACTAAACCCCGATACCAGGGGGCAATAGAAAAGTAAAAGAATAATAGAAAGTAACTTATCAAGCAAAGTACCAGAAACTTGCCAAAAGCTACAATGCGGATCCTGCGTTGTCACAATAAGTCAACAGCTTGTGCAGAGCACAAGACATACCAATGGCAAAGATACCACAAAGTCCAAGAGGGAAAATAGAAAACATGTAGCAAGGAGATAATACGGACAACCAGTAGTAATCTTGTCTATACGCCAGGCAGCGTAAACGTATTTTGACATAGCACGGTAGTGAAATGGGGATAAGAGAATAGTCGCACTGGAGCACAACTAACTGAACCAGTGCAGATTAAGTTATAAACACACACAAACACGCGCGCGCGCACACACAATGTAGAGCTTTCATTCCGGCATCCAAAGGACATTACAGTTCATGAAGGAACGTGCACCGACACAATGGAAACCATGTCAAAGAAACTTGCACAAACATAGCTGATGACAGTACTATCACTAAACGCATCGTTCTCCTTACAGTTCTTACTGGCGTTCCTTTACAAGTTTCGACATAGTAGACGAGGTCACGAGATTAAACTTCAATCACATTTCAGAAAGTACCATCGACTGGACACTAGTATTTCTCACATTGCACGAACCATTCGTATGCAATTGCGATCATGTAACGCTTACTGCAGTACACGCCAAGACACTACTGTCTTATTCCACTGTGAGTCCACTGTGAGAAAGTTGTACGCACTTCATCTCCAGATATGTAGCCCGTGGCAAGGCCATCCAACCCTAAATCTCCATTTCAAACTGATTGTCATCCTGGGCTGACTTCTCAACTTCTTTGGCGACTGAAGGCTCCTCTTGGATTGACTCACGTTTTTTAGATCCCGACTCTAAAGGAGAAGTTACTCCTGGAATCTTGGGAAGGTTTGTTGGAGGTGTGCGGGAAAGTGGGGAATCGCGCATGGCCAGAAGCTTGGTTCGGTCATACACGATCCTTGTGCCTCCAGGTGTGGTTGAAAACCAGGTTCCACCAGGTGTTGAGCTGTAGTCCACTGGTAGTTGACTGGGATCCGAAAGAACAACTTTCCGCGTTGGAATGTCACGGGAACAAGATTTATCCTCAACAGTTGTCGCCATAGCTTCCTCAGTCAATGGCGTGACAGATTAGACCAAGCACTCACCACACAAATCCACAGACAGTACAAACAGATGAACTCAATCCTACCTACGATATACAAACTGGAAGAGCACTATACATCAAGGTGAAGAGGACAACTACCACTCACAGTGATCAAAGACAAAACTAAAGTCACGAAGCGAAGAGACGAAAAAAATGATCGTGATCTTGCATGCGCGCACGTTGTAAACACGTAAAAAATGCATACCTCGTAGAGTCGTACCGTATCCGGAGTACGGTAGCTCATTTCACCAGCACCCACGTCCACACGACCCCAACATGTAGATCTACATGAGATCTACGTGCTACGTGCAGTGCAGTCCCGATCCCGGATCCATATCCCTACGGTAGAACTGCAACCCGTCACCCCCGTAGATTCTGGCTACACCTCCTGCCGTTTACGTCGTTGCAGTTCATGTCACGTCAGAGATGGTGACGTCAACAATGTACTGATATTTTGGCAGTGAAAACTGAAAACAGTAGCAGTAGGATTGACCCTCCTCAAAAGGAGTTCACAAGACTTCTCCGATTGACTATTATTTTTATTTGTCGCTGTTGGATGAAAAGACACTGATTAAATTCACCAGTAGTTGTATTTAAGACATCCAGGCTGTCTGTGTTGCTTTTGTCTATGATGGAGAATGGTCAAGACCCCCTTTCTTTGCTTGCAGAGACGAAATGCAGGTGAGCCAGACTTAGATACTTTCGAGCATTTTTTTTCAGGATGGAATTTTATGTTTGCAAGGGCTGAGTACGAACAGGAAAACAGTCTGTGCCTGTATAAGCTGTATGGTTGACTTTGACAGATGTCAATCGGCACTGGCAAGCATCTTTAGTAGCATCTTTAGTAGCATCCACTTGACCAGAAGGGCACGTAGTCTTCAGGCCAGAATCAAATTCGGCCACATTTGGAAAAGCCCCCCTCCCCCATCCACGGCTCAATTAATCAAGGCCCAGGGGAATACAACACCTCCATTTCTGAGCCTTTGGTGCCCTCAAGCTAAAGCACGACTCACAATGCCAACTTCTGCAATGCTATTCACAGCATGTGTTACCTGTGACCCGTCGACCGCAACACTACTGCAAAAAGTAGATTCTCAGTCTTTTTGGTTTCTGCTACATGTATATCCAGTGCAGTATGCATGGATGTACATGTACACCGCATGTGCACCTAGCGTATAGCATCGTACTCCATTGATGTGCGTCACGCGTCACAAAAGTTGAGCTTTGGTCAACTTCTGCGTCAGTGGCATTGCGATTGCATGCAACAGTACTCGGCAGGCATTTCCTTGTCGCACGTCGCATCGCTGAAGTGATATTGTGAATCCATTCACAGAGGAAGTCAGCGATGCCACATCGCCTTACTGAGGCTGCGCTTGCATGAGAGTTTTCAACTTGCCATGGACACAGATCGGCTGGGAGCGTTTACCTGACACACTGCGCTTGACCGGGTTGAAATCGAGAAATCGTACTACCGTAAAATCCAGCCAGAGCGCCCCTACCTCTGCCACCCTTCGAGTAGGACATATGCCTAGCTGAATTGCAGTTTACAAGTGGGTTGTACACTGTCCGGCCAGCAACTGCTGAGGCTCCATGCTACAGTCAACTTCGCTAATGACGACTGCGGGTATAACAACAATTCGCCAATAACGACAGCATTTCCATGCCCAGAGCAAAGTACCATCTAACTGTAATACATATAACGAGACTTCGGGTATAAGGACACTTCGCGAATAAGGACACTTTTCTGATGCCCGCTGAGTGTCGTTATACGCAACGTTAACTGTACATAACTACTTAGTATTGTGTTTCCGATCTGCAGGATATTTCATCATTTTCAATTTGTCATGCTTTGTCCATACATGTACTGTTGTCAATTTTTTTTTCGGGGGGTAACGGCCTCTTTTACGGGCGAAATAAAGTCATGTAGACGTGAAAAAAATTGAGATACCATGAAAGGTAAAATAGAATTTTATTCAAGTACAATACATTGGGAAACTCCAAGAAATTCCACGTAAAACAGACGAAATTCAGTTCTCAATGGCCGATGCCTACCCCAGCACCATCCTGCGTCGACAGGCCTGTCAGGCGCCTTCTAGACCCGCGTAGCCGGAGTTCGACTGCATGGATCACTGCAAATTGGCTGCGAACTCGCACCCAAGTCATGATGATTGAAAATGGCTTGTCCCACTTGAGGGCGAGGCGACCAAGTCGCTTCTGATAGCTGGCGTATTCGCGATGTAGCACCCCATCCATGGAACAAACCAGTGGTGTGAACGACCCATGGAGGTCCTCGGAGGCCTGACGGTACAGTCAACTTCGCTTATAACGACACTCGGCGGGGCATCAGAAAAGTGTCCTTATTCGCGAAGTGTCGTTATACCCGAAGTCTCATTATATGTGTCACAGTTGGATGGGACTTTGCTCTGGGCATGAAAATTATGTCGTTATTCGCGAATTGTCGTTATATCCGCAGTCGTTATACGCGAAGTTGACTGTATTTCTTTTTCTTCGCGTTAGCAGCGCGGTTGGAAGTAGCTTCCCAGGATGAATGGGAGTAACTGGGTGCATTGGCATCAATGATGCGATTATCAAAAAACGCCACCCTGTTATCCTCCCACCCACGCAAGCCAATCTGCCCGAAGAACAGGCTGCCCCGTCCGATCACCCTCCGGCACCATGATCGGCTCGACGACAACACCACCGAATGCCATATCAGCTAGCTTTGCATCGCTATCACGCAGATCATTGTGGCCTCGCTTGATAAGTCCACCTTTCGGGCAGTCAAGGCCATGCCGAAGAGAGAAGGGCTTCCCGCAACCATCACATTGCGCTGGCAGGGCAAGTGGCTGCCGACCATAGCGGATGGCAAATTGATCGCGGAATTCTGTACTCGACAGATCATACCCCTCGCGCTTCAGGGGCAACACCGTAAGCCATCCGGAGGCATTTCCCCGTACGATGCGGGAGAGGGTGCGCTCCTCAAGCTGTGGCAGGTCACTGAGAATTGATTGGCTGATTTCAGCGGAAATCACATCTCGTTCCCTGCTGATTTGGCTTGTGATACTGTTGTCAATGATTCCAATTCTCATAAAAATACGGACAAATACGGACAGTTAACAACACTGTTGCAAACTGTTCGCGTGACCTCGCACTTAGATTCACGTGCATTGTAGTGCATAGAATCTGATGAGCATAGCTTGGTGAAAGTTCTTGCGATATGGTCTCTGGTGGGGCTGACAACAACCTTCGGTGCATAATAGATGATATGCCAAACAACGTGCAACTAGACTTGGGAGGGCATTGCACACCAGTTGCATACAAATTATACTACAATGTGTACACGATATCCCCTGAGCTCTCATCTATTTTGAAGAGCGATAGTTGTTTGCGTCGCAGCAGACTGAAATAATATTGTTCATCGTACATTAGACATTAGATATGCCTGTTGCCAAAAGTGATTATCGAAGACATGTATTACGGTAAACCTCTACTAAGCGAACCGGTAACATCTTGTGCGAAATGTGTACTGTTCAGCACCTTCACAGTGTAGGGTCATGCGTATCATCAAGAGTCCATAAGGGGATTATGGATTCTTGGTATCATTCTGTGCTGCAGTCTTTTTCTACTACGTGTACAACGACTTTGAAATCTTTATTCCCTCTTCCGAGTAATTTCCTCTATGGAGCAATTCCGCTGGCAAATCGTTGGTTTTGTCTTCCCTGTGGCAGGGGGAGTTCATTATACTGAAAAGTGGTGTTTTGTGTGGGTGTTATGTCCCATGGCCTTAGTGTTAGTTCAGTGCTGAATCGTGATGTGAAGCAATATGGCAAACAATTTCTTTTCGATGGAGATGAAGAAACTTGCTGGAATTCAGATCAGGTATGCAGTGAACTACATGGTATCATAGTTTCCATATTTCAAGCTGCATGTGCGCGTGACTTGTTACATCATCATGTGGTATGCTTTTCTCGTTCCGCTTTAAGAACATGTGCAATCCTGCCTCAGGTACTTGAACACTTTAGGCGAGCTGCTTTAAAGGTGTGTGGAGAGAGAGAGAGAGAGAGAGAGAGAGAGAGAGAGAGAGAGAGAGAGAGAGAGAGAGAGAGAGAGAGAGAGAGAGCTTGTGCTCACGGACCTTCGCGTTGGTGGCTGTGTTCACGTACATGAAAGTATGCATGAGATGCGTGCAGTGGCGCTGGACTTATATGAGATATTGAAGTAGGAGCCACTCACCACCACATCATAGAGCTGTCCCTACGTATACACGTGACTTTATCGGCCTTCCGCGTGTTATCTACATTGTAGGCGTCTTGGCAATGCCTGGGTCCACCAGCTGCTCACCTGTGATCACTTTAAAATTGGTCCTGTGTATTTTTTTTTAATGGTCCTGTGTTGCATGCAAACAAATATATCCCCTGGAGCAAACCTGGTCCCCCCCCCCCTTAGTTTTTACTTTACAGATCAGTTGATAGGACGAGGGTAAGCAGCAGCTTTCGACCTGTTCATGAGACTGCATGTGGGGGGAGGGGGAGGGGGGGGGGGGGGACTGCTTCATTACTGTACAGACTGATCTCCGAAATCCGCATCAGATTCTATTATCTACACATCCACAGAATGTTAGATGCTGTGTATTTATGTATATGTAATAGATCGGCAGAATATCAGCCTATGTACACCACTATTGTTATGGATCTGCTCTGGTGTCCTTGTGCTTTGACGATTGTGTAGGGAGAACAGCAACACATTGCCCTTCAGTTTCCCACTGCAGTTATAATCACATCTGTAGTGATTCGTTTTCAAGGCGGCTTTGTTGGCAAAGAGTGCCGTGCTGAGGGCCGCTCTGTTGCCTCGTCCAGCATGTATCACATGTGTGATTTCTTTCCAGAAGACATCAACGCTGTTCAAATATCCTCATCTGCTTCCTTTCACGTGTTAGCACATCATGTTTGTTGGTTTATACATGTACTTAAATTATAGTATAAAAAACCTCCAGTCATTTGCGTGTTCTAAAAAGCAGTGTTAAATATTTCTGGTAATCACTCATATAAAAAACCTGGTGCTTTAAAAAACCTGGTGCTATAAAAAACCACTTTTTAGGAAAATGACTGGAGGTTTTTTATGCTATAGTTTAAATAGAATATAAGCTTCGCCCTCGTGTTTACGGGACTCAGCTTATATTCTGAAGTAAAGTACTTTAGTGTTGGTGTTTGTATGCCAGGGTTTTATTACAATACAGTACTGTCCGTTCTTCGGCGCCCGACAGTACTGTACCGGTAGGTGATATGCTAGTATACATGCATGCAATACATTCAAGTGGTGTGTCATTTGACTTCGGAATGTGTGCATGGTCTCATGCGACATATCACGATTCACTCTGGTGAAGTTGTGTCACTGAAGCTGTGAATACATTTGCAATGAGGATGTAACATCAGCCTTATTGAAATACCGGTAGTGCATGGAATGGAACTCAGAGTGAAGACAATCAGAGTTTCCAACGCTACATGTATTACTAAAGCCAAGAGTGTACATCCGCCCAAGAGTTTGCAATTCTTCATCAGCTTGCTATAGCACGGACTGTGAAAACTCACATCACATGGTGTAGTGAAAATAGCACTCCCTGAAAAAACCCACACAACTTGTGCTGGGCGGCATCAATATGATCATGGCAGATGTCCAGCTTTCGCGTACGCTGGCCTTTGTTGTGCGTACAGTGTTCGGAACGTACTTGGAACACATGGTGTGAGTTTTGCCGCCGGCTGCCCTTATCCAGAGTTGCACACTCTCGTGGGAGGGGAGGGGGGGGGGGCGTAATACTCTTGCTAAAGCCGATGTACTTGCATATTTGGTAGGGTGATCTTTGCTTTGACAATCCTATCACTATATGCAATATTGTTATAGGTGATTATCAATCGCTTAGTAAAATGTGGTTTGTGACAATGAATGTAAACTGGAATCACTGCCCTATGCGTGGCATGGCCTTCTTATGCTGGCCTTATAACACACTTGGAAGTAACATTGTAGTGTTTTGTCCATCTGTATGAGACTTTGTTCTGGCTAGATCCGGTCCTTAACCTTTTTTTGCACAGATTTGAGATTACATGCGCAGAGCCAGTGGATAGGCTGCGGCTCGTCTTTTCAAGCTCAACAGATTTCTTTGGCCGGATCACTATCTACCACCTCGGTGTCCTTGGCCATATGGTAAAATGAATGACACACAGACACATGCTGACCATGGGCATTCAGTGATCTCGCTACAAAGCTCTCGTCCCCGCTGTGTACATTGTCAGCAGGTATAGTGGGATTTGCTGGTACTAGAATGCAACTAACTTCAGTCCGGCTTTGAAAGCAGTTGTGCATGATTGCAAAGGATGCAATGTGTTCTTGCAGTGGAAAGTATGCGAGTTACATGCTTGCTCTCCTGTGGCCACTATCTGCGCTTGCAGTAGCCATCGGTGAAATATATATCGCGGCGTTGATCAGGATAGAGCTGCCAGACCTGGGAAGGCTACACTTTGGCCCGAATTGTCCTGAGTGGAACAACACACAGGCACTGGCAGTCTATGACTGAAGAGTTGCACTGGAGAAGTGGATTGTCACAATCCTTGCTAGTCAGGTGGACATTCGCTACGTTTCAGCAAGTTCATTTACAAGGAAATTCCCACATTGAATCACCATCACATGGATATAGTGAGCTCTCGTGAGCAGTCCTTCAGGCCCTACGCTTGCATGAAACTCCCCTGGTGGAGAATCCTTCGAATGCAAACAATAAACCTGGCTAAGTCAAGGCAGTGACTCTGTTGCCTGCACATTTCCAATGGCTTGCAGTTGTCAGTCAACATCAATGGCACCTGTAAGGTCTGGTGTTGCTTTCCATTGCCGTTGAAACTCATCACTGCTCTATGCTCCCTCTATGTTTCATAACACTGGCAAGGATTTGAGATCTTTTTTTGCTTGGCATCCTCATCAATTTCAACTTCAATGCCAGCTCATTTATCATTTTTAAAAGTTCTGTTGCTGTAAGCCTGTAACCAAGTGGAAGCTACCTTCCTTTTGTATTTGTATTAGTATTTATTTCCTTTTACATCACAAGTCACTGATCACGCCCAATGTTATGATGGCAATGGAAAGAGAAAAAGATAAGGTAACCTGGATAAGTGGAGTGAAGAAAACAGAGAGCCTACCGATTGTAGAGATCTCTCGGGGTAACGACCATCCTAGCATTAGCCATGAAAGTCAACTTTCAATAGATGCTTGGATTGAGATGTGTTAGGACAGGACCAGGGAGCCCTACACATAATTATGGCATGTGTAGGGCTCCCTGGACAGGACTACAAAGGGGGAGGGCAAACCGTTGCTAACGAATACTGGTCTGTGAGATCCCGAAATACTGTGGATGCTTGGTAGGGACAGATTGCGGAGTTGTTCACTCTTGTTTCATCAGAGTTGTACTTGTAGTAGGGAATTTTTTGTGTGCAGCCTTGCTGGTCAAGCTGCTACCAGTATAGCCACTGTCCTACTGCTACACGTCATACCAAGAATACTTAAACCGTGTATATACTCTCGGTATTACATGTAGCAGATGCTTTGAAGTTTGAATCACCATGTAATTTGCCATTTTCATGTGTACCCTCGACATCATCACGGGGGACACCTATCCTCCCTCAGTGCTCCTCCCCCCAGTTTAGTTGAGGCAGGTCACACTACATAATATCCCTCTCTACTGGCTGTGTGACTTTGTATGCCACAATGATGGAATCACGGACGTGCAGTGAATACCTGTACTACAATATTGTAGAATGTGTCTCGATACTCCTGCACCAGGGAGTCGTACTCCCTGACCTGCACCATTTACAATGGCATGTAATCATGGTGATGTTGTGAGATGATTATCAATTTGATCTTGGATTTAGCGTACATTTACATGACGTGTTTGTGTGCATACTTTTGGAGATCGGTGCAGCCCCCTCCCTTGAATCGCACTCTTTACTTGCCTACTGATGGCATGCATACACACAGTCAAGAATATTTTCTTTCAAAGAAAACAAAAAAGATTGTAAGTACGATGTAGGCATTTTTAGCAGAATAATCATAACCAGGGAGTAGTACAATACTACTCCCTGATCATAACCTCCCTATCCCTTGGTTGTACATTATGTACCTGTGACCAGGGAGTCGTAAAATACCGACTCCCTGCCTGTACTCGATATTGGGTTGATCATAGAGGAAGGAAAAAAGAAAAAAAAAGCGGGCCTGTCCGGGATTTGAACCCGGGACCTCTCGCACCCAAAGCGAGAATCATGCCCCTAGACCAACAGGCCGCCATGTATTACTCTACTTGCAAAGAGTATAAAACCCCGGTAGTATCATCTCAAAGTATGCGAGGCTGTTCGAGTTTGAAATGGGATTTGAAATGTTCAGAAGCAAATCGTCTACAAATGTAGCATGTTTGGGTAATTACTAGGACTAGGAGATAAAGAAGGATGATCTCTTTGGTCTTTGTTACCGTTTCCTTGACGGTCAATGCGTGTATATTAGCTGCAATTCATAATGTTCAGCCTACGCCTTACATGGTGGGTGTGGTGTTGATGTCGAATATTGGCTGCAGATTAGTATTTGAAGACAATTATCTATCTCCTTTGAACTTTACTGGTCATTAGGATGAGATCTTTCACGTTCCTCAGACTGTGCAATACTGTCATGGTAATTGGAGCAGTTGGGATCCGATGATTACCACACTCCCTGGCTTGTGAGTGTTTGCGGCCTTGAATGATCAGATCACTGGATTTCTCTGCTGGATGCTTGGTGTGCACAATTAGGCAGACTGAACATGAATTTAGTATCTGATCGAGTACAATCATTCACGTGTGCGTATATCAGACCAGTTCATGAACTATCCATTTAGAGAGAGAGAGAGAGAGAGAGAGAGAGAGAGAGAGAGAGAGAGAGAGAGAGAGAGAGAGAGAGAGAGAGAGAGAGAGAGAGAGAGAGAGAGAGAGAGAGAGAGAGAGAGAGAGAGAGAGAGAGAGAGAGAGAGAGAGAGAGAGAGAGAGGCAGAGAGAGACAGAGACAAAGAGACAGAGACAGAGTGAGAGAGAGGCTTGGTGGTTGTAACATGGGCGCGTCGCGAGTGGGCTGACTTATATCTGCACCCCAAAGCTGTACTGTACTGGCCTGGTCCGGTATGTCCATCTAGTTCGTCCCTAGTCAGACGTGATATAACGGTGTGAACACGCGGTGCACTCATTTCACAATCCACTTAACCCTTCTAGTGTTTAACAACAATATCCAGGTTATTCAGAACCTTGGGCAGCCATAAACTCATTCAAAATACGCTGAAAGACATAATGGCTCTCTCTCTCTCTCTCTCTCTCTCTCTCTCTCTCTCTCTCTCTCTCTCTCTCTCTCTCTCTCTCTCTCTCTCTCTCTCTCTCTCTCTCTCTCTCTCTCTCTCTCTCTCTCTCTCTCTCTCTCTCTCTCTCTCTCTCTCTCTCTCTCTCTCTCTCTCTCTCTCTCTCTCTCTCTCTCTCTCTCTCTCTCTCTCTCTCTCTCTCTCTCTCTCTCTCTCTCTCTCTCTCTCTCTCTCTCTCTCTCTCTCTCTCTCTCTCTCTCTCTCTCTCTCTCTCCGGTCAAACGTTCCATGTGCAACATGAAAAATCCCACAGTTTCACTGGCAGCTGACTTCTTCTCCTTCTCTGGCATGGTGTGCTCTTGTTAGGTACATCCTATCAAATGGGTTTCTTCGCATCGTGTCCATTTTCTCCGGCCTGCCTGTGACATCTTTGTGCTCCACTGCCTGGTTGCGGTGAGTGTGATAATGAAAGGCTTCGGAAATGTTCATGGTAGAATCCACATTGCTGCTATTTCTGACAGTGATATTTGTGTAACCACGTTTCCCAGACATTTGTGTATGTTGAGCATGTCCCAGCAACGTTTGGTCTGCTAGTGTAGTTAAGCAATTTTGATGTGCTGGGCGATCGGTGTCGGTAGCGATACTAGCGAAGGTATGGTCTGTCCTTTGACATGCACTGAATGCATTCTCGCATGCAGACAGCTGCAGTGCCTGACATGTGAAGCTACTGTGTGCAAGATCCTGCTCACATCCGGTGAGTCTGCAGCACTCGTGGTGCCGTTGACGCACTGCAGTATGAGTGAAGTAGCTGTAAGCTCGCGACTTGTTGTCAGTTTCCACTCACTGCACTCCCTAGGCCTGTATGTGTTGGATAAAATATAGATCCGTTCGTCGAGGGCTTGAATTGTTCAATAGATTTAAAAAATACTCGTTCGAAGAATGCATGTCTGGTTTAACCACTACAGTATATTATCTTCTTGGTTTCCCATCCAGTGCCTTCAACTCACTGCTGTCCGGAGCAACAGCGTTTGTTTTGATTCAGCTCGCCTCAGCTCTTCAAGTTAGCACCGATGTGAAGCCAAAGCCTTCATTTGGTAATATACCGTAAAGTCGTGTATAAACTATATAGGCCGCGGCTTATATGGCATTGTTGGGGTAATTTCGCAGGCTTCTATTATAATTATAAGACAGGCCTCTATACAAGACAGGTATTTCTATGTATGTCAACACTAAAACCAGGCTTATGTGTCGACCGTGTATCTTGAAAATCAGGATTCTATTCAAGACAGGCTTCAATATGGGACAGGCTTTAATACAAGACACTGCGGTTGCTGTTACCGTGTCTTCTATGTGGATATCATGTACATGTACAGTAAGACCTGTCTAAGTTGACCGCTCAAAGGACCATCCCAGTGTGGTCCCGTGTATTGGTGGTCTCCTTTTCCGGGGCCATTTGGCTGGAAAAGACACCCTTTGGTCTTAGCTGTAGTGGGTGTCTAGGACAGGTGGTCGCCTTATCAAAGTGGCCGCCTTGACAGGTTTTGCTGTACTTCAATGTTCCATTAGTGTGGCTGATCCGTGCTTTACGAGCACCTATACTTTTTGGAGCCATCCTAACTTAGTACGATGTCCCAAGGGCGTCGGAAGCGGTACGACTGGTACGGCTCGAGCCGTACCACTTTTGGCTCCAGGTGGTCCACGCGGAACGTCCAAATCCGGTGTAAAAAATGGGGGTATCGAGTTTGTACATGACCACACGTGATCGTGAACCGCGGTCCGTTACCGGTGCACCAGTCAGGTCACTGCACCGTGTAACGCGTGACTAGACTGTCGACTACGGAACTGCGTGGGTATTTTGAGTGTTCTTTGAAAAACATTTCCCGGGGGACGTTTCCCCCGGACCCCCTCTGACTGTCGAGCCGTACCACTTTCTACCTCCTTCCGACGCCCCTGTGTCCGGAACCCACCATGCAACAAATGGAGGTTATGGGAATGGGGTATCGCATATGGATTGCATAGGGTGGGAACCAGGGCTAGCTTTGCCTTGAATGGCAACTGAGATTTGAATGGTCAGTTTGTAGTGAGTGGCAAACCGGACACGCAGTGCTAGTATAGAGCAGGGAGTAGTATAATACACTATTATACTACTTCCTGGTTTAGAGTGACAACGTGTCATCACACAACCGTTATTGCTGAAGTGAGCTTGTTCCAATTTGAGGTAGATGTGAGTATGGATGAGTCATAACAGGAAGAGTCGAAGAAAACCAACAAATGTGAGTCTCCGCGATCTACAATGAAAGATCTGGAGACTGAGAGCTGGAAGACAAACAAGAGGAATTACAAATCGAACTAAGGCCGTGATTGTTTGGACGGATCCAGATCCAGATCCGTCAGATCCCACTGGATCTGCAGTGATCGATTGGTCGAATCCGGATCGGTTGATTCTGAAGGATGCAACGGATCTGAGATCTGGATCTGAGATCTGAGATATGGATCCGGATCTGAGATCTGAGATCTGGATCCGGATCCGACCAAACGATCATAGCCTATGGGTAAGGGTAGTTGCCCACTAAATAATACTGGCTGGCTGTATTTAATAAAGGAAACTTTTTTTTTGTCTCCTATATTCCCCAAGTGATATCACATGGAAGTGCCCTGATCACTGGACCATTCAGCCATTGAAAGTTCAGTGAAATGAGAGGTGTAGTTGACTTGTGTAATGGTCACTCGGAGAGTTGGGCATCCAGTTTGAGCGCCGTGTTTGTGTTTGTGTGTGCATTTGTGGTGTGTTGTGTGCTGCAGTTGATCAGCTGTCAGGGTTTGTACTGTCGTTCTTTCCCGTTCTTTACTTCTTCTCGTTCCTGTACTACACGGACGTGCTTTCGACGCTCATGGTTCTAACATGCTACTGGTTATCGTGTCGCAACTTCCATTTCCTTGCCGCCCTTGTAAGCGTGCTAGAGGCATACTGTGTGTTTGTGTGTGCGTGCGTGCTGTGTTGATGGTGATGGGGACCTTTTATTGCTGCATGCCCTGTGTGCAAGAAGTACTTGCACTGAGAACGAGGCTATTGCATTGGATTTTCCTGTTTTCCAATCTGGATCAAAGTACATGTATAAAGAAAGCAACCTAGCTTTGTGTACCTGTGTGTTTGCACTATCTTGAGTTGGATTTGAATTCCTCCTGAACCTTGTTCGTAGTAGGGGTGACTGCCCGGGTAAGGCATCCTGCAGCTTCGTAACTTATGAGAAAATGTTGAGCAGGCATGCTCTTTCCCTCAGCACTGCATATTTCACAACTCGATTCACTGTATCAGTGCAAGCGGGCAAATTGCGGGAGGCATTAGAGAGTAGAATTTTGGGGATTACTGACCATGGGTATCATCGTGTATTCCTAGTGAGCAACCAAACACCTACCTGATGACAACTGCGCTGTGTATACATGCATGCGCGTAGTACTAGTGCTAGCTACATGTACCTACCAGAAGCCCCGATAACAATGTCTGTTAACCTCGTTCATGTACATAAAGAAACATATTGACTTGGTTGAGGTGTAGAACCAAAGATGCCGTCATGCAGATCAATTTGAAATGCATATTGTGGGCAGCGCATGCCTTCCTGTATCAAGAGAAATCCTGTCGTATCAGGATAGATTCCGCTGCGCCAGGGGCGTCCGGAAAAGACAGGCTTTACTCTACTGTGGCCTTAGATTGAGTTTGTTTTCCAGTTCTACGTCCTGCTACCAAGACTTTATTCGATGTGTACTGTTTTGTATGTGTTTGTGTATTGTCTTGGCTCTGACAGGCTGGCGCTTTTAGTATCTGTTGTCGCCAAACGAATGTTGTCTGGGTCGGCTTTGCAGCTGCGATCTCCGCATTGAGGTGAGCTCATGCTGAACTTCAATCGTCCACGCACGCTTTTCATGCATTGTTGGATGTTTGGTACTTGTAGTTTTGTACATTGTTCCTCACCTCGTGGCATGCTTTGGGAATGGGTGGGTGGTGATAGTAAGTAAAGTAAGTGTGTGTGTGTGGGGGGGGGGGGGGGGGGGGATAGGGGGATTTCACCGTGACAGCAACCCATTTTGAGCTGAACACTTTGGATTTCATGTACTCTTGTTATCATGACTGGTCTGGAGTGTCTGCAAGAACAATGCCTCTGGCAATAAAAATGGTGATCCTGAAAACATTAGTCTGGCGTGGTGTGAAAATCATGCAACAATGCACTGTCATATAGCTTTACGTCTATGATGAATACTTCACCCGCCATAGCTTTTCAAAAACACTCCCAACACTAGTGCATTGAATTTGATCTAAATTATACGGATTGCATTTTCTTTCCTGTGAATTGTGCTTGTAGAATTCTGGAAGGGAAGTCCAAGACATTTTCATCTGGTATGCGTCTGGGTGACTTTTTCTATTTAGAAATTGCGCATGAAGCAAGTATAGCATGTATTCATATGTGCTTTCATAGCGAGTTGCATTACAGTGAACAGCGACTTCTTCCATTCTCAGTTGCCCACCAGTGACCTAGCTAGGGATGTGGTGATTTTAGTCAACTTGAACAAATGAGTGTGGTGATTTTGAGCTGTGTGCCGGCAGTCATACCATTCATGGCCCCTCATGCTGGGGTTGTCAAAAGAAAACACCGAGGCATTGCTGATTTTGATAGAGTATCTGTTGTGTGTGTATGTGCATGTGTGTGTGTGTGTGTGCGTGTGTGCGTGCGTGCGTGCGTGCGTGTGTGTGTGTGTGTATGTTATGCTCTCTGCGTGCTAGTGTCCAAAAGTGGCAAGGCACTGCTGTACTTACTACCCGAGGCTGTTCGTCACTTACCCTCGCTCGTCTTCTCACTGTGGCCATACATACCCGTTCTGCTGGGATTTGTCGCGTTTGTCTTCTACAATGATGGCATAGTTGTTGGTAAGGCATGGCAAAATGGCAAAGAACTGAACAATGCTACATGTACCTGTATGTGCCTTTTATGCATTTATGCGGGTACCCCAGCAGTCAGAACGATTTATTATCTGCAACTGCCACTGCAGGTAACAAATCACTCTGACGTTTTGTGTTGCAAAGCTCTGCCTTGGGGTATTGAGTGTTGTGTGAGCAGGGAAAATCGCCTATTCTGATTACATGTGCATGTACGAGGATACTAAGAAACGTGGACATCACACAACTCCATTATATAGAAATGGGGGGGGGGGGGGTTGTCAACTGACAACCGCTCTATCCATTTGCTATTCACAATCTGCGCATGGGCTGCATTACAATTTCTTTATTGTGATGTGGAAAACGTTATTGACGTTTCGGGCCAGTCACCCATCCTCAGAATAATTACAAGGGGCGAACCTGGCCTTTTTATAGTGAAAGCAAGCGAGGGCGTATGAATGTCCACGTACAAAAAGAAACGAAACACACAATAGCCGTATGAAGTAATTGAGTGTATGAATTTGCATGTACAAGCAGACAAAGAGAAGTGTGCTGAAAGAGTGTACGAGGATATTGATTATTTTATGGATCCAGCCATGGATTCTCATTGACTTGTGAGGGGTCAGCTGTACATGACCAGGGAATCAGGGAGGACACTGTGCATCTCTTTTCCTGGAATCTTCATGTTCCTGCACTGAGAACTACAGTAGGATTGGTCTCACACCAGTTCACAATGGAGGGAAACATTGTTTGTCATAACTCTGAGTTTCATGGCAATCGGGGTGGTTGTTCTCAATTCATTGAGCTGTGCATATTCAATTCACCATGTTGTGAGAAACCACTCATTACTTAGGTGGTGTAGGTGCTTCTTGCTGTGGCTAGTATAGTGTGTTGCTGTGGCTAGTATAGTGTGTTGCTGTGGCTAGTATAGTGTGTTGCTGTGGCTAGTATAGTGTGTTGCTGTGGCTAGTATAGTGTGTTGCTGTGGCTAGTATAGTGTGTTGCTGTGGCTAGTATAGTGTATTGCTGTGGCTAGTATAGTGTATCCGTCATCTGTTTCCCCCCTTATCGCTTTCTTTGCTGATCTGTGGGATTCAGTCAGCCAGATCTTCACATCAGGCTGGTGGGTCCGGGGTTTTCTTGACGTGTGGACTGGTGTCTTGATTCTTGTTTCTCAAGGGGACAGATCCAATCATCAAGTCTCAATTCATGCTGCCCAGTTATGCTACTTCTTATTGTAAGTCACACAGCCTGGCCGTGTAGGCCCAGCTGCAGCCTTCTTCAAGTTTCATCATAACATGATTGTGGTATATTGATAACTGACATCCCTCTGCCTCATACATAATCCCCAGCACCCCTATCGTTAGCCACCCTGCTGTGGCTGCTGCTGCTGCTTTTTGCAATTTCGTTGTATAGTCCCACCTGTGTTAACGGAACACCTCCATTATCCGAAATGTGATGGTCATTACAGTAGCAGCTCGTTTCCATCGGTTGGTTTCAGGAATGCTTTTGCTTCTGTCTCTTCCATAGAGTAGCACATTCCAGATCATGACTTCCCAAACTCCTCATGAGTGCATTTTTGTATGATTTAGTGATAATTTATTGTCGTCTTGTTCTTTTTCAGACTGTCTGCTGCCTTCGCATTTGGTCATTTTCTTCGCCGTGACGTGTAAGACCTTCTCACTTTGTGAACTGCATGGAACTTGTATTCTGTTTCTGTACGTATTAGACTATGGTGAGTGACTGAACGCTCCCAGCATTTGCCATTGAGCCATCCCTTTCCGCTCACATATGCCGCTTATACGATTCTTAATTCTAGTGTGTTGATGTATGTAAAACGTCCTTTCCTTGCAGAATATACGGAACACTGGGCTCACTGTGGGAGATGATAAAACAGTAAGTGATGCATCCGACGACGACGACTCTAAGCGATGAGTTTGGCAAATTGCTCACTAGTTCTTTTGCTGTGTGCTTGCTGTCACACAGCAATTGAGTGTGGCGACCAAGTGTGGATTGGATGCACAGGTGCAGGATGCATGCTTGTAGTCGTGTTGTCATTCTAGTGATCAGACTAGTTGATGATGTAATATTATTGTATTGGTTTTGGTGTACTTGTAGGCCGTATCTTCTCATCTTCTTCATCTCTGGTATGTTCGCTATGCTGACGAAAGGAAGGTGAGTACATGTAGGTTATTGATGTTCCTAGCCTGACACTGTGCTTTGGCACCATGCCATGCCTGCACTAGATGCTAGACGATATCCACCCGCTGCTCCTCTGACTGTTTTTTAGTACTAGTATACGTTTTGCATATGAATATGCATGTGGGGTTGACACCGTTGTATTTGCATAGATGAAGTCAAATGCACGCGTGCTGACAATCCGTGATCATTGGCCTGCCCGCATTGCAATCAGTTGAACCATTTCAATTACACAGTAGCCTGGTTTTGTTGGAGTAAGGTTGGGAATGCATTGATATACAGGTAGCTACTTTGAAGTTGCTAGTAGTAGATCTACAACCCAGTCATCATGTCTTGTACAGACTGTTTGTAAGTTGTATATATCGACACGATGAATCCCAAACTGATGAATGGCCGTCAATCCGAACTTGCTTTGTACTGCCACACTCTGAGATTGTGCTTCATCTTCGGAATACTGATTTTATGGCGGGGTTGAGCAATCGTACCAATTGCTGAATTCTCCGTGTCATTCTCTGATGATTATGCTGTGCTTCATTCCTCTTGTCGTTGCTGGATGGATATGCTTTGCTTCACTGTGCTGGTCTCCCTCTCTAATAACAGCCTCCATCACTTCCTTTCCCCAGGAGACTCCCTTTGATAGGCATCCATTTGGCTCTGGAGAATCCTTGAAAATATATTGTAATGTAATATGTGTGTGTGTGTGTGTGTGTGTGTGTGTGTGTGTGTGTGTGTGTGTGTGTGTGTGTGTGTGTGTGTGTGTGTGTGTGTGTGTGTGTGTGTGTGTGTGTGTGTGTGTGTGTGTGTGTGTGTGTGTGTGTGTGTGTGTGTGTGTGTGTGTGTGTGCAGTGTTGTTCATCAATACCTGCTCGCTGACAACAGACACTACACATTCTATTTGTGGAAGAAGATACTTGGGTACGTGCTGTGCAATCACTGCTTCGATGCTCATTGAACAATAATGACTGTATTGGATGTAGACTAGAGCCATGATGTTTTCCATTTCAGTTTTTGAGTACATGTACATGTACTGGGGGGGGGGGGGGGGGGATGTTGTGAGAACGTGATTCTAATGGAACTTGAACCTATCATGCTAGGTGTTCAACTATCCGTCCGTACAAAACTCCGCACTCCATGGAATAAGAATGCATACACATAGATTGTGTTGTAAGCAATGTGACGGGGCACGCTGCCTCAGCTGCATGCATGTACTTCTTGTGCATGTTAGTGTTTGCACGCACGCACGGGCTCGTATATGCATGCATCTGTGGTCACCTCTCAGTTTTTAAAGGCCCATTACTATCAGATCTGTAGTATTATTTTATTATTATTCCACAATCACGATGACGTAGTGCCAATAGCCATGTGGTGCGGGCGATTTTGATTGTCTTGTGTACACTGTACTGTGTGTGTTGCCCTGCAGGCCAGCTGTTCAGCGGATATCTTTGGTGCCCCTATGTCTGCTGTGCATGCTAACACTGTTCAGTTCCCTTCGTAAGTCTACTGTGTCCAATGCTGGGCTAGTTTGTCTGTTGCATGTTTTCACACGTGTGTGTGTGTGTGTGTGTGTGTGTGTGTGTGTGTGTGTGTGTGTGTGTGTGTGTGTGTGTGTGCGCCAGCTAGTTCGGTTGGTGGGTACACTTATGCCAGATAGTGTTGGGCCTGTTGCCAACGGGCTCGGCTGCTTGAAGGTGTATTGTTGTACAGGGGCGGATCCAGGAGGGGTTCCAGGGGTTCCGTGGAACCCCCTAAATGTCGTACATGACTAGTAAATGTACTACTGGAAAGCATATGCAAGTACATGTACATGTATCAGCTATTCAGTTTTGACTACACTGGAACCCCCCTGTAGAGATCGCTGGATCCGCCGCTGTTGTACCTACCACCTTTGTTGGTTTCAGGGTTCATATACTTTCTATTTGAAGTATACATACCTGTTAACCATGGACTGCTTCTGGCTAGATTAACTCTTGTGTAATCAATGGTGCTAGTGAAGCTTATATCAGATCCATACTGATTTAGCCACCCACACTAGTACCAAGTATTACCTTCACTGGGGGCAGGGGTACCTGCAGTTGGATCCCGGGACGGATACCCTGATGCCGTCAATCCTTTTTCTGCACCTTGTCCTCACCCACTTACTGAGGTGTGGTGAGCCCATAAGTGGGATCATTTCAAGTCCACCCTAGTTTGGGGATTTCAGGGGGTGTCGGCCGTTGGGGGTTCAATGGCCAATTGAGTCATCTTTCCAAGATTCCTTTTGAGTCTCTCTCCCCTCTCCCGGGGAGACCCACGTGACCAGTTTTGGCAGTGAGCAAGTACAAGTACAAGTGTGTGTGTGTGGTGTGTGTGTGTGTGTGTGTGTGGTGTGTGTGTATGTGTGTGTGTGTGTGTGCCATCAATCCTTTTTCTGCACCTTGTCCTCACCCACTTACTGAGGTGTGGTGAGCCCATAAGTGGGATCATTTTCAAGTCCACCCAGAGTTTTGGGGATTTCAGGGGGTGTCGGCCGTTGGGCGGTTCTATTGCCTATTGAGTCATCTTTCCAAGATTCCTTTTGAGTTTCTCTCCCCTCTCCCGGGGAGACCCATGTGACCAGTTTTGGCAGTGAGCAACAAGTGCAAGTACAAGTGTGTGTGTGTGCGTGCGTGTGTGTGTGTGTGGTGTGGTGAGGGTATTTTTTGGATCTGGCTATCTTTGGTGTACTGCTACTCTCTAACTCTGAGTCTGTTCTGTTTGTTTGCTTCAGGTCTACATCATGGGAAACGGCCTGCATGGTAAGTGCTTTTTTTGACTCCCGACTCTCTTCCCCCCCCCCCCCCCCCCTCCCACACACACACCAGGGTTCTAACTTCTCGCCAAAGGTAGGGGGCACAGCCCCTACTCTGTTTGCCGCCCCCCCCCCCCCCCCCCCCCTGTGAAACAGTACCGCCCCTACTCATTTTCCGATTTTTGTGTTTTTTCGTGCCATTCAACGAAAATTCAGTTGATATTTAGCACTAGAGGATTCATAAAGGCACATTTGTCTGCGGTGAAGTTAGGTGTTCGCCTCATACGCTGCATTTCGCATTGCAAGACAGTTATTTTGAAAATGGAAAAATAGGTTACGGGGTAACTGTTTTCCCTGCCCCCCCCCCCCCCCCCCTACTATTTTGACCTGGCTAGAACCCTGCACACGCATAGCTTTTTTGCGTTCTTTTTTTTCCTTGCTGGGGGGCACCTATAATTACAGCTTTTTCAAGGACGGGGTGCCGTTCCCGCCACCGGCGCTCACCCCAAGATTGTGGTGAACAGGTCGCATGTCAAAACACATTGAAAAGTACCGTATATTCTCTATTATAAGCACAGGTCTCTATTACTAGCACAGTCTCTAATACTAGCACACTGTGAGCACCTTTCGAAACATTATAAGCACGGTCTCTATTATAAGCACGGTCTTGTTGGAAATCAATGCGGCATGCATGGTATCTAGCATGTATTTCTTCTTGCTCTGTATGGATGTATTGGTTGAAAAAATATAAGCACGGTCTCCAATATAAGCGCGGTCTCCAGTATAAGCACGGGGTAGAGGGGTGTTGAAAAAATATAAGCACGGTGCTTATAATAGAGAATATACGGTATACGAAATGTAACAGGTTCGTCTTCACCAGCGCTTGGAGCGATTGTGAATCTTGTTCTTTTTCGCCCAAGCCATGGAAGGGCTTCCTGGCAACTGCTCTGACTCAACACGAGTGTCTGCCATCAAGTTGAGCACCATTCTAGTGCTTCTTTCACTTCCATGCATCCATTCCCATACAAAGTGAACGTGAACTGGGCTTAGCCTGTTCACCAGCGATTCAACAATTTCTCGCACGTGACCCAAGAAAATGACTGTTGGTCCAACCTTTAGACAGCTCTATTCTGCCGTGATCAGCATGGGCTGCATTTGATTGTGGAAGCTGGATCCCGATCCCCGCCAACCAGATCACTTTGATCGGACGAATGCAATCGAATGTGCACAACTGGTAATCTGTTTCAAGACCTCAGTAACCGCATTGCTATAGCTCATCCCTTACTATTCCGTGGTATCTGTACGTAGTACTGTAAATTCTTGACCTAGGCCCAGACAGATTCTGCCGGCACTCTGTCTGGGCCTAGGCCGGATCCGGATTCGCCTAATTTACACATGTTTGGTTGTACGAATCCGGATCCCGCTCCCACAGATTCGAATCTAGTCAACCCACCTTACAGAGCCGGACTTAATGGATTCATTTGCGTTGTATCTACTCGAAACTCCAAATATGTGACACTAGGTCAAGAATTTACAGTACTACGTACAGATACTACACCTTTCACACCAAGGTTCAACTCGAGTGACAGGAATGCACCCAAACAGGCTGTAAGTTGTACCCTCCAGGCACAGTGACCAGGTGACTGGTATACCCAGGAGCACGTGACAGCTTGTTCAACCATGTTCGATTGGGAATAAGGCCCGAATGCTGCATCGCAACCTTTTCGGACCAAAGCCAGTCGACTCAGCGTCCAAAAGACATATGGGCCAATCGCGGTCATCCGTGCTAGAACAAAATGGCGCTTTTAGTGACATTCTGCATACAAATCCCCATCTAGTAGGGCGTAGTCACCCAGTTTCGGTGGACGTGCGCGAGTTCGATTGGGAATAAAGGAGGAAGGGAGCGTCTCAGCTTCCTCCCCACTTTTACTTATAAATATCAACGAATTGAAAAAGCAGAAATTGCCGGCAAAATCGGAGCAAAAGATCGAGATTTGGGGTAAAATCAATGCCTGATACTTGGATTTCCTTGTTTCTTACCCATTCAGCATGATACACTGTCCAGGACGAGATCATGTCACCGAAATATCACTGGGATTCACTGTGGATCGACATGATTTTGGAAGAACCCAGTACTTTGTCTTCTGTCGTTCTCCTTACTTGCCTGCAGGCTGTTAGTGTACCTTCTGGCAACTGCTGCAGTGTGCATTCCCCAGAAACTGCTTGAGCTGCGCTATTTCATTGTCCCGTATCTTCTCCTTCGGTAAGTGCTTGGGCCTGGTTTGGGAATGCACATACTCAGGTAAGGTTTGTGCCAATATAATAATTATTCGGTTGACAACCAAATAATTCTTATATCGAGATACTCGCCATCATCAGCCCGCATCACTCTTTTAGTTGCGCCAGTTCTCTCCAAGAAGTGAAAGTGCAATCCTCGCCACCCGTTCCAAAGGCATCGACTCGACAAGCCTTCTGCAAAGGTCAGGGATGATCTTGCCCACATCTCCTGGCATTCGACCCAGAGCTCATCATCATTGCGGAAATAGCGAGTCCTGTCTCTCTCTGTTGGTTGAGGATCTCCCACAGGTTCTCAATTGGGTTGAGATCTGGGCTCTGTGGCGGCCATACCATCACCTCAAACGGTTGCTTTTCCAGCCAGTACTGCGTCACCTTCGCAATGTGCTTGGGATCGTTGTCCTGCTGGAAGATGGCGCCTGTAGGGAAGGCCGTCGTGGCCATGTGTTTTTTTTATGATGTATTTACTATTTGTAAGAAAGGGTTTGCTCCCCACACCGGAGCTCGCGCTATTCCGCCGACTTTACTTGACACTTGACTGACTCACGACTGCCATCCAGAGCACACGAGAAGTCCATCGAACATTCTACTCGGCAAACCTGCAAGAAAGCACCACTCCCTGCTCAATACACAGTGTTTCGGGGAATTCACCCCTCATCAGTTGAGCTTGAGTAGGCTGAGGAAGATTGTGCCTGAAGAGCACCACTTATATAGTGCTATCCAGGCACAAACATCACCAGGGATACAAACTTACAGAGACGCTCCGTTTCCAGCGCGACAAACACCTCGTGAACACCAGATAGCAGCGTGAGTCAGTGTCGCTCCTGGACGGTGAGACAGATGTCGAGTAAAGTAGTCGAGTCAAGTAAAGTCGGCGGAATAGCGCGAGCTCCGGTGTGGGGAGCAAACCCTTTCTTACAAATCATCGCCGAATTCGCAACCACTACTTCGTACTATTTACTATTTATTCAATATTTCTCTCAGGATGTGAAATATGAAATGTCTCAGAAATTCAGTTTATTTTGGAACGCAATTTCGCGTACATGTAGTGATTTAGCCTTTAGTTCACGAGTCATTTCGTGGGTTGTTTGTTTCTTGCGTTGCACAGTGCAAGACAAGAATTTGCACAACTGCACAAGAGTATTGACGTTGACTCTCAAAATGATTCTTGGTCGCATTTTGTTTGTTTCTGTTTTGACAAAGGGACATGAATTTTCGTTTTGTCTTTTCTCGCATTGTTTCCTTTCATTTGTAAGCCGCGACGCCGTCGCGTACTGCGGTACGGCGGGTCACGTGCTGCCAAGCTGCTGCATTCTTTGTTCACCAGTACGCAGTGTTCACGGCTACACTGCATGCATTGTATAAAACAAAAAATAATTATGAGTCATTACTCATAATTATGTTTTGCTCTGCGCTGAATCCCGATCCCGTTTTATTCCCGTAATTCCACCAATAATTCTCACAATAATAAACACGCGAAGCTGAAACAAAGAAAAATGATGGCACCTATGTACAGGGGATGGCCCACGCCTGGTATAAAGTAAACGTAAAAGAGGAAAAAGTAGTACAGTGAAATCGATAACAATAGTTCAGTTCCCACACAATACCGCTCCTGAGCCGGATCAGACCACAATCCTAGCCTCGGCAACCGCCAGTGCGGCAGAAGCAGAGACGAGGCGGTGGCAGTGGATCGGTCGGCGGGCACCCCGAAGACAGGCAACACTTGCACGCAGGAGGGCGAAGCTCAGCCGGGCACGAATCCAGGCCATGACAGAGGAGTAGGCTTCACGAGTCTTCTCGGACAACATGGAGGCAATGCGCTTGTAAAGAGAAATAGCTGAATTGCCCATGCCACCATGTGCCGAGAAAACCACAGGGATGAAGCCTGCCCGCTCAACGTGCCGAACCCTTTCTCCGTAGGCCCGGCGCTTCTCACGTTTGTGTCGCTTGTAGCAGGATGCCGCAGATGATGAGCAATTTGATGAAGCGTGCGGGTTGAAGACCCGGACGTCCAGGTAGCTCCGTTCAAACCGGCCGCCATAGATACCGCTCACGATAACATCCAGCCGACCCAGGTCATCCTGCACAGCTGTGCGATAGTGCAAGTTCTCCCCGGTCAAGGGCTGTAGGGTTGGCTCCACGTTGACGTCATGCGCCACACGACCGAGCAGCTGCGCCGTGAGATCCCTCACCTCATTGTGCCGCATGATGATGAAGCCGCCCGTAGCGCAGGAGAGAGCATGTGCAACAGTGAACGCTGCACCACACGAGCAGGTTGATGGCAGTCGGTCCGGGTGCCACCCATAGCGAAGCGCCAGCCCATCACGAAACTGGGCCTTGGACAGGGTAAAGCCATGACGTGCTAGTGGGCGGCATGTAAGCCAGCTTGAGGCTCCTTTCTCGCTGCCAAGCTCCATGGCACGCTTGACTGGGGGAGATGCATCATTTGCGAGCTCCATGGCACGGTGGGCCACCGACCTTCGCTGCTCACGCCGTACCTCACCTTTGCGGTCCCTGACCTCAGCCAATGACTCTCCCAGGATACCAACCTGAGTGTTCATTTGATGGACTAGCGCAGTAGTGATGTGCCGAGAAGCCGAGTACTGACTGGAGAGCGATGTAGGATCTGCCAGGCCAAGACCACCATGGCGACAAGGAAACCCAATGAGGCTGCGGTACTCTTGGTCGATGTGTTGGCCAGTCAGCACTGGGATCAGCTCTGTAGTGATGTGACGTTCCAGGGGTCCCAGCTGTTCAGCCGCCCCAGCTAGTGTTCGACAGATGAAGGTCCACTTGTGCTGAAGGCCTCTGGTGAAGGCACTGTATGCTGCCTGAGGTTGCGTGCGTGCATACTCTGTGAGGATAGCTACCTCAGCAAGCCATTCCTCACACTTCTTCTGGACAAAGTGCTGGCAGTACTCCGGTGTGCCGATGGCAGCGCCAAGGTATCTATGGCCCTCACCGGTGATGCGGATCCCTGAGCCGGCAAACACTCTTCGAGCTTCATCCAGACACTCAGGTTTGACTACGAGGACTGACTTTGAGGGATTGGCTTGATAGCCAAAAGCTGGGCCCCGTTCCAGGAGACGATCCCACCATACCTTCAGTCGCACCATCTTGCCGCCAGCAGATGCATCATCAGCATACCAATGTTGGCATGCCCCATCAGTAGCCACGGACGTGATCAAGGGGAGGATGCCGATGGCATAAATTGGCATAGCCAGCGGGTCACCCTGCGTGGTTCCCTCCCTTGACTGGATGGTTTCTCCCCCAACATGCAAGTTGGCGGGGCTGCGGTAGCAGTTGATGACAGTCGTTGCTAGGGCTGAGCATGACAGGCGGATGTTGTGGATACATGCAACACGGTTGAGGCTGTTAAAGGCGTTACTGGCGTCAGCCATTAGCACACCGTCGACATCCGGAGAGTTGTATACATCCATCATGGCGTGAATGGTGGCCTCAATGCCACAGTCTTGGCCTGCGCAAAGTTGTTGGCTACCTGCTGCTTCCTGGATATCATTTCCAATGATTGACATGATTGCTTTTCCAATCACACGTCGGATCACCTCGCCAATTCCAATGGGTCTGACCCCTGGGTTTTTGGCCAGGGGCACAAGCCGAGATGCAAGATTGGCCTCTAGAGAGGAGGGGTTGACATACTTTGTTGCTAGGTGGCGTGCACAGCAAGCTAGAGAATCGCACAAGGCATCCGAAGCATCCGAAAAGCTGGTGCATAACGAGTGCCATGTGGCAGCGTCCACTCCTGATGGCCCCGCAGCTCCATTTGTGTGTAGAACTGCCTGGCGTATGGCATCTCGGTTCAACTTCTCAAATCTAACTGGGTGGGGTGATGTGGGGAAGGGTCCTTGCATCAGGGCTTCGTGGCTCAAGGGGGCTGCCTCAGGATGCTTTGCCTTGAGGACCTGTCGAACTGTTTCCCCGGAAATCTGATCGTCAAGCTTGAGAAGACCACCCTCGGCTGATCCATCCAGCTGGCGTAGCGCAGCCGAGTTTTTTCCCATCAGTAACCAGGGACGCGAAATGTCTTGCTGAGTCTTGTACCTTGGGTCTCCCGGTGACCGACTCGCAATTCAACTGCCGCTGGATGGTCCGGCATTCTTGTCTCAGGTCACAGATGTCACCTCTGTTCCATGTTTCCATTCGGCGCAGGAGGATATCCGTGAAGGTGTTAGGATTGGCCCCCGGTGGCTTCTGGAGCAGTAATAGTTGGAACGTCATGGCAATCTGCAGGGCGGCTCCCTCAAAGACTCAGCCATTCCCAAAGCAGGCTAGGTATTGGGCGAGTTGCGCCACAAAGGATTTCCCCATAGTGCCGCAAGGAGGGCTGAAGGTGTTGGGCCTGAAGTGCATTCCTTCTGCATAGGCTTCCCTGATGGCGGTCATTGTGAGTTCCTTGTCCATTGTTCCTAGTGAGAAGTCTTGCCGGATGTCAGCAGGGAAGTCAGGGAGATCGGCTGCAGCGTTGGGCTCCATATCCTGGTTGGTCTCATCCCTAGGCGGGATGTGGATCCCTGGGTCCCCTGCAAGCTGGGATTGCGAAAACTCCAAATTCGCCAGTAGGGCAACCTCTTCTGTTGTGGGCCCAGCAGCAGCTTGGGCATGTGTGTGGATTTCGCGTGGGTCAGTGTCATGCTGTTGGTCTTATATGTCCCACGCCAGCTGTTGAGAATTTGAAACAGTCTCTTGTCGGCACTCCGCAAGCAGAGCAGACGTGAGTGACTCTGGGGTCTCAGCTGTGGTAGCCGGCCTCATTGTCGTGTCACGCTGTGTACTAGTAGGTCTGACATTGTCAGGATGCTTGCAAGTTGACACTTCTGAACTGGTGCTTGACTCCGCGGATTCCAGTAAGTTCCATGCTAGCTGTTGAGAGCTTGAAACATTCGACATAGCAGCGGCGAGTGCGGCGGAGGCTATGTCATCCGCTGTGGTTGCACCGGACACAGGCGTGCTCTGAGCGGTGTGTGTGTTGGTTGTCGATCTTCGGTTGGGCGACGCAAATCCGAGTTGCTCAGGTGGAGCTGCCCCTGGCTTGGGTACGGTACTAACGGCTGGCTCTTCTCGTACGGTGTTCTTACAGTTCGACTTCCGTCCTGGCGCGCAGCTCGTGCACTTACGATTCTCTTTAGCACATTTGCATTTGTGGCAGGTGCCATTGCCGTTGCACCGGCAACATTGGCCCTTGGTTTCCAGATGACGACCCCCTGGTGGTCCTTCCATGCTGTCCGGCATACCGTCAAAGCATTGTGCGATAGAGTCGCCCGCAGAGGTCCAAAAAACTTTACAACGCAGAGCTCCAAAAACTACGACTCCCTCATATCACATCACTGTCCTTTCCCAATCCCGATCCCGTACTAGTGTAGAGCTTTTTCAGAGTTTGTTTTTCGATGAGGCTCGGCAAGCTCGGCTCTTCGAAAGGAAGAGAGAAAGGGTTGTCTTTTGTTGTTTGCCAAATCTATTTTACTACCACGAAGTCTTCCCGTTGCGTGTGAGAACCTGCATGACAGCGCCGGTGTTCCCAAACAGATCCTTCATGCTGGGCACCATATGCAGCTTCAGGATCTTCAGGTATTGGTTGGATTTCATGACACCCTGGACACTGTAAATCCAACCAACACCTGCTGCTGACATCGAGCCCCAGACAATGATTCCGCCGCCTCCGTGTTTGACGGTTTCTCGAAGACACGTGGGGTTAAGAGCCTCTCCAGACTTTCTTCTTACATCTTTTATGCCATCTGAGGCCTTCATTATTGTACTTGGACTCATTAGTCCACAGCACTCTGGCTCTGAAATTGCTCCATGACAGTGTCCGCCAGTCTTGCTGTGTCTACGAGGGGTGCAGAGGCAGGCACGGTAGCAGGGATGGCACAAGCTTGTGCGGGCATGCGCTGCAGGAACAGCTCACGGAGCAGAATGTCATCAATGTCAGTGGTGCCTCGCAGCTGCTCCATCCGGCGCAAGAACTGTGTAGGCTTACGATCGCCGAGGTCTTCTGCACTCAGCAGCTGCTGTAGGCGCTTGTGCTCTGTGTCGGAGGTGCGATTAGTCAGCTCCCGCTTCAGGACTGTGCACGGGTCGGCGGCAGGAGGTCGAATGAGTAGGTCTCGGACCTCAGACACCACCTGAGAATCCAGAGCCGCTACCACATACTGAAACTTAAGAGAGGTTCTGCACAACGAAAATTCGAACGAAGTTTCGCGACAGGCCTTGCGAAAATGTGTACGAATTTTCGCACGAACTTTGTGTTCTGCACATTTTCGTAGTTTGCACGCGCCAAGTGCACGTACAACATGACCCAATCTCACGAAACTTCCTACGAAAGTTCATTTCGCGTTCCCTGCAAGTTTCGCGTCCAAAGTTGCGAAAGTTCGTGCGAAGTTTCTCACTTCGTGACGTAGAGCGAAAGTTCGTACACATTTTCGTTTTGCAGAACCTCTCTATAGTCAGTTCTTTGGGGATGCCTTTGATCTGGAAGGAGCAGCCTCAGCTTGGGCCAACCACAGCTCAGGGTCGGGTGCCCAGAAGGGTGCTAGCTTCACAGATACCGCAGCGACAGATGCGGGGTACCTTCGGCAGGAGTAGACATTCTGGCGGCAAGGGTGTGAGAGGCAGAAGAGGTGGAGCTGAGAGCAGACGGTGTGGAACCTCGCCCAAGTCCAGGAGTGCGGGATGGTGTCGTCGACATACTCGGCGATGTCTAGAAAGACGAAATTCAAAAATGCAAAACTAAACGTGTACGTGAGGTGCAGGCAAAAACCGTTGACGGCTAACACTGAACACCTAGTATCGGGGTCACCAGTTTGCGGGGACTACTCTAACAAAATGCTGAGTTCTGTTGGAAACGGGAGTTCTCCGCCACAATATAAAACGATAAACACAACTACTAACTATGGCGAAGGAGAGACAGAGAGAGACACAGAGAGAGAGATGACGTCATGCAGCGAGGTCGCTACAAAGGCCTCAGAAGTAAGCAGCGTGCCGAAAAAGGACACGGGAAAATGCAAGCACAGCAGAACGGTACGGTGCGGGTGAACCCTAGTTGAATCTGAGAGAAAACACCGTAGGCTATTTTTGGATACCCAGGGCCAAAAAGGAAAGTGCAGAACTGTGAGAAGTGCGAGGTGCAATTTAGTGAAAAATAGGGATTTCGTAGAAATACCATGCGGTTTGGGAGCGGACTGCCACATCCCTGGAAGCAAGTTTCAGCCATGCCGCACGCTTCTTGCGAAAATCAACATTCACAGAATCTTGCATTTTCACTCCCCGCCACTCTAATTCACCATGGAAACTGTATCAAGTGTATAGGGCTTGAAAGTGATGACGTCAAAACGGCCAGGGAGTAGTAAGTTGACATCAGATTTCTATTTTTGGATCCACTAAGGTGTGACTTCGCTATTGCCTAAGTATGTGGGTGCATAGCAACCCACTCATGTCGCGTGCAGGTGTGACTTTTATTTCGCCACGAGTTGTAACCCCACCCCCAGTAGCCAAATCAGTCAGTTTCACTGGCTACATCACCATGCTGTGGGTAAGACCGCTTGAAATGTGCTTGGATCCATACAAAAACTGGATCCAAGTGGATCCAGTTTTTGAATTTTTGAAATTGTTGCTATGCTGTGACATAGCACTTTCAAGCCCTATTGTCTTGGGATGATAATCACTTTCAGAAATCTTCACCAGCAAAACAGGGCGGCAGAATACTACAAATTTACCATAAAACTATATTTTTGGCCCCCCGGCAAATACTTTTGTCCACTACTGTATGACTTCAATTGGTTTCCGTCGTAGGGCGGAAGTCTTCGAAGTAGTTGCCGTTGAAATTGCGCTGACTCGAATGGCCTCCCGGTGAGGCATTGTTGGATCGGCCTCCCCGAAAAATGATCCAGTGAAAGCCGTGTCACCTCGAGAGGAAGCCGCCTGTGATGAACATTTGGGCTATTCGCTTCGTTCTTTTGGTTTTTTTTGGAGAAACTATCTCCAAAAAGCTTGGGGCAGACGTCTTGAATGTCTCGTCATCATCCGCAATTCGGCAAGATCTCGGATCATGCATAATTAACATGACAGAGGTAGAGTGCATATCAGACCTGTTTCTAGTTATGTTAGTCCGGCTGAGAGGTGACAAAGGGTAAACAGCAGCATTCGGCCTGTTTATCTTTATTGAGAGGTGGCAAAGTGGATGTAAAATTGTACATATAGAGAAGGAACAGAAAAATGAAAAATTGAAGGAAAAGAGGAAAGAAGAAGGGGAGCAAGTTAACAATGATTAAAATAAAACGGTGCCTCTTGGGGACTCTTGTCGTCTAGGGTGCTGGAGTGAAACACGATTATTTACACTGTACAGTGGTGTATGAAGCTACATGACATGACATCGCTGGTACTAGCTTTGTGCATGTGTAGCGAACTTTAAAGGGCGATTCACAATACAACTTTCTGCGACGCGACACGCGATTTGCGACAGTTGCGACAAGAAACTGCCTGTCGCGAGCTGTCGCAAACTGTCGCAAGGCACCTGTCGCAGAAGTTGAAGAAAGTTCAACTTTTGCGACATGCGACAAGCGACATACACAAATGGAGTACAGTTTCGACCCTGGGTGCACGTTCAGTGCACGTGCATAGTACTACTTGTGCATGAGGATGTCGCAAACATGAAGAATATTGTGAACCGTGTGTCGCTGTCGCAGCTCGTCGCATGTGTCGCATGTCGCGTCGCAAGAAGTTGTATTGTGAATCGGCCTTAAGTTACACCGAATGATGCGTGGTACTCTGTGTCGTGTGTAACATAGCTCTATTCGAATGAATATTGAGCACTCTACCGAGCCGGAGGACTCTCATTTGTGTACTTGTAGTTCTAATGAATCGCATTGCTGTGCTTGGCAGATTGCACATGCCTCGTCCTCGTCTCTGGTCCCTCGTCCTGGAGCTGCTTGTGTACTGCGCTGTCAATGCCATCACCATCTATTTGTTCATGTACAAGCCCTTCCAATGGCCGTCGGAAACTGGACTGCAGCGTTTTATGTGGTGAAGCGGTGCCGACTTGCACCTACAGCACACTACCGTGATGCCAATACTGCAACATCACACCCTCCTGCCATGTGCTCCTGCCATGTGCTGCTGCTGCTGCTGCTGGACGTATTGGTGCAGGACTTTGAAAGCACGTTTTATTATGAAGACGTTTGTGTGAAGTATATTGCCAATGATATTGTTATGATTATAACAAGTTATGCTGCTAGCAAGTTCATCAGTAGCTGGACTGCTGATGAGCAATCCAGTGTGCACTGTCTATATGTCTCCTGGTTGAGATGTTCCGATTGTTGACTTGACTTCCTAATTTTAATGATCCTAGAAAAGCCGAGCTGTCTCGCCAACACTACAACCCCCCCCCCCCCCCCCACACACACACACACATTAATTTTTATGAACACTGCTTTCAACACACCTTTCCTTCATATTCAACAGTTCAGTTGTTCTGAATAAAGGTGAATAAAGTGACGTGTCTCTCGCTGCGTAAGTGTGTATCTGTGAAATGATATTCCAGTGAATGGCGGCCAGTCAGCGTGGGCAGTTGCAGTAGCACATGGATGCATATTGCACTGTAGTAGGAACTGATTTAGAAGTCAGCAAGTCACTTTTGTGCTATTTTTCACGCAAAAATGCTGTTATCCCGGACCAAATGTCCAATGGAATTTTCTGAAGTACATCATGGAATGTTTCAGGCCAGTGTTGCCATGTGCTATAATCGCTGACCATCAACTACTAATACAGCAAACTCAATGAGCAGGAGAATTAGTTCGATCCTTATGCTAAGTTATAGCCTGAGTTGCACCCACACTATTATACAAGCGATATCAAGAGCACATGCTTGCAAACTCCCAAAGTGTGCAACTCATGATGGGTGCTGTAACAATTGATTGTCAGAATTACGTCAGCTTTTTTTCATGATGTAGCTAGTAAGTAAATAATTAATTAGTTCTGCGTCCACTTCACCACCATGACGTAGCTAGTTCTGTGTATGATTATGCACACCAGATGTGAGGTCGTCTGCAAGCAATGCAATGTGTAAAGTCAAGTCAGGAGATTGCATCCTGAAAACGTAGTTCTGGAACTAAGTTGTGGCAGAAGTAACGTATGCAGCCGCATGCACTATGTCACTACATGAGTACAGTCATGTACATGGCTGCATTCACAAGTACACAGACACAGACATTCACCTTGTTATGCACTGTACTAGTACACTAAAACAGTTGGCTATGCGGTCAATAGTGCACATGTCCAAATGTGTACATGGAAGGTTTTGCTATACCGGTGATTAACATAATAATACTTCGAAGTATACAAATTCACTACGTGCGAGTTCACTAAGTGGAGCCACTTGAGGTACACTCGTCTTCTAAAACATCCAAGAAAGTCATATCCGTTGTTGACAAACTCATGGAGTGCATATACTAAAAGTTATTGCAGTACAGTCATACAGACAGCACTTGTGATACTGTATGGTTCTCCTTTGCTGCCAAACAGTATCTGTATCAGTGGACATGTATAGACAGACGCGGGAATACAATGCCGATCAGTATATGTACAGACGGAAGCGGGAATGCTTTGCATATACTGCTACATTGCTCATTTTGTCAGGCCAGCTGATATCATGGTGCGCCGCTGTGCGCATTTAGAAGTCGACAACACAGCTTGTTCTCCTGAGTGCGCTAGTCGTGACGGTTGATGCTGTCTTGAAAAGCACACCCACTCACAAAACAACAAACACACCACTTGCCACTGTTGCCGGGTATGTGGTTCCTGGACAGGTAGTGAGTCAAGTAGACGCTAGCGCTCGCCAGTGTTGATGGTCACCTCAAGTTCCCAAACCGGTAATCGTGAGGAACAAGGCCCGTAAATAGCGTGCCTCGTATGCCACTGTGTTCCTGCCTTCATGCATTGGGTTCTCTTCAAGTGGGTGTTCGGCGTGAGCAACGATCTTCTGTCCGTACTTTTCAACGCGCGTGAGAAACAGCACAATCTCTGACATGATCTCGTCCCTCAAGAAGAACATTTGCTTTGCCATGGACTCCATCAAAGCAATCAAGCACCTCTTCGCATAGAACCATGTCTCCGTGCCAAGCTTTCTGTTGTACGGTTCCAGGCTCTTCATGATTCTGGAGAATCCAAACTCAAAGTTACCCTTTGCACAGTAGAGCGTGCCGATGACCATGTTAATGATGCACAGGTGATAGCACTTCTTGTCAGGTTCTTCGTAGGCTGCTTCCTCTTCATACTTTTCAACGAGAATCATCATCTCCTCGGCCTCTACGTTGTGTCCCGTCATGATGTAGCAGACACAGAGATTGGCCAGGATGATTGGCTTGATCTCTAGTGGAGTACGGTAGTACGCCTTGACGATGGGCTCATAGAACTTGACAGCGTCAGTGTATCTTCTGACATCCTCGTCGGGCTTTACGGGCTTGTCGCTGGCCTGCACGAACAGTGTGTGTCCAACGTTGATTTTGAAGTCCTCCATATCACTGCACCTGTTTGCTGCCTTACGGAACACCCTCTCCAGAGCTGGGTAGTTCTGTTTATCCCAGTATATCTTGGCTTGCTGCATGACAACCATACCGTAATGTTTCAAGGCCATCTCGTGCTCTCTTGCAGCCTGATTTTGAATGTCCTCAATGCTAGCCTTGTCAGCAACCCTAGCAGGTGGTGCATTGGGATGGGTTTTGCGAGTGGGATTCTCACCAGCACCATCAGCACCGGGTCGAGCTTGTACCTGTTTGAGCTTCCTCAGAGTACGCTGCACCTCCTTCCCTAGATCAGTTGCCATCTCGTCAAGGAGCCTGAATGCCTCCTCAACAGACGATTGCAGTACCAGTATTATCTCAAGCAGCCGGTACACAGTTGGGTTTATGAGGCGAAATGTCTCTCGCGTATTCTCCGCCAAGACATCAGCAGCCAGGTCATAGTATTCGTACTTGAGGTATAACAGGATTAGGTTGGAAAACGTTTCCGGGGGACAAACTGCCTGCTGTAGCAGGAATTGCAGTTTCTCAAACCCCTCCACTGGCTCCGCATCCATATTCAAGACGGCTTCATTGTGCAAAGTAACAGCATCGAGTTCATGGGCAGAGCGGGGTGGCATGCACCTCAAATATGCCAATGCCTTTGCAGGGCCTTTAGACTCCATCACCAGCATGGCCCCAAGGTTGAAAGCTTCAATGGCGTGAGTCTCCTGCAGAGTCTGCGTGTTACCCACGCTGGCTTGATCAGTCGGAGGTTTGTTGTCCGCCAGGTTTGTGAGCATGTTCGATGCAGCAATTCCGTACTCTGGGTGTTGGCCACTGGCTGTGTTCATGATCCCGACCACACAGCCTGTGGCCATGTTGTGCTCTCTTAGTTTGTAATAGCAAAGACCCAAGTTGTACTTAAGGTCTGGCGTCAGCTTTCCACATTCTTCTGCAGCTCTTCGAAACAGCTGCAAAGAATCCTGGTACTTCTCCTCCTTGAAAAGGACACAACCCCAATTGATCGTAGTGTCGATGTTGTCTGGACAGGCGTGAAGCTCAGCTCTAGTTGTCTTGCAGCAACCCGATGCATACGCTATGCTGGCACGTAGCTGTGGGAGCAGCAGCGGCATACTGGCTTCCGCTTCCTTGTTGCTAGTGGCTATTTGGTGTGCAATCTGCGTAGCATCAGATATGGCACCGCTCTTGTACAGTGCCTGTGCGTAGCATACCTTGTATGTCACCATCTCCGGGTACTGCTCCTGCAGCTGGTCGTAGCATTCAGCGGCATCGTCAAATTCCTGCATTTGAAAGTAGCAGTACGCCAACAGGGATAGCGCTGGACGAGACACACGCGAGTATGGACATGTGTTGCGTAAATCTAGTAGCAGTGTTGATGCATCCCGGTACTTACCATCTCGGATCAGACCGTACACCGAGGATGTGATTTGTCCCTGCTCTGGCATTCGTACCCTCATATTGGACGCCATCACGGGCATAACTTCTCCCACCAGCCACAGCTAAGCACCGTGTGGATCTACTCCTTATGTAGAGAGGGAGAGGAGAAATGTAGGTACACGTACTGTGGGCCAGTGTGGCCCGGTGTACAGGGTGTATGCAGCTGATCTAGTCCTACTTGTACAATCATGTAGTACTAGTACTAGTAGTAGACCCTTGCCGGTGTAGCACAGAGGTGACGGATGTCGGCACACCTCGTAGATCTCTACCTGGATGACCTCGATCGGTGACCGTCGTCCAGGATCGTCGATGAGTCGAGTTTCGCCGATTAGCTCAGTGGCACCAGTGTCGGACGGGAAAAGAGTGCCACCGAAGCTCGGCACTGCCACCGGCCGGTCCAGATTACGACCTTTCCTTCGACTTCCTCAACGACTGAATGCTGCGCAAGGCTGGCTCAGCCGCTGTTGCTGGACGGAGAAGACTTGGCGATAACGTAGTAGATCTACGTCCGGTCAGTCTACGGCGTATTGAGTATTGTGGCGAGGAAGCACAGCTACAAGCCTCCAGCAATATCAATTCAGTAACTACAATAGTGATGCCCGGTTTGCAAGAATCTGTAACTGGTTCCTGCTCGCTAGCGCATACTGCGGCATAGCGGACCCTCGTCAGATCTGCTCCCCGGCTGCAGTCTGCAGAGCTCGCTGTCTGTACTTGTAAGTAAAGTAACACGTATAGCACAGTAACCCGTCGTTACTAACGTTAGTTGCCTTTTCTATGTAAATAATAATTGTAGGACGAAGGTACAGTATTGAGCATAACCAGACGGTTCTTCAGCTCAATTATGATTGTGACTGCTAGCATGCTGTCGTGCTGTGCCAAAACCTCAGCGTCAAACCAAGTCGAGAGGTACTACTACCGGTATAGCTAGGTATCTACTTGGCGAGGTGCTAGCATCCACAAACCACCAAGCGTTCATGCGTCAACTCCGTAGGTCTACGCGTAGATCCACAATCGTCATCATGTCTACCATCAATGATGTACATGCATGACACAGCAAAAATTAATAATATTCAGCCTGTATCCATTATGAAGACAAGTTAGCTGATGAGAGATGCCGAAGACAAGCTGATGAGAGATGCCGAAGCCAACAACCGGGTAGAACCCGGCAACACAACAATAATTATAACGTTACATGGGTAACAAAACGGTGAAGTAAACACAATTAAAATGAGTCACACTTAAGGTCCGTTAATGCAGATGCGCATATGCGACGGTCCTCAGTCCGGACAACCGTCCATAGTGTGTTCACTGGGCGATGGTAAGCCGATCGGGAATAACGCATGCACAAGACCGCTCTCCGTAGCAATGCAAAAATTGGCACCCTCTGTAAGACATGGCTACTGCTCCGAGCAGCACGTTCATTCACACCGTTGACAGACAAAACTAACTGCACGAGTCGAAAAATCTCTCCAGGAATAGCAATTGTCGTATGAGGCATCCGCCGCATCATGTAGCGTATCAATGTGTGCACTGTAGTACCGGCATGTGTACTACATCCTCATAGAGTCATAGGACGAAGAAGTTATGGACCCGGCCGGTCTCTTGATAGGACATATCCTCAGTTGTGCGTAAGCTGAGTGGACAGAGAGCGCATGTCGATCTTCGATTGCAGCTATGCCTACGGTTAATGTTTTAACATTAACCGTAGGCATAGCTGCAATCCAATGATTACATTGCAGGGAGCAGCAGCTCCGTCTCAATGACGGTGACGTCCAGAGCTGCTGTATACAGTCCTATGGGGCTGATGTCACTGAGTCTGTTCTCGGAAGGAAAATATATTTTCGCTGCACACTGTACAGTCTATTGTGAAGAGTACAGTACGGGAAGTTAAGCGGGATTCACAGAAGCTTTTTTGCGATGCGACGCGATCTACGACGGACGCGTGCGATGCGAACTCGCGAAATACCATTCACAGAAGAAGTCAGTGATGCGACAAAATCTTGCTGATTTGGCTACGTCACCATGATATTCGCGCGGTTTGATACAACTTGTACAAATTTATAGGCAACTCTTGAACCTTTGTACAACTTTGCTGTAGAAAAGGTCAAAATCGTACGCCAAATCGCTTGTCGCATCGCATCGCAAAAGTTGAGCCAAGCTCAACTTCTGCGATGGCCCAGTTGCGGCAGTTGCGTGGGGTGCGATTTGGGGTTTTCCCGGTTTCGCGCGTGTCGCATCGCGAAAAAGCTTCTGTGAATCCCGCTTTACTATAAACACAATCGGCCACATGTACTCTAGTCTTAGAAAAATGAAATATTCAATAGGTTGCGGGAAAAGGTAATAAAATAGAAGCTATTTGTGAAGATAAGATGATATGGGAGGGACCAAAGTATGACTGTATGAGGAGTACATGTACTGCAGTGAACATGTTCAAAATAAGATACCAACTCTATAACCGGTGAAACATTGCGAGAGGACATGCCTACTCAAAACAGGGGCCATTACAAAAAAATATAGCAGACAGACGTATCCATGTCCATTTGTTTAGTTGTTTTGCAGAAAGTCTACAGTCCTATAGGTTCTCTCTGCTTTGTTGCTTCACAATGGAAGTCCATACATCAATCACCAATGTGTAGCCACACACACACACAGCGCACACAAGCGCGGTGGATTGGGGTGCATGTACATGCCGGCGGCGTTAATCAGACTTCGCCCATGGCATGGTTGTTGCCGTCGCCGCGCCCCATGCGGGTGTAGGTGTGTCGAGCAATGGCCACCCTGATCTTCATGATTCCAAAGACAATGAAGTGCACAAGAGGCACGGCCACTAGCGCCGCTGGCACAGCCAGGGCGGCGGCGCTGCCAGGCTTGTTCTTCCAGTCCAGTGGCGCGTAAACGTACGCCTGGCCGGTGGTATTGGTCCCACCCAGGACAGTGTAGACATAGGATACAATGAGGTAGGTGGCGGCAACACCCACTGGGTACACCGTGTGTAACAGGTTGAGCTTGAAGTGGCTCAAGCAGAGCTGAAGTATAGTCATGGCCGCGTTTAGGGCATGTGTGCTGATGTCCAAGAACGACCCTTTCGGCTCCAGAAGAGACCAGTAGAGTCCAGTGATGACTATGCCGAGGTCCAGAGCGATTGTGAAGGTGATTTGCTGCGCACTATGAAACCAACGCCATGCCGACAGAGACTGCTCAAGTTCTTCACTGCTCGTCTGAAGGCGCACAAGGGATTGGCGCAAACGTAGCCGATGAACACACACAGCAACGAAGCCAATGGAGCTAAGGACTATGCTCAGATAACCCCAGTTTGTTAGGTAGATAAACCATTTCGGACCCCCAACTTCATCGATTCCAGAGAAGATGATGACGCCCGACGTGAAAGCAGCAAAGATGACGTGTACAACGAGCAAGGCCACATCAGGGATAAACTGCAAAAATGAAAAGAAAGCAAGACGAAGAAGAACCACGAATAAGTTGCTACATGCTTGCCGTTGCATCTCTAATAAGAGTGTTGTTCAGTGCTGGCTTATCCACACCATTGTTAGAGTTTCTGAGGAGAAGAAAATTTGATGGGAAATAAGTAGCTAACTCCAGTCACGTCACCACGCTATGCTGCATTCCCAGGTGACCCACTCCATCAGTGCAAATCATCCTGTATTCTACATACTAGTAGCTACCATACTGAGTGCAAGGATGCCAAGGAATAGAGGTTAGGCGAATGATGTCATGGCGGTGAGTCAACGGAGCCACTTATGGGCACTATGCCGCCACTTTGCCAAACCATCTCACTTGATTACTGTTTTCTGATGATCGCTTAGTGCATGAAACGCGGAGTAAAAACACTTTTTCGTCCTCTTATTATTGTTTGAACTACCTCTGCCTCTCGGAATTGAGCACTCTCTTGGACAGCCTGGAACCTCTCTGTTTCACTTGATTATGTAATTGCATAACCTCAATATGCCGAGCCTGATTTTCAAGATGGACACGCAGCACATAAGCTTGTTTTTAGTGTCGATATGCATTGAATACCTGCTTTGAGTAGAAGCCTAGCCCTGACTTCGACTCCTATAGAAGAAAGTCTGGTCGCTAAACATGACAGTATTGTATTTCAAAGATACACATGGAATCTTGATACATGTACTGGCAAGAGTACACAAGCTCCCAAGAGTGTGCACTCTGGACAACCTTGCTATGGGGTGTGCTGATGGTGAAAACTCACAGGCGGGCGCTTAGTCTGGCAGCGTCAGATTGTGAAGGAACAAAAGAGCTTGGGCGGAGGCGTTGGGGAGACAACGGGCAACAGGCGGGAGGGGATTTTAGGAGGATGGCGGGCGACAGGCGGGTGGGAGCGTCAGGTCTTATATTATTATTATAACAGGAGTGATAGCTGGGCATGCGCAGAGTGGCAATCTGACGCTGCCAGACTTAGCGCCCACCTGCGCTCAGCGCTAGATCTGTTCATGCCTGTGGCCCAATGTGTTTATAAGCGTACTGTTGGGTAGAACCCCAGTGTCAGTTACCTTGTCGCTTGAAACTCGGAGTTACAAATAACCTGAACGTCCTCTGCTGAGTCTGCTACGTTTTAAACTCTGTCTTTGACATTGAGCACTCCCTGCAGCGCGCGGATCAACGGATTTATGAATTTCAAGAGTACAACTGAGTCCTGCACAAGCTTGCAGACAATGGACAAATGGACAACACTTTGTAAGGGCGCACGTGCCACCGCACCATGCTCGGGAACTGACTGTTTGGTCTTGGTCTGTGTAGCATGCTGCAAGGTTTTTCAATAAAAAAAACTTTCATCAATATCAACGATTCAAAACTGGGCACGATAATTATATGGAAAGACAATGCCGGACTGCCGGGTGTGGCTTATCAGTGCACTTGCAAGAATACTGTAAGATATGTTTAAACGAGTGGCAAATTTAACGATTGTCCAAAATCCATAGATTCGAGAAGATACGTTTAATAACGATCTTGCAGTCTTCCGGCATATCCGCACATAACACATATGAGCAAGATTATATAACCCCCCCCAAGAGTGTGCAACTCCTGATACCCTTTCTATGGGGCACGCCGACGGCGAAAACTCACATCACGTGGTGCAGTGTCGCAGTTGTACATTTCCAGCCCGTTTTTAGCGAGCAGCGGAGTAATAAAAAAAGCACTCCCTGACAGAAACTCACTGCGGGTATGCAAATCCCCACACGATTCCCCAGCATGATCATGGCAGATATTCGGATTGCGCGCACGCTATCCTTCGTTTGTACGTAGTACGAATGTATCTGAGACACGTGATGTGAGTTTTCGCCGTCGGAGACCCCATACGCAGAGTTGCACACTTTTGGGGGGTTATATACTCTTGATACGAGGCGTTACAGCCTAAACAGAACTTATTATAACGAAGAAATGTCACTCGTTAAAACGTTACATTAACATGGCTTACAGCTAGCCCTTTCCCAAAGATGCTCGCCACTTTTTTCGCAACTTTTCGTTGTTTAGGAAGAAATCGCAACTTTCTTCATTTTCGCGAACTATTTCACAACTCTTCCACAACCTTGACCTCATGGCATGGGGTCAAAATGTCAAGTCACGGACTACATGTCGGACAAATGCATACTCGCGCATTTCTCGCCTGCCTTCAGACTCATTTCAGAGAAACGGTAGATCAACGGTAGTTACGATAATGTGCATTCTCTTTTCCGTGCACTGGACTGATGTAGGATACTTCGAAGTACATGCAATAGGCTACTGGCATTGTGTAAAAATTAATGGTGATTCACAGCAGGAAGGGGTGTACGAGTTTGCTGTTGCTGCACTTCTGCTATTTCTGCTCCTACTTTGGTGGTTTTTGCACAAGAACTCTTCAATTTTAAGTTGCGATATTAGCAACTTTTGAGCTTTTTCTGAAAATATAGATGCTATTTCAGCAACTATCACTTGTTTTGACACGGTTGCGAAAAGCATAAGTTGCAAAAATTATGGCATCTTTGGGAAAGGGCTACTTACAGCATGTGCAAGCTCGATTCAGAATGTGACAAATGCTTTATTGCAGCCAGCTCTGACCATTTGACTCATCTACACGCAGTGCCCTGGACACTGTTGTCCCAGCAGCTCAAACTTACCGGCGATGTTGCTTGCCACGCGGCATTCTCCTGTGATGGCCGAAAGTGTGCCAGAGCAAATTCGTGCATAAAAGAAAAATCAGGATTCCTCGGGAGACTTGCTATTGCCGTTTTCATTTTTGGTGTGTAGAACTGTTTCGTGAATTGCGTGGTGAAGACACAGACAACACAGCAACAGCTATCCATGATGTACAATACACTTCAGTGCAGTAGTCAGGTTATCCGGGTGATATCACAAGTCATGAATATACATGTAGCCACGGGGAAAATCGCGATTTCACGATGGAAATTTCCCTGCGATTTTAAGGAGTTCTGCCAATTCTCTGTGATCGTGAATTTATTTTTAGCTGCATAAGAACATTGAAAGTGTGTGTGTGTGTGTGTGTGTGTGTGTGTGTGTGTGTGTGTGTGTGTGTGTGTGTGTGTGTGTATATGGTGCAGTGGTATGTGCAGTCGATTTCCAATCGAGAGGTTGCGGGTTCAATTCCCGACGATTATGGTCGCACACGTCTTTCTTCTCTTTCTCATTCTCCTAGCTCTTCTTTCATTCTCCTGGGTGGTTACCAACAGCCAGTGTATGCCGGAGTATGTGGTGTGGTGTGTGTGTAAAATTTAAAAAAAAATGGAAATTCACTGGCCAGAAAAAGCCTCTTCAATCAGCTGTGTGGTGGATACCAGGCTAAAATTAGTGGCGGTCAATTCATCAGCCTTGCAAGCTGTTGAATGGTGTAATCCCAGCACAAGTTGCTATGTCTAACATAGCTGTTCGCTATCATCGCTTCCGCGGTGGGCAGGTCTGAGGTGTGTGTGTGTGTGTATCGCATGGATCAAGTTCTTGTCACTCAGGAGTCTGCACCTGTGTGTAGCATGTACCATACTCGTGGACTAAAGTGAATGATATGCTGAAGATTGCACCCGGTAACTTTTTCCTTTTCATTCTCTCAATCCTCTTCTTTATGAGAGATAGTGCCAGCCCGCTATGTCAGATGATGATCCCACCAGCCATGCATCAACAAGGCACCAGGCAAGAACTGATAGTGATGGTGGTGAGAAGGAGAGCTCTATGCCAGAGTGAAACTTTGCAGTTGGAAGAGCTGGTGCGGGCAGTGGTATGAAATAGCCCCACATTTGACGCTGAAGATCAATCAGTGAATGGCAAACCTCCAACCAGGGAGTAGTCATAATTATTATGGTATTTTACTATCGGCACTCCCTGCTTCCAACTAATGATGACTCGATGATGAGTTAAGTCCTGGATGCTGCTTTCTCCAGAATTATCAAAACTTTCCATCGAAATTAAGTCAGATTTCTCAACCTGTTTTTCTCTTCATTGTGTTTGATAGTGCAGTAGGGCATCCGTCATAAAACGTACACTATAATTATTTCCCACCAAAACCGCAAACTGCACTTCAACGTTAATTTCCCTCTTCTGCTGCTGAACCCACACTTGCCACACTTTTCGTTTATAACGAACCAAATATTGTAGGGCTGCATGTACACCAAGTGCACGCATACTGTCATGGGCCACATATCAGTCAATCCGACTTGGGATTTGCTGCTTATAGTATGAGTGCATTTCTGATAATTATAACGAACTTCGGCTGTAAAGAACTAATTCTCCTGCACAATGCACGTGTTCCATACATCAGGAGTTGACTATACATGTATACTATATTTTATTCTTATTTTACTAGGGAATTCCCAACAGGCGTCATCGCCTTCTTACAGGGAACCCTAAGAAAGTCTTGATGGATGATCGAAATTCAGCAGTATACTACTGTCGTAAAAAGTTATGGATTGGTGGTCTCCACCTTTAAATAATACATGCTGTCAACCAACAATTATAGTAAAAAGTTCTAAAACCGAACTGACCTGACACTAGCATGCAGTGGTATGAGACCAACGTCCATGTAACAGCGTTACACTGCTGTACTCCCAAACGCGCAAGGTTCAGTCCCTGAGTCTGTAGCAAGGAACCAACGCCAGCACCTGCTTCCGCCCTGCTACTCGACATACAGCAGTGAACCACTCCTTACTTGAGTTTGGCGTGTGCAGCTGTATTCGGGTACATGTAGAAAGTAAGTGGGCTTGATCCCATCCCAGACAATAATAAACTGTTACTTGGCCCTCATTTCCGGACAAGCAAACGGACAGCAAACATTACAGTTTGCCGCCACCTGGTACTCGTAGTTGTACCTTTTTGATTTTTGATTTCCTCCTTGTTTTGATTTCCTGCAGTCTGCACACGTTTGCACGTGAGTCTACCGCGTAGAGTCTACCGCGTACGTACCGGTGCAGCTCGGTTCTAATTCTCCGGAGGCCAGGCCCTACCAGGGAGTCGTCAAATACCGGTATTTGACGACCCCCTACCCTAGGCCCCTGCTCCCTTGAGGCCCTGATGATGTACACACAGTTTTGCAAGGACTGTGGTAGATCTACATGGTGCAGGTCCTCAGACTAGCATGCAGGCAGGTGGGGGGAGTTTCCCGGATCCTCTGAAGACAGGACTCGCTTGCGCTTATCCTGCTCCGCCCCCCCCCCCCCCACACACACACACGTGGCCACCACACACACACACCTCCAAAAGCACAACCACAGAGGGGTCCCGGCAAGAGTCTCTTGGTCCAGGTGCAGCCAGGGGTGATGTGGGTGGTGGACTGGTGGTGCAGTGGCACATTAAAGGGGAAGTATACCCTAAAATCAAATTTTCACCAGTTGTAGTCTTCGGGGTGCTGAGTCGAATGGTCTTGGTCCGAGGAAGCTGAGACGCTCCCTTCCTACTTGAATCCCAATCGAACTCGCGCACTTCCACCGAAACTGGGTGACTGCGCCCTACTAGATGGGGATTTGTATGCAAAATGTCACTAAAAGCGCCATTTCGTTCTTATAAAAGCACGGATGATCGCGATTGGCCCATATGTTGTAGTCTTTTGGACGCTGAGTCGACTGGTTTTGGTCCGAAAAGGCTGCGATGCAGCGTTCCTCCTTTATTCCCAATCGAACATGGTTGAACAAGCGGTCACGTGCTCCTGCGTACACCAGTCACCTGGTCACCGTGCCTGCAGGGTACAACTTACTAGCCTGTTTGACCTTTTTTGGGTGCAGTCCTGTCACTCGAGTTGAACTCGAGTTGAACCTTGGTGTGAAAGTTGTCGCCTGCTGGCGCGGTGACCAGGTGATTTGGGCACCCAGGAGCACGTGACCGCTTGTTCAACCATGTTCGATTGGGAATAAAGGAGGAACGCTGCATCGCAGCCTTTTCGGACCAAAACCAGTCGACTCAGCGTCCAAAAGATTACAACATATGGGCCAATCGCGGTCATCCGTGCTTTTGTAAGAACGAAATGGCGCTTTTAGTGACATTTTGCATACAAATCCCCATCTAGTAGGGCGCAGTCACCCAGTTTCGGTGGAAGTGCGCGAGTTCGATTGGGATTCAAGTAGGAAGGGAGCGTCGCAGCTTCCTCGGACCAAGACCATTCGACTCAGCACCCAGAAGACTACAACTGGTGAAAATTTGATTTTAGGGTATACTTCCCCTTTAAACAAAGTACAAGTATACAGGCATGGTGCACCACTCTTGTCTTGGTGGTGTTTCATCACGAGCTCAACACATGTGCATGTTGTTCGTGCCCCTCTAAGGCCCTCTTCCTTCGGAACGGTTGGTCAGTTACAAGCTTCAGGCTCAGCGGTAGCTGTTCCGTATAGACTCTACAGTGCAGCGGGCCAGTGGGAGACTGATGACATCATGAACTCATTTTTTTTAAAACCCAAAGAGTGACAACAATAATTATAAGTATTCACATGTAATTTATAATCACGGATCCCCCCTACACCGAAACTCAAAAGCATGCCCGCATGCACACGCATATATGCACAGTAATGCACGTGTACACAGCCAATACGCACGCAGGGTGAAGAACCTTTGTATGATAATCAAGTATATAGCCCAGTGCTGGTGGGCCAGGACAACTCAGTATCACACATTACTAGTACCCACATCAACTTGTTCATAGTCGATACCTATTCCACTTGGTAGGGTAGTGCTAACACGGCGTGCAATAGCTATCCTAATCTTCATCATGCCAAAGTAGATGAGGTGAACCAAAGGTACACCTATGAATGCAGCTAAAAGACTCAAGAGAGCTGCGTTGCCAGGCTTGTTGTTCCAGTCTAGTGGAGGGTATATAGCGTCATTGCCATTGATGTCTGTCCCACCTGATAGAGCGTAGATTATAGTGAAGACTATATAAACTACACCAGCAATCAACGGGTAAATAACTTGCAAGATGTTCAGCTTGAAGTTGCTCAGGCAAAGTTCAACAAAGCAGAAGGCCGTGTTCAGAGCATGTATTGACACATCAAGGAACGAGCCGTCCGGTGCCAGCAACGTGTAGTAGAGAAGAGTGATGAGGGTACTGACGCTCAGAGCAATTGTAAACATGATCTGCTGGATGCTATGGAACCAGCGCCATGCCCCAAGGGCCTGGCTGAGTTCCTCATATGGATAGTTCTGATGTACCAGTGAATACTTGCGCCAGTAGCGATGCACACCAATGACAGCAAATCCTACAAAGCTCAGCATAACCGACAAGTATCCCAAGTTGGAGAGGTAGATAAACCACTTAGGACTCTCTACTCCATCGAAGGCGGACATGAAGATAATGACCACTGAGTACACGGCAAAAATGCTGTGTACCATCAACATCAGCAAATCTGGGATGAACTGCAAAGAGAACAGATTGGGAACAATGACAACAAATCACAAAGACGACGACAACAACAACGACAGCAATAAACAACAATGATGTAATGAGAACACAGTTTACATCGAAACTTCCAAACTAAAAGATCCCAGCCAATCTGAAACATGCACAAAGACCATACTGGCTAAAGTCGGCATTGGAATTCTCCTACAAGGAAAGTGTAAGACACTCACAGTGTGTGTAACTTAGCAATGTGCAAGGCTTGAAGCGAAGTCACATGGTGCAAAAAAAACAGGTGCTGGCCTCTCAGGCTGCGTTTACACGACAACGCTGGGGGTGAAAACGCAAGAAAATCCTTTCGGATCCATGGTTCATTTACACGGTACGAAGAGCAAAACGTAAAAGTTGTACACCAAAACAGAAGAAAACCAAAACGCTGGCCAAGGTGGAAGAATTTGAAAACGGAAAAAGTTCTGCCGGATAAATTTGGGTGTGTAAACAGTCGAAACGGTATGCTGGCCTCATTTTCCATCACGTGTATTTCGTTTTCGGCCGTTTACACGGATCCGACAATCAAAAAAATTGTTTTTATAATTTTCGTCATGTGACGAGTGTTGTTTTGTGGCCTGTTCTCAACTATTGCTTGAGTGTGATTGGTGCTTCCACGACAACACTTGGCACATACGAACTTTTGCTGATCCTTTGCTCCCATGTAGACGCGCGAAAACGATACAAACGGAGACCACCTCGGATCAGCGTTGATCGTGTAAATGCACGAAAACGAAAAAAGAAATGCGGGACTGAAAACGGAAAACTGGCCGTGCGTTGTCGTGTAAACGCAGCCTCAGTAACACTACTGAGTACAAACAGCAGCAATAGTGGTGTGATGCCAGCAGTGGTGTGATGCCAGGTCAAATATATGGATTGTTCATCGGGTACAGAGAAGGAATGCTGAAAACTTTGTATTGCTGTAACCCAGAGTTTTCTCTCTCGCTCCTCAACTCACTATCACAGTACGTTTGATCATTTCCCCATTTAGACCTTCTGAGCAGCACACGCCACACTCCAAGAAAGAACAATGGCGCTGATCTCACAGCATGCCCTCAGTCCCCTCGCTTACTAATTTCCACTACACCCATGCAACATGTACACGTAAGCTACACGCAATGAGAAAACCTACCGGTGAACTTGCTAGCCATAATGCATTCTCTTGTGATGGACGAAACTTGGACCACGCGAATTCTGCCTTGACTGGGAAGTCAGGGTTGCTGACAAGGTATGCAGATGCCATTTTGGGCACCAGACTTCTTTCTTCTTTCCAATCAGAAACTCTGCAAAGAACCCACAAAGGAAGCACATACACAACTATGTAAAGAGCGTGGCTGACAATCACGACATTCGGAGTTTCTGCGCAGATCATCTTGACATGATCACAAAATTTAATAGCAGCTTATTCATCTAGTCAAGTGCAGTGGTGGTACATGTCAGTGAAATACAATGGCTAGTGAAATGTACTGTATGTGCACGCTTCTCACATCTGGCAGTGCCGGAATGAATGCAGTACATCGTGTCCACTACATGTACAAGCATGCATGGGACAGGCAGGTCTGCGCGGGCGCTAGCACTGAATGGTAGGAAGCCAGGGTTGACTTGCACTTACCGGTATTACCACTGTCCCCACAGTCACTACGTGTACAGAACTGTAAATCTAAAGCCCGTACGAAACATTCTTGATTTACAGCACTGCGGTACTGTATGCTGTTGAGGATGATCGTTCCTTTTTCTACAAGCTACTGTTACACCCGCGGCTTCAAGCAGTCACCATGGTTATGGCAGAATGAGCCCAACTCTAATCCGGAATTCCCATATCTGGACACAGCCCTCAACCGGGCAAGCAGTCAAATCTTGAACAGTTCTTATCTTTTGATGATTGGAATTCGTTTCTTCATGGCAGTCACACAGCTGAACTACTTTAGGGCGTGTTCAGACTACCGAGAACCCCGTCAAACCGTGAATGGCGATACACCGCACTACCGATAAACTAACGTTACTGTTATGTAAGTTGTGCAGCTCTCACCGCGGCACTGAGAAGGGATTTCCCCTTATTCCCAGCCTGAGCATCTCTTTTACTGCCGGAATGCAGTTATAGGCTATTCACACGACAGGCAAATCCACGTTTGTCAGGTGCCCGCAGGAAGTGAAACGTGAGGCTGCAGTTCACACGGCCGCGGATGGCGGCCACTCTGGCCAGAGCTCCTGCGAGTATTCGGTGAGTATACGCCGTTATTGTGGTGATTTGGAATGAGTACCCAGAGACAAAGGCCAAACAACCAGGGTTCAAGACTTCTGTACGATAGTACGACCTCACAGGCTCATAACTGTAAATGTGCCCGCAGATGAGTGCATCCGTGGGCAAAAAACCCATGGACACTTTTGATTCCCATGGACAAATTTTGGTCGCCCACAGGAATATCTCCATGGTGATTTTCCTGGATTTGCCTGGCGTGTGAATCGCCTATAACTGCCGCAGCAGCCGCGGCAGTAAAACTTTTCCGCTGGCAACGTGCCAGTACCGTCATGTGATCAAATCACCTCGGAAACTTTCCCATTCCGTCACTTTTAATCGGTAGTCTGAAACCTGTTTTGTTTTACGTATTTGGTTTCTCCCTACAGTTCGTTTCAAAATATAGAAGCGTGATTTCAAAAAACCGTTAGGTCAGCATCTATACCACATAAAATCTGTGATCACTTTGTGCATAAAAATTTCGAAATTGGGCTTGATCGCTGAAAAACCTATACGAGCTCGTACAAGAGTTATTGGAGAAAGGACCTGAGCAATATGCCGAAAAAATTCTTGAAAAGCTCCAGCCAAATTTGAAATATTTCAAAAATACCATGCGTCTATATTTTTGAAGTGGACTGTAATGTTGTGAATAATATGCAGCAGCTACATGTGCATTTCCTCTGCGCGTACCACAACGTAGACAACCTCGCCTCCCCATAGGAATCTGGACCCAAAACACGCGAAGCCGTAGACTCAAAAACCAAGCACGACACCTGTTCTTTCCGTGATTTCTCTACGTTTCATCAAGAGTATAATATTATGATCATGCGCTCTTGGTTTCATGTGAAGCAGAACCTCTCTAATGATTCGGTGCCCCAAACTTATTTTTTTAGCCATTACAATCATGTGAAGCACAGATTTACCTTTGCCTATGCAATCAGGTTCGCCGTACTATGATCTCGCAGTCACTCAATGGCTCAGGCTTGTACTGTTGTAGCGATTTCAGTGTTCCTTGAAGCCGGAATATCACGACAAGTAGGGGGGTCACTGCAAGCAGTGCTGCACGAACTACGCTCGTACGATCGTCCACAGCTCACTTGCACTTGATAGCAGAGCGAAGTCAATCTCGGATTCTCATTGCTGACCATGTGTGGCGACGGGTTGCTGCTCAGCTTAGCCGGCTATCCCTCATTCCTCAGCCCAACTAGCTGGATGGCATGGTCGTCTCCAATGGGGCCTGTGCAGTGCCATTGCCAGGTAAGTGAGTATTGCAGTTCTGTCACTGTCAGTTGGTAGCTGGGGCTGAAAGTACACCTTGCATGTGGGTGAGTATTTGCCTTGGCTGTCTCGAATATTTACTAATTCACTGACTGATAAATACTTGCATGCAAGGTACAATAATCGTTGAATAATGACTATGTCATTATTTTTATGTTTGAAATGATTACAACAATACACACATGCATGCACAAGGTACACAAAGCATGCAGGGAATGCACTACGAGTAGTGGTACAATAATAATTAGACTACTCCTTGGTACAAAATACAGTAGCAGGGAGTCTCCAAATGCTTGACGCCTCTAATGTCCGAGTAATGATAATGCGCTATCAAGAGTTCATAACCCCACGCATTATCATTCGGAACTCTTGGCGCTATGCATGCGACTAGTCGACTAGATATCAGCAGAACACAGATTTTTTCTCGACTTCTTGAAAGAGATGACCCAGAGGATGGTGTAGGGAAATCTTCGGATACCTGGCCATGTAGAAGGGTGAGCTGATTGGGAGACCACCCCACAATGGGAAATCAGTCGTAAGGGCATACAATACAGGGTCGTAGCAGCCGGACCACTTTTTTAACACAATGCCAAAAGTGTCCAGAATGCAGGAGTTTGCACCCTAATTAAATATTTCAAAGTTTTCACAGGGGAGACCCCCGGATCCCTCTCCGGCCGGACCACCTCCAACGGCGGTGCTACACGCCGAAGAACGAACAGCTAAAAATTTCACTAGGCACAGCATACCTATGTATACACGGTGACTCAACTGTGCATACTATACTCGGACTGTAACACATGAAAATAAGAACGGTCCTGGCTACGAGACTGACCCCCCCCCCCCCCCCCCCCCCGTTCTTTGGCACCCGACAGTACTGTGCCAGCTGATCCTGGCTCATGGTGTGCACAGGAACCGGGAAATTCTGCCAATTTTGTCACAAAAAAACATTGTTGCCTGTTGGCACTGTGAGTTGGCATGCATAACCTACATAGATAGGTGGGAACCTGACTTTGAATGGACGCATGATGTGCCTGTATTTAAAAAAAACTCAACATGGTCCTGCTCTTTACTTCTGTAACTGTGTAAGGGCCTGGGCAAACTTCGAAACGAGCTGCGTGCTCTTCATGGAGGAGAGCACTGGGTGCACCCTAGGTAAAACGGTGCCACACACAGACAAGTCCAAACTTAGACCTGCCACAGACTTCAGTCTTGAAATCGAGCAACCGAATTAGCAGCATAATGAAACGAGAGAGACCAATAAAAATGATCCCTCATTCACAGAAAGCATCAACATTGAGTACACTCTAAAACAATGATCCAGCATTGAGAAAAGAAGTTAGATTGCAGCTCCACGTAGCACATCAGCAAAGAAAGGGATGATCTCATGCTAGAACTGAATTAAAACTAAAATTAGCAGATTTGGGACTCACATACGCCAGTCTCACCAGATCAAGGGCTAAACGTCTAAAATCAAAATGCAGAATCAAACCAGCAGATCTGGGGCTCTTGCATGATAGTTTCACCAGATCAAGAGCTATAATGGATAAGTTATAAAGCTGGCAATACTCACACTTCGGAAAACCGAGAACCGGATGTACCAGTGACAGCCAGACTGGTGTCACAGGCACAATAATTGAACAATGCATCCTCAACAGAATTAAGACACCAAAGAAGAAATGAATAGCACTAATACTATAATGATCATGTAGAAGATTCATGCATATGCAACTGTTCCAGAACTTCTAATACATGGACAAGCGTTTTATATTGAATCACGTATGCCCGCCTGAGTTAGTCACAACTTTACCATGTCAAGTAGCTGGGAGAAGTAGAAGTGTTCTGCGACGTCCATACGGTATAATTCCGGACTCGCTCCAAAAACTAGGAAAGCGTATGAAGCCCAGAGATGTAGAGTACCGAGCTGATAGCAAGTAACTCTCATCAGACATGACGCATGGCGATTCCATCACCTCCACTAGGTGCAACCTTGTTGCACGCGTGGCGTGCAATGGCCACCCTGAGCTTCATGATACCGTAGCAGATGAGATGGACCACTGGTATACCTATCAAGACGGCGGGTAGGGACAGGGCAGCGGCACCACCGGGCTTACTGTTCCAGTCCAGTGGAGAATAGATATACGTCCGATTCTGGGTGTTTGTTCCACCCGACAGGGTGTAGATGACGGAGAAGATCAAATACGCTACGCCAAAGACCAGTGGATAGATGAAGTGCAGGACGTTGACCTTGAAGTTAGTAAGGCAAATGGCAATGACGGTAAGCACCGTATTCAAGGCATGGACGGACACATCCAGGAAACCTCCTCGCGGACTGAGCAGGGCGTAATACAGAATGGTGATGAGAATGCTACTAGCGAGACCTATGGAGAAGATCACCTGCTGCAGTGCATGCAGCCAGTTCCACACTGCCAAACCTTGTCTGAGTTCTTCATCCACCTTACCCTGCAGGAGGAGAGATCGGCGCCGCCACAACTGAAAAACACCCACAATGACGAAACCAACGAAGCTCAGTACCACCATCAAATAGCCCCAGTTGGTCAGAAAGATGAACCACTTTGCACTGCCTTCGTTCGATCCAGACCAGATTATGATGGCAACCGAAAACGCAGCAAAGACGAAGTTTACAACAAGCAATGCGATATCCGGAATAAACTGCAACAGAGGAAACACAATAAACACAGAAAGTGCAACACATTGTCACATCACGGCAACAACCTTTTTTGTTAATATTTATCATGAACAGAATACTGGTCATCGGCTAGGAAAAACAGAATTTTCATGGTCCACAGGTCAATAATTGTATATGGCAGAATTTCAGTTGCAAAGGGCTTTCCTTTATCAGGCTGTATTGAGACATAGTCCCTGTTCACTACTTGAAAGTAGTACCACACCATGCCCTGCTAACTTTTGAAAGTCATACAAATACGCACAAGCCGCAGCACTAGCCGTTCACATAGCAATCGGTTAGCGGTTGATTGCTACGTCCCAACAATTCAGTATGAGTTTGTCAAGTTGATGGTAATCCTGAAATAAAGAAAGATTATTATTACCTGTTTAGTCTCGGTCGTCTCACGTCGGCTGTACTGCTCCCTTTCCTCTGTTATTTACCATGGTATTGGTGCACCACCACACTTCTTATACTTCCTTTCTACGCCATGGCTGGCAAGCGCCCCCTCCTCATCTATATTGGCACTGATTCATCTTTAGCCACTGGAAGGCGTAATAATAAAATAAATAAATCTTACTGGTGAGCTGGACAGCCATGCTGCATTCTCCTGAGTTGCAAAGAACTTTGTACGAGCAAACTCTTCCCTGAAAGGAAAATCTGGGTTCCTCGGTGGAGTTCCTTGTGACATTGTTATCCTTTGCTAGTCTGAGATTTGTTTGTCCAATACCTGCAGGATAACAGTTAGATGCATACAAACAAAGTACATGTACACACAATCGGTATGGGCGACACATAGTTGTCTGTCACCACACTTGGAAACACGACTCCGGTCAGGCACACCGCGGCAAACGGGGGGGGGGGGGGGGGGGGGGGGGGAGCATCCTAGGCTGTCACAGGCTCTTGTACAGTGCTGCTCAATGAAATCCGATCGCGTGAGTCAAGTTTGCGCCTTGCACCATTTCGCAGCCCAGTGTTCCCAGGTCTGGGGCCGCACAACGCCCGGCGCGTACTTGAGTGACTCGATCAGATTTCATTGAGCTGTACTGTACATGTAGATGACGGCAGTTGGGCATTTTTTTCTTGTGAGGTTGGAACACTGGGAGCCAGTGGACCGGTGACAGGCCCCGGTGATATGCTTTTAGTAGCAGCACTACCATCTACAGGTCCAATGCCAAGGATTACATGTAGTTTATCCCTCTGAATATGCCACTCTTTTCTCAGTTCTGTTCTTCCTTCCTTCTGTCTCTCCTGACCCCCCCCCCCCCCCCCCCCCTGTTATGTTCTGCAATGGTTGGACCTCAGATTAGACTTGCACCGGGGAAGATCACGGTTGTACTAATGTATTCCTATGGTGTGGCATGATGACCACCACATCGCTACAATCTCGTGTGATGCCCATTTTATCATGTGTTAGGTCTACTGCAATGTACAAGCGGCATTCTTGCAATGTAGATGTAGATGGCCTTGGCCAGCAGGATAGGTATGGTTGATGTGCACCATGCTGTGCACGGTCCTGTACCGTACCCCAGTAGGGATCTACTCCTAGTACTGTAGTACAATGTAGTCATGTATGTACATAGATAAACCTTGTTTGTTTCCCAACACAGTGTCCTCCACCTTGTTACGTGCTGTCAAACCCGCAACATTGACAACATTGACATGTAGTATGAACATGCAGTACAATCTTGTACATAATCATTGAAACTCTCTGTCACATTCTAATTATTTTTTTAGAACATGCCAACAGTTGCATTCTGTAGCTAATATGCACCTACAAGTCTCACAGTGCCACTTAAATCTTTGTGAAAATCTGACATCTCTATTGCTCTGCAGCTTGTATTCGGCATCCCAAGGATATTTTAGATGCCGCGCCAAGTACTACAAAAAATATAGTAGTAACTAACTAGTAATAGTTAGCTACAAGTACTAGTAGTTTGTAGCCTGTACATGTAGATTGTTACGTAATGATTATGTAGGACTACTAGTACTAGTATCACACTACCGGTAGTGGCTGAGTGAAAGGAAATACTGAGAGCAGGATGGCACACACTGAGGAAATTCGGCACCCCATGCTCACCTCACTCTGACTTCAGCGCCTGTCGACGCTCCCAGAGTCTGAGAGCTCCAGGAGTAATCGCAGTAGGAGTACTGCTGGTCAGAAAGTGAGCCCTGAACTCTGTCTGTCCGAGATCCACTGCATGCAGCAGCACTTGCACGCGTCCTGGCAATGATTATGTAGCGGTGTAGTGGGATATTTTCTCCACGCTTCACTAGCTGAAACTGTTTCGCGACAAACACACCACGGCACTAGTGCACTGGCACTGACACTAGGAACTTCTAAAAAATAAAAGTAAGTACAAGTCATGTACTTTTATACTATTCCATTCAATACAATCATGTACTTTTACTAGTTTTAGTAGCAAGGTATTGTTCCTTAGCCCCCTGCTACAACTCACTACTACCGGCACTAGTACTAGTACTACCTGTCCTAGGCTGTCCTAGGCTATGCTTCGACCAGGGTCATGCGGATCTTCGACAACGGACAAGCAGTGCCAGTGCCAGTGGCCTACAACCCAACTACTTCCCCCAAGCACCTAAATCATGCCTGGTATCTGTTGAAAGTCATCGTGATGCCGATGGGCCAAGAACACCCACACATAATTCTTTCCACGCTTTGCACATTCATTCACAAGCGGTGGAACTAGTCACAGCTTCTCTGAGCTTGCTAGCTAGCTCGTATCCGCGTACATCATGCTATTCTGTTCATGGGGCTGATCAGCTGAAGAAGCAGACATGACACATGACACAAGTCTGTACTGTAGTCCTGTACATTTTTTTGGAAATGACATGATGTAGTTGAGTGAGTGTCACTTCACTGTACTGCACTGACACTGTCTGTGACAGTGAAATGACAAGAGAAGTAACTAGAAGTGGCACTACAGAGTACAGTCCAGACCAGTGCGCCACATGCGTGTGCAAACATGTATTCAATATGTAACAATTACATAGTAACAACAACAGCAGCACAACATCAACACCACCACCAACAATAACACAGAGAGGTTAGGATGCACTTTATTTGCGACGTGACACGCAATTTCACGTCAAATTTGGCGTAAAACTCCAAATTTCGATGTGACTTTCCGCAAGTTTCTGGTGTATGATGGCCACTTCCTTGCTTGTCACTTTGTATGATATTACATTCTGTATTCGCTGCTTCCATGGCGTGGCCTGCAAACTGCAATCCTTGGGCAAATGTCATGTTTGCTATGTTGTGCTTTGGCCATCAGCTTGTCTACACACTGTAGTTGAATTATTTTTGTTTCACAACTGACTTCCTCAAGTACGGTGGCCACTGCTTTGCATGGCATTATACATGAAGAATTTCCTGTTTGTGTCGTGTGCATGTGCGTATGTGTGCGTGGCCACGTGTGTGTGCCGTGTGCATACGCATGTTTGTGTATCTGTGTGCGGGGTAGCGAGGCGGGGAGGGCTGGTATGTATCAGTGTGTTATTGCAGTCTCATGGCTACATACAGTGCATCGCGCGTGTGGTCATGTTTACCTTCGGGGTTGGGGAGGGAACGGAAAAAGAACTGAAATTATCCATATAAAAACCGCTCTGTGAGCGGTTCTGAAAAACCTTTACTGGTACTGCCCCGTCGTAAAAGTAAGAAATTAGAACTGGCCCATTGTCCCCCCAAATGCGAACTGATCCACCTAAATCGCGAATGACGGGACCCGAACGCACCAGTAGCACGAGGTTCCTACCTGTGGACGTGGATGCAGATGGGGACGTTGGTCCGGACCATAGGCCATGTAATGTACTAGCGGTATGTGGTGTTACCCTATGATAATTGCTGTCCTGTGCCCTCCCGACCTCGTGCTACTGGTGCGTTCGGGTCCCGTCATTCGCGATTTAGGTGGATCAGTTCGCATTTGGGGGGACAATGGGCCAGTTCTAATTTCTTACTTTTACGACGGGGCAGTACCAGTAAAGGTTTTTCAGAACCGCTCACAGAGCGGTTTTTATATGGATAATATAATTATATTCGATATCCAGCCTGTAAAACGGTGCCATGCTTGCGAACTGAGCAATCCGACTTTTGGAACCAGTTTCAAACTGGCTTTCCATCTAGCCAAGGTACCTCAGTGAAGTCTTGAAATCGCGAAATGATCGAACTGAAGAGTGTAGAATGACATGGATTCCTGTTTTACCCCGGCATCATGGCGGCATAGAATCACACTGCAAGGACTACTACTGAATTGCCAGATCGGGATGGGAACATCATGATCTTTCTCTTCATGGGACAAGAACTTCGTGTACGGTATTTCTATTGGAGAGAAATTCCGCTTACCAGTAGGATGACTGATCATGGTCAACGTATTTCAATACAGTACAGGTCCACCAAAGTGATATCATATGATTATTATTTTGATAAGAATAGAGTATGCAAAGATCAATCAATCCCTCTCAAAAGTAATTGTTTATCAAGGCATTGCCCTTTTAGTCAGCTATTTTGAATACACGATGATCCAGAAAGCGAGGTTGACTCGTAATTATACTGATACAGTGATAGCACAAACTTATCTCCTACACTAAAAAAAGAAAGAAACAATGTTCTCTACTGAAGACGGACAGGATCTAAATCCACCAATTGGTCCAAAGCCAAGCTGGGAGCTTCGGACTTGGAGCCAATGACCACTGAATATGGCTTTGAACTGGCCAGGAATTCTACTCGCTCTAAAGAACACGGACACATTCTTGAGTACATGTACACTATCACGGTAGCACTGTTTTCATAGGTCATACTTGTGTGGAGCCATGTATCTTCCTGAGCCGATGCCGGCATATACGCCTTCATTACTGCGCACGTAGCAGCAATGCCGGGGACAGGAGTTCGGAAGGCCACAGCTTGTCAGGGCAGAAGGAAAATTCTAAATGTGAGAACAGGAGGCTGCCGGGTTGATTCATCTGCAGAAAATCTCCCATCCAGCATTGTTCCAGCTGTAGCTAGTGAATGTAGGGCTATCATGTACTTCACCTGCAGTGCATGTTGTTGCAATTATGGGAGAACATGCACTTGCCAGCATGGCGCTTTCCCCCAGGTGCTGTGTATTCATGGTTGGCTGGTGGCATTTGGCAATTTTTTTGGAAGGTTCCCCACATCACAGTATCTTATTCACACCATCGGCAGTCCTGCAGTGGCAACATGAAAACAAAGCAATACAACGTTACACCATGAGTTTAGCCTTCTATTTGGATGTGTATAGCTACATGTAAGTCATCTTGGATGCCATCGGTGCGGAAAGTGAAGCACAGAGGCTAACCACCGTGACTTGAGCACTTGCACGTGGCAGTGCAGTGTCATAACATCACACAAGCCAGCATGTTTGCTTGTAGATAAGGAAATTACAGGGCTGCCACTTGAACCGTTTTTGTTTTGGAAACGCTCTGATTTTACAGGTCGTTCCGAAAAACCGACCGAAAAGCTGCTTCACCATGTTTCAGGAATGTTCAAGAAATGCCCAACTTATGGGCCAAATCTGTGGTTCCTGGCTCTTGAAATCCCAAAAATGCTTTGGCTTCTAAAGGCGGCGGTGCATCCTTACCCCAGGACGCTCTTCCCCCTCGGCCCATGCCGGGGTCAACCATCTTCAGATTTTACCAACAGAAAAGAGAGGTGGACGGTTCAGAATAGTGGCACCCCTGATATTACTGGATGTCTGTGGTTTCCAACTAATTGTGTTTCTTCGGGCGCTACAGTACTGTCGGGCACAGACTGAGAACGGAGTGCCGAGGAAAGGCAGGCTAGAATTTCATCAAGCACAGCATACCAATGTAGACACGGTGACTCAACTGCGCATAAACTGTAATACATGAAAATAAGAACGGTCTAGGCTAGGAGGCTGACCCCCCTCCCAGTTCTTCGGCGACCAACAGTACTGTAGTCACACTATCGAAGGCAGATAGCTGTCTTCAATGGAAATACCGTAACTTCCGTGGATAAGCCCACACGTTTACATATGCGGTTGAATAAAGCCCATCCCTGCACATTCATTGGACCACACGTAACGCGGCGTTGGCGTACTAGCCCATGCCATGGGCTTGCCAGTACTTGAACTTTTTCACTTTCCTTCTTTGTTGTTCGGAATGTACAGGTACCTGGATATGAAGTGACAATTTTATTTAGCTACTATAATGTACATGTCCATTAGCCCATACCCACATATACCCACACATATACACATGTACTTGAAGTATATAGGATCATCTCATGGACGTTTTGAATGAGATAAGCCTGGCCCATGGACACGATGATTGCCTGCAGGACTCTTTGACACTAGAAGACTTGTGTTCTGGAACAAGGCCCTTACCTGTGCCACTGTGATAATGCGATGGAAAGTCACTGTGCGTAAATGAAGAGTATTGAGCTGTGTACAACACAACAAGCAGAATACAGATTTAGTGGAAAGACCGTGGTAACTTTGAAACTGGTTTCAAACCGTTTGGTCGGATCCGGGCTTATGTTCACACTGGTCAGTTCTACTCCATTTGTTATGATCATTTGGTCAGGGAACGGTCCATCGTATTTGGATCTGAGGTATGGCCTGGGCATTGGTAACACGAGCAATTTGTTTTATGCGGGCTACCAGCAAAGCACTGTCTCTGATTCTATACCTTTGGACTGGTCTTCGACAAAGTAATGCGAGTTCATGGGTGTTCCTGTCTTGGTGCGAAGCTCATTGTCCCGGAATGACATGAGCTGTCCAGTTGACCATCTGTGTCACAAAAAAAGGAAGAAGAAGACGGGAACAGCCAAGGCTCTGAGCGCCTCTGTCACGGCTATTGTAGCACACACATTGCAATCAGAATTCTTGGAACAGCCTGGAACAGACACAGTGTCATGCAGGGGGTATTTTATACCACATTATGCAATGTCATCTGCAAGGGCATTGCTATAAAGCAATGGCTGGCAATGTTTAGACAGAGATATGTTGGTATCCATGCCGCATCTCCCTCGCCCTCCTTCTCCTCCTCTCTTCTCTCTCTCCCTCTCTCTCTTCTTTCCTTCTCTCTCTCTCCTCTCTCGCTCTCTCCCTCTCCCTCCTCCTCCCTCCCTCCCTCCCTCCCTCTCCCTCCCTCCCTCCCTCCCTCCCTCCCTCCCTCCCTCCCTCCCTCCCTCCCTCCCTCCCTCCCTCCCTCCTCCCTCCCTCCCTCCCTCCCTCCCTCCCTCCCTCCCTCCCTCCCTCCCTCCCTCCCTCCCTCCCTCCCTCCCTCCCTCCCTCCCCTCCCTCCCTCCCTCCCTCCTCCCTCCCTCCCTCCCTCCCTCCCTCCCTCCCTCCCTCCCTCCTCCCTCCCTCCCTCCCTCCCTCCCTCCCTCCCTCCCTCCCTCCCTCCCCTCCCTCCCTCCCTCCCTCCCTCCCTCCCTCCCTCCTCTCTCTCTCTCTCTCTCTCTCTCTCTCTCTCTCTCTCTCTCTCTCTCTCTCTCTTCTCTCTCTCTCTCTCTCTCTCTCTCTCTCTCTCTCTCTCTCTCTCTCTCTCTCTCTCTCTCTCTCTCTCTCTCTCTCTCTCTCTCTGTAACTTACACATACACATACACACCACACACATACACACACACACTTGTACTTGCTCACTGCCATAACTGGTCACGTGGTTTCCCCTTGGGAGAGGGGAGAGAGACACAAAAGGAGTCTTGGAAAGGTGACTCAATTGGCTATTGAACCGCCCAACAGCCTGTGAGCGCTGTGGGTTTCCCAGATTAGTTGTTTCTTATTTTGTCGAAGTCATTTGGTGTTATAATATTATTACTCTGTTCTGGTGTACTACCATGCCAATGCTTGAAATGCATGGACGGACTGATCTGAGTCGAGCTGCCCGTGGATGTTGATTTGGGGCGAAGCTTCTTGAGGACTTTGAGTAGAGAGAGCGTTTGGCTCAAGCTTATCCGACTTCCACTTTGTTTTACCTGTATTCTCGTGTTACCTGTGAATCCCTTGTTACCATAACTGTATTGCTGGAACTAGTGTGTGTGACCTCGGCAGGGAGACAGTAACACAGCCGACACCCCCTGAAATTCCCAAATTAGTTAACTATGGGTGGACTTGGAAATGATCCCACTTATGGGCTCATCACACCTCAGTAGGTGGGTGAGGACAAGGTGCAGAAAAAGGACTGACGGCATCAGGGTATCTGTCCCAGGATCCAACTGCAGTTACCCCTGCCGCCAGTGAAGGTAATACTTGCTACTAGTGTGGGTGGCTAAATCAGAGTGGATCTGATATAAGCTTCACGTGACCATTGATTACACAAGGGTTACTCTAGCCAGAAGTAGTCCATGGTTAACAGGTATGTATACTGGCTTAAAATTGAAAGTATGAACCCTGAAACCAACAAAGTAGCAGGCGCAACACTTTCCACCTTCAAGCAGCCGAGCCTGTTGGCAACAGACCCAACACTATCTGGCAGAAGTGTACCCACCACCCGAACTAGCTGGCGTGCATGCACACACACACACACACACACACACACACACACACACACACACACACACACACACACACACACACAAATACACACACAGGCACACCAGCAAGCCCCTCAGCAATGCCGGCCGGGTAGTCACATGTTACACCCAGCCTACGTGCTCACCTTGTTTGTCTTGGATTGTTGAAGTCGCGCGCCGACATGCTCCTCTGCCTAACACTGATATCATTGATAGGTGTATATTGCTTGTTGAAAGCCTTGGCAAATTCATGATAGTCGATTTGGCCATCACGGTCTTTGTCACACCTAAACACATGTTGTACAGCAACCATGGTCAGCGACTATTATCGTGAGCAAGTGGCATCCCAGCACCCCCACCCTCATACAACCACGTAAGCTGCAGTGCAGTGGGTTGTCTCAGCGGCCGGCCCAGTTTGCCGGACTGAGCCCTTGGCGTTTGGTCACACTACTGTGTCAATCATAATTATTATGGTCAGTAGAATGCATGCCAGACTGTCACCAGTAACAGAGCAGAGCAACTTGCGGCTCACTCACGGCCTGAGGAGCAGTGACATCGGCTATGCATTTTGCTAGCAAGTAGCGCGCGACATATTTACAGCTTGCCCCGGGCCATTATGTGCCACTCGGAAGCCGAGACTCTAACTTATTCCGGCACACTTTGTACAGTGGACATTCCATGAGCTCTCAGGTACTACCAGTCAGGGTGCCCTCCCTGCTGAATCATTGTGACCCAGCCCTATTGTATGCCGGACCTGATGGCTGAGGCTTACACGTACCAGTCATGTGCATGTATTGTACTATATCCGGCAAGAGTATAATAATTTACTATAAGGCCATGGTAAAAATTATCTATGATTCTCAAGTACGCGTGCACCGATTTTTGGCGGCGCACCGACGATTTTTTTTATTTCTGCGAAAGGCATGAATCAGGGAGGAGTAAAATACCGGTATTTTTCTACTCCCTGGGCTGAATAATAAAATAATTACTTAGTATATGAACCTGTGACGTACATATGTGTGACCCTGTCTTTGGAAATAAAAAAATTGTGGGAAATAAAATGTAAAGTTACTACTAACCAGGGAGTAGTATAATAAATAATATATATATTTGGTATTGTACTACTCCCTGCTACTAACTATTATTATAAACTAAAACTAAATATTAATAATAAAGTAAAAGGCCAGAAACAGTAACTGGTTCTGGCCTTTTTTTAAACTTTAGTTGTCGTTGACAGTTACTTGACACATAGCATGACACTTGACAGCCTCTGAGCCGGTGTCAGATGACCAGTACATGATGTAGTCTACAGACAGTAGTGAGTAGAGTAGATCTACACAGTGCAAGTGACCAGGCACCAAGTCGCCAAGAAAATCGGGATATGTCCGCCAAGTCTCCACCGTGACGAGGTGGCCGAGTGGTTAAGGCGATGGACTGCTAATCCATTGGGCTCTGCCCGCGTGGGTTCGAATCCCATCTTCGTCGTAAGCGGATTTCTTTTTGCTTCCTTTTCTTTGCAAGATCTTGAAAGGAATGCCAGTCCGAAATGTTTTGGATTTGCTTTGATTGTTGTACTTGTAGACATCACTTTTTGGCATAACCATGGATCCCCCATGGAGTCGTAGATAGTCCAATGCCTGGTCACAACCGTTGCGAGGAGCACACGTGTGTATTTTTCCATCGTCGAGTCGTGCTCGCGGGGACACCCCTAGGATCTTCTCGATTTCCGTCAATCAATCAGTCGATCTATTTATTTCAGGACTACAACTACAGTACAGGTATGCATGTCATGATTTATTTTGTCTTGGAAATATGGGATTCGTGCTGTCGCTATGTAGGGGTACAATGTAAATTGTAATTGAACTACTAGTAATTAAAAGGACGGCTGTTGTCGTGTCATCAAACAGAGTGAACAGCTTCTTTTACGGGCAAAAGGCAACACAATACTGTAGTGTCTTGTAAAAAGCCTGTCTTGTATATTAAAAGCCTGTTTTGAATAGAAGTCTGATTTTGAAGATACACTGTCAGCACATACATGTAAGCCTGGTTGTAGTATTGACAGACATAGAGATACGTGCTGCGAATAGAAGCCTAGCACTGACACCGGCTTCCACAGGAATAGGCACGGCTTTTATACGCAACATTACGGTATGATGAGAAACTAGGGTATGATCGGGAAGAAAATAACACACAGGTACTAGGTGTGGAAAATAGAGAGGTTCCGGGGTACGATTTCCCGTGCCAAAATCCGTATGGGCGCTACGGATTTTTTCGAGGCGTGCTCCATACGATTTTTTGGCACGGAGAATCCGTGTGGACTGGCTTTCATACGAACCATGTTTCGTTTGGAGATTTTGCGTCATCGAGTGCAGAAAGATTTTTCGCGTACAGATTTGGTACGAGAAACATCGATTTTCCGCGGGAAGTTTTGATTTCGGTACAAATTTTCAAAATAAAAAGGCATAGCGCGGGAATATGACGTGTTTGCGATCGTATTAAACCCAGGGGCATGATCGATTGGGCGAATCCAGAGCAAGTGCGCTCCGAGTGAGCGTGATCGTTTGGTCGAATCTGGAGTAGGTGTACTTGGAGTGGAATCCGACCACACCAGCCCCCACACCGGGAGTGGCTGGAGTGGAAATGGACTTTGCCGTTTTTGGACAGCTTTCACAGAATCTTTGTACGATATGCGTACATTTTGCGTACTACACCCTTGTTTTGTTCGATTGGGCCAGCGTTGCTCGGACCACACCGCCTGCTCGCACTCAATCCAGATTCGCCAATCGATGACACCCTAGGCAATGACGGCAAACACATAAGTTCCGTACTCCGGAACATTTCACTGCTCGAAAACGACGTATAAAAAATCCGTAGCGCCTCCACGGATTTTGGCGCGAAAAATCGTACTCCGGAACCTCTCTAATATGTCTCATGAGAGTGGCGAGAGTTTTACACTAAAACAACTACAGCCCATTCAGAAAAAAAGATGATATCCTAGCTTTTGGCCATAAATGGGTCAAATTTTGAGTTTTTGCCACAAGTTTGTGGCTATCCCCCATGGAATGTTTCTGAAGTCGATTTCTCCAAAGAGCAAGCCGTAACAAGAATAGGATTTCGGCCATGTTTTGCCCCCAAAGCACTGAATTGGGGAAAAACCATGAAAATCCAGGCCGTTCACTCCACTTGGTCTTGCACAACAGTATATTTGCGGTTCGAACCCCAGTTGAGATACCTTTTTGGACCCTTTTTCAAGTTTCATATCTCGTGGCACTAGCACTGTACAGTGCTCCGCAAAATCACGAAAAATCACCAAATACGGGAGCTCTCCAGAGCCAGCGTTCATCTTTTTCTGAATGGACTATAGTTTAGATCCGGCTTTCAACCACTGCCAGCTCCCTGAGCTCGTTAGCTGGACGATGGTATGCAGATCGAGACCGATGAACACACATGACTGTGGACCGGAGCAGCGGGAAAAGCCAGCCTGCAGCACACATACCAGTATGCTGTTGTCATTGATAAGAAACATGAAAAATGCGAATTTCCCTGTCCTTTTGTTGAATCAAGAAAAAGCGTTCGGCTTGCGTGTTTTCAGGCAGGCATAGTGGAATGGTCTAAAGACCATGATTGAGAAACAGAGGGTACCCGGTTCAAGTCCTGCTTGGAAGCGCTTTGTGGTGGGTCTGATCCACTCGCCTCCCACCGCTTAGGAGCTGCATCTGCACCTTGATCCATAGAGGGTGGTGGTGTTCCTGCGGATGCTGAAAACTTGGCCTTCAGCCGAGTCTCACGCGAACCGTGAATTTTGTTGCGATTTTCTGTCATTCTTGTGAAGGAATTGAACTGGGTTAGGAAGATTGTAAAAGGACCCTCCGCAATGCTTAATCTTTCCCTACGTGTAGGCCATCAACAAGAGCTAGCTATGTAGTGGGTGAACGCCCGCTCGCGCCTGACACCCCGCTGGCCATTTGGCATGTGCGCCCTGTCACGTGACATGCGGACATGCACGCCCACGGCACACACATAGATACACAGATACACAATGATGTGATGTGGACCCTGGCTAGTGCCAGATGCTTTTATTCGTAAAGTCTTTTGCATAGCTACGGGAACGAGAGACCTTGGAAGCTCAGGGCCCTACGCTATGCTTTTTTGCCTAGCTCATCATGCATGTTATTAGAACTGATGGAACTTTCTCTTCGGCCCCAACTTCGTTGCGGTCTTATAGTGTTTTACGTCGACCATGACGACTACAATGCCCAACCATACCACAACGAACTGATCGGCTACATCATTGTATTGCAAAAAGTTTCCATCTGTTCGAATAACATGCATGATGAGCTAGGCAACAAAGCATAGCGTAGGGCCCTGAGCGAAAGAAACAAGCAGCTGCTCCGATAGCACGGCGCAATCAAATAATTCTGAATTCAGGTTCTTGTTCAACCTGCGCAAAGCCCAGATTCGACTGCTGATTGACCGTGCATTCTTTCAGAAGTCTGCAGTCCGACGTGAGTCGTACTTGAACTGTATGGACGTCACGTGATTTCCAACTGGCATCGGGGCTGACCGGGTGGGAGCTGGGCAACCGCCGATACTCCCAGCGCTGATTTGGCTTGCTTCAGAGTGTGAAACAAGTTCAACCAAGAGTATATAACCCCCAAGAGTGTGCAACTCCTGATACCCTTTCTATGGGTACGCCGACGGCGAAAACTCACATCACATGGTGCAGTGTCGCAGTTGTACGCTTCCAGCCCGTTTTTAGCGAGCAGCGGAGTAATACAAAAAGCACTCTCTGACAGAAACTCACTGCGGGTATGCAAATCCCCAGCATGATCATGGCAGATAATTACAGAATGGCTCAGACCACGCAGTGGTCGCCAGCTATTCTGGATTATATGAAGAATGTGATGTCGAACATATCAACGTGTTTGGCCTAATTCTCTAACTTGACAGCTAGTTTGTAGTGTATTTTACATGTTTTATTTGAATTTTGTGTTTTATTTTGTGCGCATGCCCTTTGGCATCTTGGAAAGCGCACATTTTTTTGTTGTCGAAACTGTCCGTTCCACACTTGCTCTTCGGCCTTTGATAGCGAGCCTCTAACAAGTGCATTATCCCAATATCAACGTAGACGGGTGGGAGGGAAGGGACGTTGATATGTTCGACATCACATTCTTCATATAATCCAGAATAGCTGGCGACCACTGCGTGGTCTGAGCCATTCTGTAATTATATTTCAGAATGCTCTGTCTCCATATCAACGTGATTTTGTAGCTTGTCAGTGGTCGACAGCTTGGTAGACAGGACAGCCTTCCCGAAGGTGTTGTTCTTCTGAGGCTTGTAGTAGAACTTTTGGAAGATACTCTCACTGCTCCAATCTGCTGCAGAGAGGATATCGGTCGTTGTGACCCCAGCGTCTGCTGCAGCTGAAGTTGCAGCACTTCGCACCGAGTGCGCTTTGAAGATATCCGTATCGATTCCGGCCTTCGCCAGAACTGTTTTAATCCATCTGGCTACGGTCGATGATGACACCGCTTTGTAGGGTTGTATTGTAGCAATCAGGAGTTGAGCTTGCTTTTCATCATCAGCTCGATTCGCCAAGGTCCTACTTTCGTAGTCCTTCAATGTTTGCACAGGACACAATAGTGCATTGTCCTTAAATGCTGGGAAGAAGAACTCTGTAATCTTCTTGTTCTGCCTGGACTGCTTTGCCAGTTTTGTCGGGTGAAATGTTACGCCCTCCGGGCTAAACTGCCTGAACCTTATATCAAGGTTCACAAGATCCACCGATCTCGATGGCCTAGTGAGGGCCAACAGCATCGTGATTTTGAACGTTATATCCTGGAGGGACATTTGCTCGTTCTGACCTAGTGAGATCAGGTATGTTGTGACCTTTGATACGTCCCACGTTGAGGAGTACCTAGGTTGGGGTGGTCTTTCATGGAAGACGCCCTTCAGTAGTCTGCTTACCATTGGGTGTGATCCCACTTCGTATCCATCAACTTTGTCGTGGATAGATGATATTGCAGATCGATAATTACACAAGGACCTATACTGGTACTTATTCTGATAAAGAGAAGCCAAGAAGTTAACCACGCCGGCTATATCTCCCGAAATGGGATCAATGTCCCTTTCGACACACCAGCATGCCCATTTCTTAAAGAGGGAATCATAAGTTTTTGCAGACTTCTGTCTCCAAGATGCGAGGAGAAGTTTTGAAGCCTCTCCCGAAAGGTTCTCTGCTGAGTATCTTGACCTGAGATATTCCACACGGCTAGGGGTGGGTTTATCTCCGGCTCGTTGACTGGGTGAGTTGGTTGGATCGGGCTTCTGGAGCTCGTTATGAGGCAAGGCTCTTGGATCAGCATGTCCAATAGCATTGGGTACCACACTTGGCCCGGCCATACCGGTGCCACAAGCACAATCTCTGCATTCTGTTGTTGGACTTGTTGCAGGACTTTGCCTATCAAGTTCCAAGGTGGGTTGGCATAGCCGTTCGAAACTTTCCAGTTCATTGTGAAGGCATCTGTGGCTATTGCTACTGGGTCGGGTCTCCAACTCACATACTGTGGGAGTTGATGGGACAGTCGAGAGGCAAAGAGGTCCACATCCAGTGGGCCGAATCTCGAGTTTATCCTTTGAAAGATTTTCGGGCATAGCATCCAGTCCGATCTGTCTTTCATCACTCGGGATTCCTCGTCGGCAATCACATTCAACGAACCCGCGAGATGAGAGGCTTTGAGAGTGATATTCCTCTGAAAGCACCACACCCAGAGCTCTTTCGTCAACCTGTTGAGTTCCGGTGATACGGTTCCTCCCAGTTTGTTGATGTAAGTCAGGGCAGTCGTGTTGTCCATCTTTAGATGGATCACAACATCTGTAGCATCCTTGGCATAGCTCTTGATCGCAAGGGATGCCGCCAGTAATTCCAGGCAGTTGATGTGCATGTGTCGTTCCTGTGGGGACCATGGTCCGCCTGTTCGAACATTGTTGAAAGATGCTCCCCAGCCTATTGTGGATGCATCTGTCTCTATCACCATGTCCGGCTTCGCCAACAGGAGTTGTTTCCCGTTCTTGTGAGACAGGTGATCCGTCCACCATGTCAGTTCCTCTCTGGCATCTGGTGACAGATGGCAAGGATGGGAGTACTCTTGATTCCCCTCCTCGAGAGACACTTGTAGACACCTCTGCAGGTGTCTGTAAAACAATGGTGCCGCAGCGATTGCTTGGGCCGCATGGTTCAGTTTGCCCAGAAATCTGGAAACTGCCAACGCCGTCAAGGCATCTGCTTGCAGTAGACTTTTCGCCTCGGACTTGATCTTCTTGATCTTGTCTGAGGGTAACTTCAGCTCCATCGTTGCGGAGTTCACTGTCAACCCGAGGAATTCTGTCTCCTGGGTTGGAATCTTTTGGGATTTGGTTTGGTTTACTGTGAAACCCAAGTTTTCGAGTAGAAAGATCAGGCACATCGTGTGTTGACGAGCTTTCTCTTCGCTTTCTGCCAGAATCAGAATATCGTCTATGTAGATGATTACTCTCAGTCCGAGTGTCCTGAGAAAAACCATTATTGGCTTCGTGGTCTTGGTAAAGACCCATGGAGCCGACGACAGACCGAAAGGTAGGCAGTTGAACCGGTACATCTTTCCCATCCACTGAAATTTCAGGTAGGATGTGTGTTCCGGCGTTATCGGGATCGCAAAGTAAGCGTCCTTTAGATCGACTTTCGTCATCCAGTCGCCCTGCTTTAGCAGGTCTTTGAGAGTGTGAATTCCTTCCATCTTGAAGGAAACTTTCCTCACAAAGGTGTTGAGACTCTTCAGATTTATTATTGGTCTCACACCCCCGTCCTTCTTCGGGACTGCAAACAACTGAGAAATGAATTCTTTCTCTTGTTTCTTCATCTGTACTTCCGTAACAGCATGTTTCTCTACCATCTTTTGCACTTCTAGTGAAAGACAGTTCATCTCTTCCCCGGAAAAGACTATTTCGTGGGGCGGTTTCACTTGATGGGGTTGAGCAATCCAATCTATTGCATACCCTTGCACACAATCCTGTACCCAACGGTCGGATGTGAGAACTTTCCAATTTTGAATGAAAAGTTGTATCTTCCCTGCAGGGGGAGGACTCTGTAAGGCTATGCTTTGAGCCATGTCCACAAAACCCAAGTCCTTCAGGCACACCATAAGCGGAGATTGAGACATATTTGGAAGAAATTTTATTTCTTTCAAATGATTCATGAGGAGGCACTTCTGGTCCCGCTGATGCTCGTGTGCTGGGCTTGGACTTGTTGGAGCTGGATGTCACTTGGCAGAGTCCGAGGACTTCTTGCTGCTGCCGTGGCTGAAGCTCGAATTGCCGGCGTAAGGCTGGTACCGTCCTCGTCCCCTGAATCCTCCACGGGAATTGCGGGAGTCCCGGTGAAAAACCGGCTGGTGGCTCTTGAAACCGCTCGGTTTCTTGGCAGGAGCTGACTGGGTATGGGTCTTGCTGGCTGCAACGCTGTTCAGCACCCGCATCTCGTCATCACGCTCCTTCGCCTTCTTATAAAAGCCGTCGCCAAACAAATGTTGACGGGCTTCGGTAAAAATGGAGTCGTCCTCAGCCATATCCGCAATGCGGGGGTTCAGACTAGAGAGGGCAATTTGACGGCGTTCCCGATTACATTGGGCCGAAAAATTCCCGAGGAGTTTGACTGCTGACTGTACAGCCTCCAATATCTCGCAAGCAGAGATATCCCCACTCTCTGCTCCCTCCAACACTCGAGTTAGGGGACCAACGGCGTCCAGGCCCAAGCTTTGCAGGCGCGCCAGTTGTTTGTCTCGAGACTTTGTCTCATTGGACATCCTGGACTTCATGACTTTGTCAAGTCCAGGACAAGCCGAGTGTGGACAGTTTGGGGCACCAAACTTGTCACGAATTTGTCGCCTGCTCGGATTCGGCAAGGCGGAACAAAAACTCGACTTCAACAAACCCATGGTTGAATCAGACACAGGAAAAAGTTTGACCCCTTTGGAGTCCAACTCTTCCGTCTCTTTCTCCATTTCCTCCATCACACTGCTATCATCCGGCCATGACTTGGAGCTTTGCTCCTTGTATGGTGTGGACGTGCCGAGGAATGAGACAGTCGAAGGATTTTGTCTTTGACTATCCTCGATTCTCGTTACACGATCAGCAATGCTTTGCATGCTGGCTTGGATATTTTCCAGGATTCCAACCATCTCGCTGGACGGTGTAGACGACGTCTCCATACCAGTATCCATAACTAGAAGAAGTGCAAAGACTAAGAAATGTTTCAAAACTGAAAAGGTACAAGACGTACAAAAACGCAGCCGTCACTCAAGGCGAGCTAGAAAAAAGGCCGAAGAGCAAGTGTGGAACGGACAGTTTCGACAACAAAAAAATGTGCGCTTTCCAAGATGCCAAAGGGCATGCGCACAAAATAAAACACAAAATTCAAATAAAACATGTAAAATACACTACAAACTAGCTGTCAAGTTAGAGAATTAGGCCAAACACGTTGATATGGAGACAGAGCATTCTGAAATATAATCGGATTGCGCGCACACTATCCTCCGTTTGTACGTAGTACGAACTTGCCTGAGACACGTGATGTGAGTTTTCGCCGTCGGACACCCCATATGCAGAGTTGCACACTCTTGGTTCAACCAAGAGTACATAACCCCAAGAGTGTGCAACTCCAGCTATGGGGTCTGCGACGGCAGAACTTCACATCACGTGATGAACCCGTACACATTATTTGCCCTCTGTGCATGATAGCAAGAGTACATAACCCCCAAGAGTGTGCAACTCCAGCTAGCTATGGGGTCTGCGACGGCAGAACTTCACATCACGTGATGAACCCGTACACATTATTTGCCCTCTGTGCATGATAGATACAGGGTTGTACGCAGCCCAGCTTTGGGTACAACTCTCTTGTGGTCACTTTGCACTGTTTGCCAGCATAACCTTTTGAACCATGTCACGTGATGTGAAGTTCTGCCGTCGCAGCACAGCATAGAGGTTGTGCAGGCAGTTGCACACTCTTGGGGGTTATGTACTCTTGGGCTGTGTTTACATGAGAAATTTCAACCCGGGTCGAGTTCAGCCCGGGTTGAAAGTCTGTACGATAGACAAAAGAGGTGAGCGTTTACATGAAGACAGTTGACCCGGGTCAAATACTGATATGCCGCCAAAAGTCCACTTCTACAGTCTTGTATGGTCACGTGAATCCGTTCGCGCGAAATTTGCATCTGCAGTGCCGTTCAAACCTGGCGCGAGATACGCACAGAAGTACGTTTGTACGATTTTCTTGACCCGGGTTGATTTCAACCCTCCCCTTGGGGGGAGGGTTGAAATCAACCCGGGGCGAAATTTCAACCCGGGTCAAGCGCAATGCATCATGTAAACGCGCCATTCATTTTGTGCACATGGCGGGTTGAAATCTGACTCGGGTCGAACTCAACCCGGGTTGAAACGCTTCATGTAAACACAGCCTTGGTTCAACCCATATGACCCGAAAATGTTGAAATGTGAATTAGAGAAAATGATCCCAAGTTCCAACTACCATTATTTCGGTGGTCGGAAGTGTGCGGACGAGGTGGCCGAGTGGTTAAGGCGATGGACTGCTAATCCATTGGGCTCTGCCCGCGTGGGTTCGAATCCCATCTTCGTCGGGAGCATTTCTTTTTCTTTTTTCGATTCCCATGCTGGCATCAAGACTCCATAAGGTATACAAGGCCTTGGTTCAGCCGTAAAGTCCTGCCAGGCCTCTATGATTGTGGTTCAGGTTTAGTTTTAAAGTGTATACAAAGAGCAGAGTTCAGGATAAGTAGTGCTAATAATTGATGTCAAAAGTAATGGACTAGCCGGCGAAACTAGCACCGTGGAAGCTGATGGACTGCTGCTGGGGAGTTTGAGTTGGCTGAGGCTGCTCCAGTTCACTCAACTCCGACGCTGAAGCACCTTGGAGCAACAAGTCAATGTCGTCAACATCATGCTCCGACGGCTTACTGACGAGGTCATCGATATTGAAGATTGACGCCACTTCCTGCTCCGTGAAAGCTGGAGGATCAGTTTTAGTTACTGCTACAGGCTCACCTGACTCCCGGTCCAGCTGCCTCTTCTTTCCGTCGAGGATGTCGGCCATGCATCTCTGTTGGGTGGACAATGGCCGAGAATAGCTGGACAAGCTCTTCGAATTCCGGTGGCCTGTCACTGCCATAATGTGGCGTTCTTCAGCGCCATTCGCTGATAGCATGGACACCACCGTGGCCCTCAAACAGTGGTTAGTATAGCGGCTTGTTGTTAGCTTGTCTACCCGCGAGATGTCCTGCATCATTTTGTTGAGTGTCGTTTTGCCCAAAGGGGCATTACAAAACCACACTGGCTCGCGCGTGGTATAGTTCACCCTTGCCCTCTGGAACAAGCGAGGGCAGTCGGGGTGGGGTGGAGATGTTTGAGGAGCATTCTGATGCTGATGATCTGCTCCGGGTCAGTGATGCGCCTTGGTGCTCCTTTGCCACCTTGATAATTTTTCGTTGCAAAGTCTGCCGACAGCCGTACATATTCTCCTTCTTTGTCCTCACATATCTGTACGTCTTCCTTCAATATCCGTTCTTGCAGCTCTCGCGCCTTGGTGCTCCTTTGCCACCTTGATAATTTTTCGTTGCAAAGTCTGCCGACAGCCGTGCATATTCTCCTTCTTCGTCCTCACATATCTGTACGTCTTCCTTCAATATCCGTTCTTGCAGCTTTCTACCGCGAAGCCCAAGATGCAAGGTCAGGCTGAACCAAACATGCCGGGCAAGGTCAACTGCTGACTTGTGAGTATTGAAATATTCGCGAATCTTGCCAAGATCGATATCCGAGACTGGCTCCTTGTGCTGCACAGGTGTGCAGTGGCCTTCCCGTTTGTTCTTTTTCAGAACAGCGTCGAGCACATTATTCGACTTTTCGAACTCTGAATCAGTGAATACGTTGAATTGTCTCTCATTCTCCTGCAATTCTCTTTGTATTGCAGAACGGAAGCCATAATACCCTGGCTCTTGATAACACTTGCCGTCTTTGCATTTCATTGTTGCATAGCATTGGCAGAGAATGTTGTTGAGCTCTTCTCGCGTGCATTTCTTTAGGTCACACGTTTCGTTCAAAGCAGTTAGGCACTCTTCAAACATCCTCATCCACGACGCCGTTGTTTCTTTTGTTGACATTGGGACACGTGCAGACAGCAGGTCCTCTAGATCCTTGTTTGTAACTGGAGCAAATCGCTTGGCAGATGGATCCATTTTTGGAAATGCAGGTACGTAGACAAACCACAAAAGGTAGGTAAACGGCAAACACGGTAAGTTCAGCTAATCGCGACTGTGCCAGGAATGGTATGGTTGCGGCTGGCTGCGCATGCCCACTGGGCGTGGGCATGCGCAGCCAGCCGCAACCGTACAAACCTGGTGCAGCTGCGATTGGCTGCACACGATCACGTGAAGCAGCTTTATTCTCCATCGATTTGGCCTAGGCCTTTATCGCTCCATAAAGGCAGCTCAGGAACGGTGCTGATTGGCTGTACCCTAGGAAACGGTACGACGAGGTACGGTAAAAACCTGAAACAAGAGTACAGTATACGTACGCGCCTCAAACTGCCGCCGACGCCGTGCGTACGAGGGCTTGGTTCAGCCATAAAGTCATGCTACACCTCCATGATTGTGGTTCAGGTTTGCGCGCGTGCAGTAAGTCATTACGCACAGTTTTCCAGCGTCAGTTAGGATCAGTTCCAGCGTCAGTTAGGATCAGTTCCAGCGTCAGTTAGGATCAGTTCCAGCGTCAGTTAGGATCAGTTCACCTTGTGTACACATCAGAGTTTCTGAGGCCAGATCAAGAAAGTACAACTAGTACAAGGACAAAATAAGGTAGATAATCATGAGAGTGCAGTGGTGATCAAACTGAACAGTTATCTGATAAAGTAGTACGGCACTAGTAGAAATTGAAATTCAATGTTACAGTTTACACCGGAGAAACTTGCACTTCCAAAATCGATAGGCTGCTGTTGCTTCTGCTGCTGCTGCTGCTGTTGAATCTGAGCTGGCGGAGGCTGCTCCAGCTGGGTGAGCTCGAGCTCCGATGCAGTCTCCAGGAAGGAGTCGATGTCTACGTCCTCCGGCTTGAACATGTCATCTACATTGAAAATGCAGTCGATCTCTTTGTCACTGAAGATCGGAGCCGGTGTGACTGCTGGATCTGCTGGCTTACTAGCAGTAGTACATGACTTCTTTCCGTCCAGGATGTCAGCCATTGACCTTTGCTATGCTGAAGTAGGTCGGGAGAAACTGGACAGGCTCCTGGCGTTGCGGTGACCTGTCACAGCCATTTCCTGGCGTTCCTCAATCCCTTCCGCTGACAGCATGGATACCACTGGCGCCCTCAGGCAATGATTTGTGTACATTGTGGTCAGTTCCGCAACTCGCGAAATGTCTTGCATCATGCGATGCAACGTACATCAGCCCAAAGGGGCATTACAAAACCAGACTGGCTCGCGGGTGGCGTAGTTGATCCGAGCTCGTTGGAAGAGACGCCGGCAGTCCGGATGCAGATGCTTCATCATCATCTTGATGGACAGAATCTGTCCCGACTCACTGATCCGTCCTGCTCCCGCGTCTCTTCGTGGGCGCCCTTTCCGCCTTGATAATTTTTGTGGCACGGTCTGCGGAAAGGCGCACAAACTCTCCTTCTGCATCCTCAAAAATCTCTACATCTGTCTTCATGATCCTTTCTTGCAGCTCTCGCCCACGTAATCCAAGATGGAGAGTTAGGCAGAACCACACATGGCGAGCGAGCTAGATCTGCGGCCGACTTGTGAGTATTAAAATAATTCCGTATCTTCCCCAAATCGATGTCAGATACAGGCTCCTTATGTTTGACAGGGGTGTAATGTCCGGCTCTCTTGTTCTTCTTCAGAACTGCATCCAATACATTGTTCGATTTCTCAGATTCTTGGTCAGTAAATAAGTTGAATTCTCGGTTGTGGTGTTGAAGTTGTCGTTGTATTGTCGATCGGAACCCGTAATAGCCTGGCTCTTGATACTTCTTGCCGTCTTTTTTTCTCATCGTTGCGTAGCATTGGCAAAGGATATCATTTAGCTCTTCTCTCGTGCATTTTCCAAGTTACAGGTCAGTTCCAGTGCGACGAGACACTCCTCGAACATACGCATCCATGATGCCGTTTTCTCTTTCGTTGACTTCGGCACACGTGCCGGCAGCAGATCCTCCAGTTCTTTATCCGATACGGATGCAAATCGTTTACCACTTGGCTCCATATTTGGCAAAATAGGTACGTATACAAACCACAAAAGGTACTTGTAAGTACAAGACAAAAAGGTAAGTTCCAGCTAATCGCAACTGTGCCAGAAATGGGACGGTGGCGACTGGCTGCGCATGCCCACCGTCCCTAAACGAGCGGTGAGCATGTGCAGCCAGTAGCCACCGTACGCACCTGGCACAGCTGCGATTGGCTGGAAGAGGGCACGCGAACTAGCTTTATTGTCCATCGATTTGGCCTAGGACTTTATCGCTCAATCAAGGATAGCACGTGAAAGTCGCTCATTGGCTACGGCCATGGAAACGGTATGCTAAAAACCTGAATATACCGTGAAATCCCGGCAGAGCGCCCCTACCTCCGCGACCCATCCAGTAGGTCCAGGTGGGGAGGGGCGGATACAGTAAACTTGGCTAATAACGACTGCAGATATAACGACTGCAGATATAACGACAATTCGCGAATAACGACAGCATTTCCATGCCCAGAGCAAAGTCCCTTCCAACTGTAATACATATAATGAGACTTCGGGTATAACGACACTTCGCGAATATAAAGGACGATTTTTTGATGCCCCGCCGAGTGTCGTTATAAGCGAAGTTGACTGTAGATGAGTCCTGCTTGCTACATTCAGGCTGTGTTTGCACCGCAACACACGGCCAGCTTTCCATTTTTGGTCCCACATTTCTTTTTTTCGTTTTTGTGCGTTTACACGCTCAAACCTGATCCGAGGTGGTCTCCGTTTGTATCGTTTTCACGCGTCTACACGGGAGCAAAGATCCGTGTGAACGCGTGAAAATGATGCAAACATGATGGTAACGAGGCCCAGCACACTGTTTCGACTGTTCACACATCCAAATTTATCCGGCAGAACATTTCCGTTTTCAATTTCTTCCACCTTGGCCAGCATTTTGGTTTTCTCCCGTTTTGGTGTACAACTTTTCCGTTTTGCTCCGTGTACCGTGTAAATGAACCACGCATCCGGAAGGAATTGGTTGCGTTTTCATCCCCAGCGTTGTCGTGTAAACGCAGCCTCAGACGTGCATGAACAAGTACTCACCCTACGAAAACTGTGCGTGAGTGGGTGCATGCGTACAACGTGTGATGGAGGCCAGTTGCGTAATGAAGGCGGCGTACCCCGCACTTACCCCATAACCACAATTGCATGCTCTTACTCTTGCTAGCATGTAAAAGACAAACCTAGGGATGGGCAGAGCTCATTGCAGCCTCTTGATGCTACGGTCCATTCTTCCTAAACTGGTAGCCTAACATTTTGGTGTTCCACCCTTATAATGATAGATATGATGAAGACAATTCTGCATCCTGCATTGTGTAGCCCATGCAATTCTTCATTGCCACATTTGAGGCCGGAAAAGTCCAAGTAGAGGAAGTTAGAAATTCAGACAGGTGTAATAAAATGTAGGGACAAGCAGGTCCACAACCCAGATTTCTTGAACTTCAAGTGGGTTTTTGAGCTTTACATGTAATTCTGCAAAAATCGTGCCTTCAAAACCAGCGGGTCTATTTTGGATGAATGGACAGTACATATATTGTCTCATGCCAGCTCTACAAGCACACTGATGTTGTGCTGTAGATCTACTTTTGTCTATTCATGTACTCTCCGAGTCTCCACACATGGAGTAGTCCAGCTGTATGGATTATGTCACTTGAGCACTAATTTTTTTTCTTTTGCATTCGTGTGCGTATGTTAAACAGTTGTTTTGCTGCTGCTGCTGTTGCTTCTTCTTTTTGTGCGCTGTATTTAGGGCAAGTTTCTGATTGGAGCTTGATATAGGCTGTGTAACCAGCATGGTGTGTGCTATAATTCCGGTACAAGTAGTGTTTGGTATGGTAGCCTCCGTAGGCTGGAGGAAGCGGGTTGGCAGGTAGGGCGTGACCTGTGATTCAAGCCGTGCCTGTGAGCTCTCTCAAGGACTACATCCCAGGCAATGCTCACCTACCATGTCTGACCCAGTTTTGGAGTTTCCGGCAAAGCATGGCCTGACCAGCAAGGTCTATACTAAAGTAAGTGGTGTTCTATTCTCACAACCTCCCTCGATGTTTAAAACAATTTTTGCACACAAGCGTCAGTATTGCAGCAGCCTGTGGTGATAGCGGTACGGTTCACAACACAATCATGACAAACAACATTACCGACTACTGAAGTACAAATCTTACGCGGCTTGGTTGCTAATAATCTTGTCGACTATGTCTTCACTCATTCTGGTTACAGCGGGTAGAGTTGTCTGTTGAGCTACCAGTGAATACTGTTTACTGTGGCCATTGGGTGTTTGCAGGCATGGCAGGTTGCCTGCAGAATGCGCTGCTAGTCATGTGCATGCAAATATTAACCAGTGCAAACTACACATCACACTGCTCTGACGTAGAGTGACATACCGGCTCAGGTTTTGCTGAATAGAGCAAGACTTACTGTCTTAGGAGGTCGTCGATGACACGGCCATCTGCAGCCAAGTTCATTTGACGGCACACACGCCTCATGTCCTCCATTGCTATCTTGCCGGTCCTGGAAATTTGCAATCACATGGCAACATTGCATGCAGCACAACTCTAACTTGTACTGCCACCCTCTAACCCAGTACAATGCCAAAGTGATGCTGGATTGAAAGAAGAATACCGGTAGTCGAAGTCTGGACAGAGTGATGGCATTCAGAGGCTTGAACCAAGCCAGGCTAGAATCATATTGTCTGGATTTCTTTCTTCGGTATCACACTGCAAATTAGTACAACACGTATGTGATTTGCACAAAATGAAGCTCCCATGCTTAGTGTCGCTAGACTTACAAGTCCGTGTCGTACTGCAGGAAAGCCTTGCGAAGGTTGATGGTCATCGGGTCTCGCGGGTTGAGATGCCTGGGTTAGAATGCAGCAATGCACAGTACAGTGCACGTTTTACAGCCTGTACAGGGCGTCTGGTCCGGCAGTATGCACCATACACTGTTACACTGATCAGGCAGTATGCACCATACACTGTTACACTGATCAGGCAGTATGCACCATAACATACACTATACACTGTTACACTGTGCAGCCAGTAATACACTGGTTTACAACAGGCAACGCTTGTGATCAGAAGAGCCTCGGAACTGCAGTGCTCCTGAATGAAATCCAGTTGCGTGAGTCAAGTTTGCGCCTTGCACCATATCGCAGCCCAGTATTTGCAGGTCTAGGGCTGTGCAACGCCGGCGCGTACTTAAATGACTCGACTGGATGTCATTGAGCAGCACTGTACTTCTGTGCTCGGACATGCCAAGTCACGAACACTGATATTCGAAAATGAAAATGTGCCCTAGATTAAAGGAGGGTAGTGACTAGTCCCACTTAATTAAAAGCCGCACATTGCCATAGAAACAGACATACTGCATGTGCCGGTACTGTAATGTAATTCAGGCATTGTACAGCATTGCTCTGTAAGGCAAACACTACAATCACGAACTCTTGCAGTTCTTACTGTTGTTGACTCTGATCTCTCAAGTTACGATGAGTGCTGGTAACTGGCCGTGGTACAAATCCATCTCCATCAACTTCAGACTGATCTTCAGTGCTGCAGGAACAGGAACACACCGCAATGCATTAATGCTTGTTTCTTACTGTATGCATTAGCGTTGCGTTTGCCCATGGAAATCACGTGCGGTTGTTCTCGCACTCTTTGGGGTAGCTTGCGACAGCATGTGTAGCTTTAGGCTAGTTTGACCTTACTGAATTTTTCCCATGCAGTCTAAACACCCATACTACATGTAGTGCAATCTGTCCTTTCGTGACAAGATTATTTCCCTGAGCAGCCCAGCTGTTGCAAGATAAATGTGATGATGATCACTAAGCATACTGGATGAACCTACAGAGTGTAAGACCAGTGACACACACACACACACACACACACACACACACACACACACACACACACACACACACACACACACACACACACACACACACACACACACACACACACACACACACCTTGACCTTTGACCTTTGACGCCCATCGCCGGAGGCGATGATAGCAATGCTACGGCAGAAGCCATAGCAACTTGTGCTGGGATTACACCATTCAACAGCTTGCAAGGCTGAAGAATTGACCGTCACTATTCAGCCTGGTCTACACCATACAGCTATTTGGAGTGACATTTTCTGGCCAGTGAATCCCTTTTTTGGTCTTTTTCATTTTTTTCATTTTTTTCATTTTTTTTTCCCGCACACACATCACACCACATACTCCGGCATGCACTGTGTGTCCCATAATATGGTGCAGTGGTATGTGCAGCGATTTCCAATCGATAGATTGCGGGTTCGATTCCCGACGATTATGGTCACACACGTCTTTCTTCTCTTTCTCAGACTCTTCCTGACTTTTCTTTCATTCTCCTGGGTGGTTACAACATGCTGGAGTACACACACACACACGCACGCACGCACGCACACACACACACACACACACACACACGTACACACACATACTGTTACAGTGTGAGTGTGTCCTAGTTGCTAGTACCTTGGGATAACGTGCGTGTAGTGTTCAGCTGGTAAGCTCCGCACTCCGGCCGATGGGGCATTCTGCTCTCGCTCTACTGCCGCATGATCCCACAGTCTGAACTCATTTGCCTGCAGTGTACCAAACATAGCCCACCCACCACCACCACCACCACAACAACAACATACTAACAATGACACACGCCAATGGCCCACAACCCAAGGTTATCGTAGCAATGAATGCGGCATGCCGTCTTTTTGCAAAACAAAGCCGTGTCCTTATCATCAGTAGGCCAGGTACATGTGAGGCTTGGTTGGAGTACTAGTATAGCTAGACCAGCATGAGATAAGGCTGACTGTTTTCATGCAGAAGCCGAGACAGTCATGTACCCGGGACAATGGGAATGCCATACCCAGGAGAGATAGGCAATGGAAATACCAGACCCTCAGACCCAGGAGAGTTGGACAATGGGAATGCCAGACCATTAGACCCAGGAGAGTTTGACAATGGGAATGCCAGACCCCAGGAGAGTTAGACTGGTGCTTGTACCTTGTCTGTCAAGTGCCCATCTATGCCGTTGTCACCGAGCGAGTAGTGCGTGCTCCGTATTCTGCGTGAGTGATGTGCTGATGCCAGGCAAGTGCGGGCTCTGTCTTTCTTCAGGCGAGGTCCTTGATGCACTGTGTAGTCTGGGTAGGATTCCTGTCAACAACAGTTACACAGTTTTCCACAATGGTTTCCACAATAGTATTCACAATGGTTTCACCGCCTTTTTTCTAGATATGACAGCAGAAAGCAGGGTGCTGCCAATGCTTCCTTTGCACGGCTCGGAACCTACAGGATGTGGTTGTGTTCATGTTCCCAACCACCATTACGCAAGGTTTATACATCAGACTAGATCGCCATATGATCGTCATTGATCGATCAGATAATCCCCATGACTCACTCTCCATGACCCTGTCAAAGTCTCATCAAACACAGATCACATTGACACAATGGGAGCACAGATGAATACAGAAGATAGCAAAAAATCTAAAGAAGAAAGGAAGCAAACTGTTGGCTCTCTTCAGTCCTTGCCTTGACTTCGCTCCTGCTTTTTGGCCTGGGCTTGGGAAGTGCCCCATCCGTCTCCAGGATGTCATGTGGTGTTTGAAAGTGGTCATCGTTCTCAAGGTCGTATTCACCAGGGGTGGCGAATATTGTCTGTGAGGCTACGCACACCAGCATACAAAAACAGGAAAATAAGTGCTTAGCAGCTAATTGTGGTGATTGCTGGGACATATGCTAGAAATCTTTGGCAGTACTTTCTCTCCCTCCCTCCCTCCCTCCCTCCCTCTCTCTCTCTCTCTCTCCCTCCCTCCCTCCCTCCCTCCCTCTCTCTCTCTCTCTCTCTCTCTCTCTCTCTCTCTCTCTCTCTCTCTCTCTCTCCCTCTCTCTCTCTCTCTCTCTCTCTCTCTCTCTCTCTCTCTCTCTCTCTCTCTCTCTCTCTCTCTCTCTCTCTCTCTCTCTCTCTCTCTCTGTCTCTCTCTCTGTCTCTCTCTGTCTCTCTCTCTCTCTCTCTCTCTCTCTCTCTCTTGTGCACTCCCAGCCACTCACTTGCAGATGGGTGTGGTCGTTCCTTGTCACCCGAGGCCGGTATATCAGCACGCAGCTCAACCTGGTCCAGATTGATCAGGACCTAGTAAACAGTGGGAATCATTACCACAAGAAACATTAGCATTACTTACCAACAGCCACGCATGCTAAGTGAATTTTGACAGTTCTTGGCGAAGGCAGCAAGAAACTACCCCCTGCTTCTGCCCTCTCCTGGGCTGAGACTTCCCAACCTTGATGCAGCCTTACCTCATTCTCTTTCATTGGCTTGAGTCGTTCTGATTCCTGTTACAACACACAGCACACATGAATTATTTACAGTTCAGACCAAGGCCGTCAGCAAAGTTTAACAAAGTATTGATTTCAGTTAGGTCTCATTTCATTCTCCACTACCATCAGCTTGATTTGCGTTCAATTATTATTTTTTAAATGGAAACTCCAAATCCACTCACCCCAAGTGAAAGTTTTTGTTCAGAAAAAATCAAACAATTGGTATCCTTGTATGGTCCCTGAGCCTACAACGAGAAACCAGCCATACGTACATGTATTGTGGCTAAATTCAAACATGCTGTTGGTCGTGCAGGATTTAAAATTACTTGCACCTTATGAATCCACCATTGCAGTGGTCATCATACATGCATGCAGCCATGGCAGGGTGAGAGTGTCGGAGTGCCATCAGACTGACAATGCTATCATCACTACTTGTAGTTTGTACACGTGGCTATTCCTGTGCTTACATTGTCAATGATCGTCTTCTTATGGTTGATGAAATGTTGCTGGCTGGCCGTTTTGGGACGAGTCACGCCAAGTGTTGCTTCTGGAACAACCTACACCAAGACGCAGCCAATATGCCATGCCACATTCACAATGAGTAGCACAACATTGGCCTTATCACTTTAAGTTGTACGGCTTGCTTCCACTAGGGATCATGGATGCAGCAGATGGGATATTCAGTCTGTGACCACGTTATGATGGGTCTATCTATTCACCTCCCACCTCGTTAGGAGCTTCACCTGCATCTTGATCCTTGAAGGTAGTGGCATACCTATGAGTGCGGACAAGTCAGGCTGACTGACTCTTCTGCAAGCTGTGATGATAATAATATTCACGATTGAAACTGCAACAATTTACATCATATGATGTGATGATCTGATGGTATCATTCTGGATGATGATTAATTAAAATCTACAAGGTGGGTTTTGATTGGGTGTAACTTCCGTGTGAAGCACTCCACTTCAAGAAGCATGTGTAGTTGTATACGAGTATAGCCGTCGTACAGTATTACCTTTCCATCTCCAGGTGCCGGTGTTCGCCTAACAGGAGAGTTGATGCCAAGGAAATCTGCACAACAGTACAGGTACAATACGAAATAGAGGAGCGGCAGAGATTCTGCATTGCGATCATAGCAATGGTTTTACACGCAGAAGCCAAACGCTGTAAATCTTCTTCCACTGGATGTACATGTACTTGCATCTACACGAAGAGTAGCATAATGGAAGAACCACTGGGGCTGTGCAGAACTACCGGTATGGTGTTTGGAACTTGAGATTGCCTCTGAGTAGCCACCTCTTTGATAGTGAGTGGAACGAGAAGATACAGTTGTACCTCTGTGGAGTCGCCACTTTTTTTCTCGTGTGTTCAGTACAAGACAGTACAGTTTTTCTCGTAGTCATTGAAGACTAGCTTAGCAGGGACTTATGTAGCTGGAAATATCGAATGCCAGACGGCTGTGCTGCTTGTTTTGCGGTATCTGTTGTTGTAGTCATGTACATGCAGTGCATTGAGACAGCATTAGTCAAAGTACAGTGACCACAACACACACGCGCACATGCACACACACACATACACACACACGCACGCAAACTTCATGGTACCTTTCTGATAAGCGGACACTGGTCGCTCAGCTTGCTCCAGCCACTGCATGGTAACAAGTCAAAGGGACAATCATGACTACAAGTAGTAACTGATATTCAGTCAGTGGCACGCAATCGCTATGAAAGCAGAAGAGATCTGTCTGCTAGGGTTCACAGTGGATACATGTACAGTCAGACCTCGCTTAACCGCACACATCTGTTTTCCACAAAAATATCCGGATAGGCGAGGGAACCGGATAACTGAACACACACACTGTATATGCATGTGGCATGTCATATGCAGTGACATCGTATATACATGTAGACGGGTCCTATGCAGTACAACTAGCGTGCACAGTATGTAAAACAAGCGAGAAAAATGACAAGTGCATGCAACTGAGTGCTGTCCACATGCACCCAGCAGGTCAAGGACCTCATTTGCCTGTACAACTCTCTGATTCTAGCTTCTGCAAGCCACATGCAACCGGATACGACGAAGCTTTTTGTACACATTTTACCCAGTTTGTACACAAAATCATGCACCGGTATGCGGATCGCGAGGTCCGGTTATGTTGTATACATAACATATGCTGCACATCGGTAACCAGCGATTTTCTTCCGGATGGCGAGGGATCCGGATAAACGAGGACCGGATAAGCGAGGTCTGACTGCACTTGTGGATGTCTTTGGCAAATGTCACAGTGTGGTTAGTACCCGTACTACATAGGAAAGCAGGCTTAATAAGCAGCTACACATCACTTGCTACACATCACTTGCTACACATCACAGCTATACATCACTTGCTACACATCACAGCTACACATCACAGCTACACATCACTTGCTAAATATCACAGCTACACATCACTTGCTACACATCACAGCTACACATCACAGCTACACATCACTTGCTACACATCACAGCTACACATCACTTGCTACACATCACTTGCTACACATCACAGCTACACATCACAGCTACACATCACAGCTACACATCACTTGCTACACATCACTTGCTACACATCACACACACATCACAGCTACACATCACAGCTACACATCACAGCTACACATCACACACACATCACAGCTACACATCACACACACATCACAGCCACACATCACAGCCACACATCACAGCCACACATCACAGCTACACATCACAGCTACACATCACAGCTAGCTACACATCACAGCTACACATCACAGCTACACATCACAGCTACACATCACAGCTACACATCACACACACATCACTTGCCTGAAGACTGTCAAACACCTGTTTCAGCATCTCTGGCTACGTGTAGTTTTCCAAGAAAGCAGCTAAGAGTGTAGTACACTGTCACCATGCATCAGTGACAGCGTGCATGCATGAACTTACGCCAAAGTGCTTGTTCTCTTGGTAATGACGCTCGCTTCTACAGGTTCGTGAAGTTTCCTATCAACATGAACAAAGTGCACAGACAACAAAAAAAGGAAAACCATATACATGTACTCGAAGTCCACAGATAGACTAAGTTGTGTTCTGTCCATGCTATGGAAACAAAATATGTACCGGCCTGTCATGGCATTAATCAGCACAGATAAATCAATCCCTGAGAGATAAATTCAATCCCTGATTATCACAGTCAAATGTAACTTTTGCACTATGGCTGCGCAATTGTAAACATGTGGATACAGCTATCAACTACAACTACATACCCATACCAGGTGGCTAACGGCTACACAAGTTCACAAGTTCACCATGACTATTGAGTACCCGGTTTCCTGGCTTGTGCCTCTCACGCCACATTCTTTGTGCCTTCCCTGACTATTGTGTACAAGCCCAGTGTATTTTCTATTATTTAATTCAGAGACCTAATTCCAGGCAAAGTGAACTGCATGTAACAAGACCGAAAGACCTTCAATACTCGTATTTTGCTTATAAATGCATGGCATACATACAAGTTTGTATACGGAGGGCATACTTATGGCACTATTGTTGCAAGACTTACTCTCCATGAGGCAGCTTGTTCCGAGAACCGTTCCCGGTGTTCACTCAGTAAGTCCTTCTCATGGCTAAGAGGAGCTGTTTGACCTGTTCATTGGTAGATACATGCACACATAACGACAAAGAATAGACAATCACTCCAGCATGACCACTTGTTTATACAGATACAGGTTAACATTACGATGAACTTTGGTAGTTTGGAGGAATGTGTGGTCAAAACCCGTGTGTTTTCACAATTCATTTCAAGTTCTACTTTGCATGTGGTAATAGATTTCGAAGGCAGCAAGATCTACAAAATGAGACCGGATGTTCTACAGCGAAGCCAAGATGCTATCACCACCCCCTCCCCTTTTGTCACAGCCCCCTCTGTAAGTGTGTGTGCGCATGTGCACGCGCTTGTGAGCATGCATGTTGTACATGCCACAGCATTGGTACTTGTAGCTGTCTCACTCACGGTTCAACTCTCGGAAGAAGGTCATGTAGTCAATGTCCTCTTCACTGCGAATGCCACAGCTACAGTAAGCATGAGCAAAGGCAATAGACACCTGATGATGATTGACAAAATTGTGGAATGAAGCTTTGCAGTAGAGACAATTTAAACTGATATTGACGCTGGGCCTATGTGTGAAAGTTTGATGTGTATGATTATGCCTGTGTACATGCAGCGATGATGTGGCTACTGTATCTCCACATGGAGTTGATACTTTTGTGTGTTTACTCGGATATAACGTTATGAGCAGATACCGTATGCCGCGCTCGAATACAAGCCCCCTCTCAAATAGAGCCCATCTGTCAGAGGGAATCGAACCAATAAAGCCCGGGGCTATAGTCGAGCGTGCAAAGTCCGTACAATGCAATGCAGTACATGAACCATGGTGCACTTATTGCACACAAACTGCAGTCACGGGTGCTTACCGTACAACAATCTAGTGCAGTCACTGCTTGTACTGATCAGCATGATAGGGTGAAACAATTGATGTTTCTATTAAAAAATGAAGCCCCCTCTCGAATAAAGCCCTCTCTCAAATATAGCCCCCTCAACATGTCTTCTGGAAAAATAGAGCCCCGGGGCTTCTATTCGCGCCTATACGGTATCTATTGGACGAGCATGAATACCTACAGCGCATCGCCACAATCAGTAAAGTTATATTGGCAAAGCTGACCGGAATACCCTGAGGCTACACGATGATTCAGCCATTGCATTCCAGAAGGCTCGAGTAGACAATGAAGGTAGATATGGCAAACCCAATGGTATCACAATAAGGAGATAAGCTTGCACAATCCAGACCCTGTTTGGCGGCATAGTGACCTTGGTTAAGCGTTACTGCACGATGTACACCACTGCTGTATTGTGCTGTGATGTACACCACTGCTGTATTGTGTTACTGCACAATGTACACCACTGCTGTATTGTGTTACTGCACAATGTACACCACTGCTGTATTGTGTTACTGCACAATGTACACCACTGCTGTATTGTGCTGTGGGAAGCTACAGTCAGCTATAGCATTTACTCATGTTACTTTGTACCTGTATGCCGGGGTGCAGTAGTCGTTGCTTTGTCACAGTTACTACTGGACTACCAATAGTCTATGTCACTTACTCCAGTAACAGCATCCGCACGTGATCTTCTGGAATGAACGGCAGCCCAGTCAGTTTCTTGCACATGTTGTGCAGTGTCTTGAAGTCAATAAAGCCAGTCCTGCAGAGGATGACAGCAATCATCATAGACACACGGCCTAGCTCAGTGCATGGTTCGCACTGTAGTCATAAATGATTGCCTCTAATGTCATGGCCTGAACATTTCTGGCCCACTTGATATGATGTCGGCTGGCCTCGTAGAAAGGCAGCAGAGGAATTACATGTACTTGCACACGTGTTGGCGCTCATACGCACACACACACACACGCACGCACAGGTATGCATGGAGAGTAAGTACGGAAGGAGGAAGTCAACATCATTGGAACTTGTCTGAGCTTACCGGCTGACATCGAATGCCATGAATGCCTTGCGCAAGTTGATACTGGTTGGGTCGCGTGGATTCTGATGTATCTCATAGTTGCACTTCTGCAAGGCATTCCTCAGTTTGTCCACAGCAGTGGCTGTGGCATCACCAGCGATACCACCATGGTCATCTCTGTGTTTGGGTGTGTGTGGGGGGGGGGGGGGGGGGGAGGAGAGAAGCATGGTGAGAGAGACAATGGGTGAGGCCTAGTGCAGATAAAAAGTCAGGCCTGTATTCATGAAGAGTTGTTCATTCAAAGAACTCATTTGTTCACTGTTTTCAACAAGTTCTTCAACAGGTCATATTAGTAAAGACTACATTGCACATGTAAAGCTTGTAGCCTCCAGTGAATTCATGAAGAAGAATACTCAGTTTGTTTATGGTTACAACAGCCTCACTAGCCTGCACAGAACGGTATGCATACACAGACTGTGTAGGCATACACAGAACAGTATGCCTACACAGTCATAGTGTGGAATAAGTACACGCTCACCTTGGAAGGATGTGAGAGTAGCCGGTGGGAGTTTTCGTGGAGTGCCCATGTCCGGTCACACTTGGTATGACTGGAACCTCAGCTCGCGGTGGCTCGCGTCTAGCAGAGAGAGGACGGAAATCACGGCGTGTGGTCGTGCTAACCGTAGGGCCGAGCGTTCCGAAAGAGCTCGTCGTGTTGTCAGTGTCGTTATAGTCACCAGATCGGAATATATTCGATGTGCCCTTTGACCCAGTCACGCCCGTTGCGGTGCCTGGCTGCCTGCCTTGAATTGGCATCAGCGGTGCTGGTCCTGGCAGGCTTTGGCTACGTTGATGTGGTCTCTGGTGTGGATACATAGCTGGATCCTCGGGTATGAAATCACTGCAAGGGATCAAAATCATCAAATGTATCTACCAGCAATAAGGTGTACAGTCAACTTTGCGTATAACGACTGCGGATATAGCGACAATTTGCGTATAACGACAGAATTTCCCTGGCCAGAGCAAAGTCCCATCCAACTGCAATACATTATAATGAGACTTCGGGTATAACGACACTTCGCGAATAAGGACACTTTTTTGATGTCCCGCCGAGTGTCATTATAAGCGAAGTTGACTGTATGTATCTGAACTTCTTAACACCACATACAACACCTGTCTGGACACTTCTAAGACCTGGCAAATGAAACCGTGTGTAGACTAAAGGTGCGATTGACGTAAACCAGCACTGAACACCTGCCGCAGCTTGATCTCTTTCACACCCAATGTTTCTTGAAGCACCTCTTTCACACCCAATGCCGGTGTGCTTCTTGAAGCACATAATCATCACATGCACAGCGGATCAACTCACGGTGCATCGGGATCATCGCCCAGTGTGAAGTGTGTCTGCTTCGTATTGGAATAGTGTTGTCGCTGTACCGCCTTGGCCTTCACTGCACGCGCTGACAGGCTGCGGCCGTGAATTTTCTATGACCGCATACAAACAAATCATGGGTGATACATACGGATGCCAATTATTGCACATCGCCCACCCACCCGCCTCACATAAATATACAATAACTCTGAAAGTGTCACAGCACAAGCTCAACTGTCGTACATGCCTACATGACATGGTCGGGACATGGCAATGTAGTTTCAAGTACCCTACAAATGTCACGTATGGATTCTCTGAAACCGAATGCAGGCTATCAGCCTCAGGGCAAGCTGGCGGCACTGGCGTACGAGTACATGTACAGGGCAGCAGGGTTTTTTGTTCAGCAATGTAGACTGTATATACATGCATGCTGATGACATGTGTGTGTGTGTGTGTGTGTGTGTTGGGGGGGGGGGGGGGGGCACCGCCACTGACCTTGTTTGCTGAGAAGTGAGTTCTGTTGCTGGTCGGATTGCCAAAGGTTGGGTCAGCCATGTAACGTGGTGCCATATCCTGTACAATTACAATAGCATGACGTCATGGTAGACAACCAGTGACACATACATACACACTACTGACAGTACTATGAATTTAGACTGAAGAACAGAACTACAGTGCTGGTCAATGAAATCCAGTCGCGTCACTTAAGTATGCGCCGGGCGTTGCGCAGCCCTAGACCTGCGAACACTGGGCTGCGGAATGATGCAAGGCGCAAACTTGAGTGACGCGACTGGATTTCATTGAGCAGAACTGTACTTGTAGCTTCAGGCTCCTCATAAGCATAATTATTTGAAGTTTCCTAATTAATCCCATCATCTTCTCATCAGGTGGGTACACTCCTACAGAAAAGAAACTGAGTAACCAACCACATGTAACTGCATGTAGCAGAATATCAGTCTGATTCTTTACACACATACCCTGTGTAGGTGATAACAGTTATAAACACCAGAATGGGGGGGGGGGGGGGGGGGGTAGTTAGCGGCAACAAACACAGAAAAGAGAAAGCGCTGTACTTGATTCGCGTGTACGTAGATCCTATAAACATGCATTTGTAAGGAAGTGCAAGAGTTGTGATGCATGTGGTTCAGATGTTATGTTGCTTGTGAGGAGTTTGAAGCTAGTTCTTTTCTTTAGCCAAATGGCATCTTCGCCTCCTAGAAACTATAGCAGTGCAAATCATAATTTCTAATGGGGCTCTGACTGCTTACAGGGCAAGCCCTCGCTATTTATCACCATAGACCATTTCTGCTTGTTTATCATGTTATCTATACAACCTCACTGCATTCGAAAGTTTGCAATGATTTATTTACTTACGGGGAGGTTTGTGTCATGTGGTGGTGCACAGCTGTCAGTCTGAAATCACACACAGGAGAACACATTGGTACAGCACATATACAGGAGCACATTCAGTGTGATTGGTACAGCACATATTATACAGGAGCACATTCAGTGTGATTGGTACAGCACATATACAGGAGCATATTGGTACAGCACATATACAGGAGCACATTGGCGCAGCACACAAGGCCCACCATGATAGAACTGCACTGATACTTGATAACTGTCCCAGCGTACATTGGCTATGATAGGCCCGTTCGTACCCAGAACGGGTCTTCACTGATGTGCTTGTAGCATTTTTTTGTGCCCAATAAGATGCCGAAGACCTGTACAGGCATTGGCCACAGTTCAATTCTTGACATCACCTGTATTATCACAACGTATTTTCATTTTCACACTTCCATCATTCCTGATACTAAACATCTGTGACCAAAGGTGAAGAAATGGGCATAGTGTAGACAACTCTGATTCAATTACAGTCAGCCTTGAAATATATTTCTCTACACATATCCTGCATGTATCAATGGCAAACCTACCGGACTGAAGGGCTTTTCGGCATAGTCTCCATCCTTCAGTGATCGGTCGTGTTCCGGGCCAGTACTGTTCATTTGCAAATTTGTCTCATTCTGTGCACGCATGCATGTATGTGGGCACCCACAGACAGACAGACACACCCACACCCACACACACACACATATGCACACACAGACAATCACACGAGACACATACATACACAAAACACACCAGAAAGCCGAGAGAACACGACCACAACTGGGTGGCACACTGCAGATAGTGTATGAATTGGCAGTAGCAACTTTGGCGGTAAAAGGAAGAAATTGTTGCAGAGGCTCCCTACATCGGAGCTTGCGTTTTTTCTGCGATAGTAGTCGGCAAGAACTAAGTGCAAGGTGCAACGCGGGGACTTGGTAGAAGCCAACTTTCTGGGTTTAAATGTTGACTACAGTACAGCATACACCCTGGCCATCACCTTTGTATGCGGCAGGTGATGGCAGCGAAAGGTTAGTCGGGCCCGCCGGAACCGGTCCGGTTGGTCCGGTGTTAACCGGACCAGCTTTGTGGCGACCAATGCATGTTTACTGCTGAGGAGGGCATGCAGCGTATGTACCCGCAATATTGTACACAAAGTATGAATGGCCATGGTACGACCGGATCAATTGAAGACTGCTTCCGGTGGTCCTGTTAGTGCATACTTGAGTACATGTCTACATTGTGACTACTCTTCTTTCTGACTACTCTTCTTTTGCTGTACAGTTGTGTAGACTGTCGTGTGAGCCTTCTTTGTTCAACAAACCTATCATTGTATCAAGGTGACACACTGACCGTGATATGAATGACTGTGTACTGACTACTGAGCAGTGTACTGGTGCCGTCAGTATACATGTAACCGTGTCTTATTGTCTCGTCGTGTCGCCGGCTACATTCTTTGTCCGTGGTTCTCACATTAAACATAAGTATACGAATCCCTGTACAAAGTGCATACTACACACACACACACACACACACACACACACACACACACACACACACACACACACACACACACACACACACACACACACACACACACACACACACACACACACACACAGGCGCGCACATTGCATACCATTTGGTGGGAAGTCCATTGTGGAAGATTGGGGTCCGCCACTTTCCTCTGTGAACATGAGCAAAAACAAAATACGATAACTTCATGGCCGACCAGTGGAAACTTGTGTGGCAGCACAGCTCATGCAAGATAAGAAGTTGAGAAAGGCATTTTGAAAGACAGCCGCGGCCGGGCTGCTAAAGAATAGAATTACACCGGCAGTAGTTCACCGGCAGTAGTTGGCAAATAGATGCCCAGTCTGTCTTACTATAGTATCCAGATCAGTTCAGTCTTGCCCTTCAGCGCCTGTCTCGCCATGTCCTGAGGTGCCAACTTCCCAGATCCCCCCCCCCCCCCCCCCCCCCGTCCACGAGGTTGGGCAGTATTCGCCACACTGCATGGGAATGGAACCCACAACTACTTCGAGTAATTTCATAGCGAACGCCATCACTATTTTTGCCAGGCAAACCCACCCAGCCCATGACTTGATGATCTGTTAGGAAAAACTTGGATTTGCATGCAGAGTGTTTTACAATGATTGTATCATGAGAAATTGTCTACATGTGATGTGGACTGTAGTCTTTATAAACATTCAAAAATCTTCACAGTAACGCTATCTAGTACACTACGACTGCCCATATACAATGGACAGAAACGTCTCACTCCTACAGCCTAGCACTCACCCGATACGCCCGTGCAGTTTCAGACCGAGTGTCGGCCCTAGCCAAACCTGCATCCAGGTCTACCGGCACATTAGTCTTTCGTAGCAGTGACGCCGTTCGCCGTCCATCTGCATTCCTGTTCGGACCAAACAGCTTCGGTACAGAGTCCTCCCCGACACTTCTGCTTCGGCTACTGTCGCCATCCAGATTGAGGGCTGGCACAAGAGCCATGATCACAGGTAACTATGTCGCGGAGCACCAGGCATGTAGTCAGTGTCCAGGCCTTGGACTTAGCGGTTCAAGACAACAACTTTCTTCTTTCATCCATGACCGTCCGGCCATTCGCTAGCTGTACTGCCTGTAGCTGCTCGTCCCACTGGTACTGAGCCGTTGACGAGTGGACTTCATGCGAGTCCGATGCCGATATGTTCAAGTACATTTTAGTAGATCGAGTAGCAACGGTGTAGTGGTCTGACAGACCTTGACAGGCATCGGCAGACTCCCTGCCACCGCCGAGTCACCGAAGCAAACCATCCATGCTTTCTTATTCCGGACGAGCTTGACGGGGCATGTTGTGCTTTGACGTGAGTAGGTTCACCTGCTTGCCAGCTAGCTTGGTTCGCCGAAGGAAGGAGATCTACGTGTAGGGTCGGAGGGACTACGTGTACACACGCATAGCGCCTATGGTATGGAGTATGGTGTGTTGGCGAGATCCGAATCCCCCTGCGAGTCGTCATGACTACGAGCAGGGGGGAGACCTAGCCCTACACTACAGCCATTACCATGATTACACTTCCCTTCACAGCATAGCCATGATGATTATTATGCATAGGCCACACGCTGCAATATCACCGCCACGATACTCGATAGTTGCACCAAGAGTCAAGACTTCCATGACTTCCTATACATGACTTTGTATCGAATATTACCGGTAGTGCAGGGAGTCGTATATACGGTATATACGACTCCCTGGTTTTGTGCAGCTCTACCGTGACTCACAGCCGACAGCCTCGGAATACTGACCGTACTGAACATGTAGTAAGCAGCTTATCTACAAATAATTACAATCAAGTAAAATACTGTAGTACAGTACAAGCTAGTCGCCCCCCCCCCCCCCAAAAAAAAAACAATCACAAATTCCCTCAGATCAGCGGCAGTTCAGAATTCGCTGCATCATGCCAATGTTTACTGTCATGGATTTGTTCAGCAAAATTTGAGATTTTCTTTCTCTGATTCCGAACAAAGTTCGAGCCTTTCGAGCTCAATTAATTTTCAACAAAAGATCATCCTATATTCCGGAATATGGTACATACGTTTCATGGCCAGCCATAAAAGTGCCAAAATGCCACTACAGAAGAATGCCCTAAGCTAGGCAGAGTATGCAGAGCAGAAACGGGAAAGACTCAGCAGGAAACCATAAGCAGCCAAAAAAACAATCTGTGGGGCAGCACGACCAGCATGGCCCATGAGAAAATCCTAACTGTCAAAGCGGAATTTCAGTCTTCGCTGTGAGGTTGAGTTATAACCAGCAAAAATCTGTTCAACAGGTATCATAAATAGAACACGTAGCTCAATAAGGGTGGGTCCACTAAAAGAGAAAAAAAGACTATAACCCTAGGTCAACTTTTCACCGAGCATTGGCATCAAAGCCATAATAGAGATGTTCGGCTGCTACAAATGTCTGTATGATCGCTGCTGGCGGCAAAGCATAGGATTTCGCAACAAATGCGGCACACTGGCTCAGGCATTCTCCATTGCCAAGCATGGCCTGCTCTTGCGCCAAGCGCAAGCTATGGAACAGCAGGCTCTCCATGACACCGGTCCCAACATGCAGCTCCGCTGGCAGCAGGTCCTTCATGGCGGCTGTATGCATTGTCCTCTGCTGTAGCGGGTAATAGTGGCTGTACGCCCGAACAAACAAACAGAACTCGGAGAAATCAACGGCAAAGTTGTCATCCAAGTCCATGAGAAGTATAAAATACCAGCGCAAGTTTGCAGGAGACCACATGGTACCAGATAGGTGATGAAAAAACGTGATAAAGATGGCCTCGTCCACGCCCAATGCCTTCAGAACTGTTCGATCCGTGAGCAAGCCCGTAGGCCAGGCCGTGTGAAAACGATGCGACCATTCGTTGAGCAGCACAAAGTACTTGTTGTCCTTCTTGCGGCCGTGTACTATGGTGTGTGGTACACCAGTTGAGAAGCTCATTTGCTCCAGCATTTCAAGACTGTGCCATAGCGCATCGAACAGAACCGACTTTGACGGAAGATTGAGACTGGCCAGAAGCAAGCGGCGGATCTTTGGATAGACATTTCCGAAAAAGTAACACGGAGACGTGAGAGAACATGCAGGGGATGGCATACTCTCAGCTAGAAGTAATAATTCTTGCTGATGTACCTTGTAGGTTTGCTGCAGCTCATAGATGTGTGTTGCAATTCGAACTGAATCACCTGCCGACACGTTGAGAACCCACAAAAACTCCTCATCGAGCAGCTGAGGAGTAATCAGCTCTTTGCCGGACATTCTCTGCTCAGCAAACGACACTTTGTAGCTATCTGGGACACCTATATTGTCCAGCCATGCGGTCACATCTTCCACCGACCAGTCCTTCAGCATTAGTACGGATGCCCGATGATGATATCCACCCCATCTATATGATTTGGGACATGTACCATTGACACAATGTCCATGTATCCAGTACATCTCATCCGAGAAAAACGGAACTTGGTGAGGCCCGTGTGGAAATCCATTCACCCATTCTCCAGTCATGGTCAGGTTCTCTCCTCGTACGTGTGACAGACCGCTCAGCACTCCTTCACCGTGCTTGAGAGCATGAGAATAGGTGCCGTGGTAGCAGTGCGAAGCTGACCAGCACTCTCCTAGCACACTCCATCGTGCAACGTCCATAGAGCTGAGACATGCTGAGTTCTGCAGGTGACTGTTGCCTACAGCGGACGGCTGGTAGCGGGCTATGCGCGGATCGCAATGATACGTGTTCAAGCGCAGCAGGGATATCAGTGCAAAGCCTAGGATGAACTTCAACCTCCAATGCCCGTAGTCAGACTGAGACAAGATAATACTACAGCGTGCCAGCAAGTCAGCCACTATTAAATCCCAACACAGTGACGTCACAGCAAAGTGGATAAACCAGTACAGGACCGCTGGGAGAAGCAGAATAACCCAAACTGCTGAATCAAATTCAACGTCACGCCGAAATGGTCTGCGACTTGCAAGAAGAAGTCCGAAGGACACCCAGTATCTCCAATCTGTGCCTCCAACAATGTGTACGCAGTTATTAAGACGTTCTGGCGCCCCGTCGAAGAACACAGCGAACAAAGCCACTAAATAAGTGGGGATACTGTACAATTCTGCAACATGTTTACATTCCTGATAAAACTGGCTGACAGAGAAGGGAAGATCTGTCTTGAGCAACCTGTAAGCTGCAAGGACAATGCCTGATGTGAACGTTGCTAAGCATGTCAGTGTCAGTCTAGTGAAGTGGGTGACTAGACGAGGACCAATGGTCACCGAATGCAAGGCAATAAATAGGAGAAGCAATCCTGACGACACGCCTTGAGCTGCACCGCCACGAAGCAATTTCGGTATCAAATCCGATCTGATGACTTGGCGTAACATAGCCGAGAACCTCCAGGTACAGCTTACAATCGTACACAGATACTCACTAAACTATCGAAGGAAGCCAAGCGAAGGAGATTATTCTTCATGTTGACTGTGACTGTTTGATTGGACTACAAGACTTTCGAAAGGACAGAAAAATAGTTTCAAAAATATTCATATTGGAGTATGAAAAGTATGAAAAGGAGCTCCCAACGGTCGGGGACTTTCCCATGTGACGTCCACGGCCGGCAAAAGCACTACGGCGCGCGCGGTACGCGCTTGTTACGCAGTAGACATGCACCAAGCCCATAGCCGACCAAACCATACCGGTAGTTGATTTAGCGCTTTCAACAAAAGTTTCAAGTGATATCATTTTTTTCTTTTCTTATTAATTTTAGCACCAAGTTAATTTTCATTCACTGGTTTTAGTCCTCCAAGAGGTATCTAATATTGACTGAGTACGAGGTCATTATAGGAAATAAAAGCCGAGTAAAAGACCGAGGCGAAGCCGAGGTCTTTTACGAGGTTTATATTTCCTATACTGACCAAGTACGAAGTCAATATTAGATTTATCACGACAAACAGTCCGTATTTCAAATTCCAGAACGATAACCTCATGAATCCCGGTTTTATGATTTCACAACCGTTGCACCACCACCTACTCATGCAGTGAAAATGCTGCACTAGGCACCGTTCAACTGCGCAACCCCTAAAAATAGTAAGCAGTCAAATATAAGCAGTCAATATAGCCCTAAGGAGTGAAATATGCAGGAATATTTGACTGCTTGGGTATAGCGAAAATCAATGGGAGTCAATACTAAGGGAGTGATAAACTACAATAGTACATAACCAAACCATAGTATAGTCAGACCTTGCTTATCCGGATCCATCGTCATCCGGAAGAAAATTGTTGGTTACCGATTTACAGCATAATTATGCCATGCATACATACATGTACAGTACGTGTGTTCGATTATCCGGATATTTTTGTGGAAAGCGGATGTGTGCGGTTATGCGAGGTCTGACTGTATGTACAATGTACATAACTACTTTCTCCCTGTCCCTGAACTACACTGCTACCTCCCCTAATGCCAGTAATGGCCCATGCACAATGCAATGGCGGTGAAAATAATAATATCCTGGACCTGGTGCAGACCATGGTAGCCGTCTACACCAGGGATAGGAGACATGAGGTACATGTACTGCATACTGTTACCCTGAACATAATAATAATAATGGCTTCCTGGACCGCTGGTGCACACCAAAATTCAACACCGTGTGTGATAATGACAAGTAGATCTGGACTGCGTCCAAAATGCTCCAAATACATGTGATACCATGTGTTACATGTACCGTAACCATGGTAACAAAGCAAAGAGTCCATAACCATGATAACCAGGCTTCTTTGCCAGTCTTGGATTGAGGCGTTAGCTGTAACTAACAATGCGCATGTAACTAGGTGACACCACTGCACAAAAACTGAGTAAATCTCAACCAGGTCAGTGCAGCGTACTTAGATGATTACTTCCAACCAGGTGCACACAACACACAACACACACAAACACACACACACACACACACACCGTCTCAGGCAGGTCACCTGGTCACTGCCTCTGCTGACACGGCTCTGGAGAAGGAGGCACTACTTGCGCGACACACATGCACGGCAAGGGACAATCACCCGCATGGCTCACACACAATTCAAACCTTTTGTATTGCCTAAAGTATAAATGCAACGAGCAGCAGAGCACTTTCACAAAGTTACGGCACACTTGAGCGATAAGATTGAAAAACGGCAGCAGCTTCACTGTGAGTTCATTACTATGCAGAGTAGCGATGTACACATTCACAGCAATGCAAGAAACAACAGAACAACATAATCTGATATTATCAGTGAAAACAAATGAACAAGACAGTTCTCTTTCTTGCAGAACAATCTGAAGTGCCCATCAAAACGAAAACAAAATTTGTAGAATTGCCAGAAACATTAAACAGGCAATACTACTTTTTCCCAAGTAGGCGGCAATAAGTACTTGGGCATGGCGACAGGCAAGTGCTCAGGTACACTCCACAGAATCATATCAGGGTGCGGCCAGTGAAAAGGAAAGGAACATGTTGCTGCAAGTGCGAGAAAAAGCTGGGATCTCCACACAAGCAGGCATGAAAGGAGAGAGAGAGAGAGAGAGAGAGAGAGAGAGAGAGAGAGAGAGAGAAGAAGAAGAAGAAGAAGAAGAAGCAAGGGGCATGGGGCACAACAAATGAGATGATCACTTGTGACACGCACACGTGAAATCTATGTAGCGTTGAGCAGCTGTTACACCAGAAAGGCTCTGAAGCCGGCAGTAGTTGTTATAAGAGAAAAACAGGTAGTTTTATTGGAATGATCTGGTACACAATAGAACGTTGGAGATACATTAGAACGTTGGGACAAATAATATTTTTTAACCAGGGGAGAAAGATGGGACTTGGTGTACAGGGATGGTGTACAGGAGGAAAATAAAATCAAGCACTCAAATGGTTAAACTGATAAAATTTCATGCTGTACTAAAAGGGCTTGGTAAAGCTTGGGTGCATTGGCTTCCAATGCTTTGCCAACACCTTCTCTGAGGGGGGCCAAGTCGGGTTGCTCAAAACAACTTGGAACGTTCAGGAGCTGGGAGTAGAGCTTGTTCCAGATAGGGTTCCAGTACCTGATGAAACATGAAAACACCCAACAATCAACGCTGATTAGTCATGCCCACATTTTCCCCCTGACTACACACTGCTCAATCGAAGAACAATCTCTGTCATTCACACGAAATATTGGGAAGTGGACGGGGCAGCATAATGGACATCCCCTGGATCTCTTCGCCTACTACCAGTACTCCGTGCAGTAATACTTGATGGCAGACAGCAGGACACCGAGACAAGCAATTAAAGGTCAGATAATTGCACGTCGAATGAGCAAAACAACTAATTGAGTAGAACGCAATGAGCGGCTACTGTTCTTTACAAACTTACATCACAGATAGTTAGTAAGTGGTATTACAGGCAACGAACCCTTGCATCATTCCAAAAGAAAACACATCCTAAGCTTCTGGATAGAAATGAAAGAAAGTAAAATAGAGAGTAGAAGTATTCAAGCTGATATCACATACCTCTTTGGGCGTACGGTAGGTTGCCACGGGTTTGAGGCTGAGTTCTTTTTAACCACCTTCATGTAATCACCATTCAGGAGGACATGGATGGTTCCAAGCACACCGAATGTATCAATCTATGCAAGCACAGTAAAATGACACACACACACACACACACACACACACACACATGCACATACATACAGACACACACCCATCATGAATTGTATCATATACACAAGATGACTGCGGAAAAACCTAGTGAAAAGACCGACTGATACCTTTCAGCAATAATTATAACATGGTCTGTGGCGCCATCATTTGGTGGCACAAATGCATTGAATGTGCAAGCCTCAGCCTGGCTTCAGAACCTGCATACACTCAAAGACTGTGAGAGGCTGGTTCCACGGACGGTTCCAGGAACCATATTTGCCCTCAGTGTGTACTGTGCAACAATACAACTGGAGAAGAGGGCATATCATCTACATGTAGTACATATGTACAACATTGAAAAGAGGTGATAGGACAGTGCAACACTAATGGAATGATTAATGTTAGGCCAAGCTAACTGTTAGGTCTAGCGATAATGCGCACCAACACAAAGGAAAACAGAGTTAGCCAGTACAGGCCTTGAAAGGATTGAATGTGAATGGCCGGAGCAAATGAAGATGGCATCGTTGAATCTTGAAAAGAAGTTATAACAATTTGTCGCCTACCCCCCCCCCCCCCCCCCCCTGCTTAGCATCTTTGCAAACAGGTTGCTGGTCCGAGAAGATGCATAGCAGTGGAGACAGGTTGTTCTTACCTGCTGTGTCCAGGGACGACTCTCGATCATTTCCACGCAGGCAAAGTCGTCCGTGTCGACAGTTGCGTTAAATGAAGTGCTGGCCGGTAAACAGGACATGTCAATAGCGCGGCCGTAGTCAATCAAGTGCAATGGCTTGACACGGTTCAGCTCGGACAGTTTGCTGCTCACCAGGTTGGCACTGGAGTCCTGCAGGAACTTTGCCAAGATAAATCTAACAACAAACAGAGGAGTAGAACACACACACATGATCATTATGCTCCGCCAGGGTGGTGAACAGGCACAGGTGAAGAAGATAAAGGATTGCCTTGTTAACTTATGATTAACTAATGAATGTACATTGCTATTATACACCTGTTGCACACCTATCACATGATCGCACAGGACAGCCATGTTGGTTCCAACTCCACTCAATCCCTGCATCTGTGGGTCATACAGGTGGAACCCTGCTAATTCGAACCTCAAAATGCCAGGTAAAACTTTTAATTATCCTGACATTCTAATTATCCAAACATGAACCCACAACACAATATGTATGTCAAAATGCTCTTATGGTCACGCAGAGTTGAGCTATGGACCTTAGACACAGATGTCACGGATACTGAACTGACCGGCACAGCCTGCTCATGCAAACTGAACTGACCAGTACAGCGTACAGTGAACTTCGAATTACAGTTTGCTAACTTCGAATTATCAGCACAAATCCCACATGTTTTCTATGTAAAGTGGAATCTGTGGGACTTCTAATTAACCGGACATATCCACTTCGAGGTTCGAATTATCAGAAATGTTTATGTGGGAATCGTATTGATAGAAATCGGTCCTGGAAAAACTTCTAATTAAGCAGTATGTTCGAATTAAGCCATATTCGAATTATCAGGATTCCACCTGTATCATGTAGGCCATGTTGGTTCCACTGTCCACATGGCAGCACCAGTTTCTACACAAATTTAGTTAACATGAACTTGAAGTACGTGAAACCACGCTGTATCACAATGAATGTATTCAGCAAACATGGACCGAAATGCCTGACATTCCAGCGCTAGTCACAGGCAAGCAAACCAAACAACCACCAAAAAACCAGCAACACTCACAGGTCATTGGAAATGACAAAGTTGTCAGGCTTGATGTCAGCATGCAAATAGCCGGCTGCGTGCAATGCTTCCACAGCGTGCAGCATATGCCAGGTGTAGTACAGTACCAATGCTTCTGGCATGGTCTGATGACGACTCTTGTACATATTCACCACGTCCTGTAGCAGTGACAACATTGCAAAGAACACATGCAGGTGAAACCTGGTGTCAGCAACCATCCATGGGGCTGGAATACTACGTCTCGGAATGAAGGTGGTCTCTGAAACAAGGTCGAGCTTTGTACGTGCAATGCATTTGGCACGAAAGACTGATGGTCATGGACAAGGAGGTTACTGAAACTAGGCGGTCCCGAGGTACATGTACAGGCACAAAACACACTTCCAGGATGTCAAACAGTGACCTGACAGTATCCTGGAGAGCCTTCATAACAACAACAAAAAGATGACAGAAATTATACTCTGCTTTGGAGCAATTCAAATAATTATGACAACATGATAGCGGCGCTGCAAAAAGTGATAACAAGCTGCAAGACCAGAATGCACTTCAGAGAGCAAGGGGAGAATAGTGAGTGTAAGATAGGTCATACCAGGAGTGTGCACTTAAAGCGATTGAGAACCATACACGTTCCATTAGCATAGTGAAAGCACTGCTTCACATTGATGAAATACCCAGCCTGTAAGGAAAGAAACACAAACAAGGCAGAGCACACGTGATCCCACATGACCATCTCAACCAGCCCGCCCAGATGACACTGAGAATTCAGAGTCAATACCAAAAAGTCGTGGACCTGCTATGTGTAGATTTCAAGGGAGGAGGAATGCACCAGGGGAATAGCGAAATGGATTGTCTTACTGCGTCTGCGTGGCCAGCATTGGTGATACGCTGCGGCAGGTGACTGGCCAGGAAGAACTCCCACATGTCCGGTATCTCTGTCTCCGATACCTAACCAAGGTGGAGGAAAGAGAGAAGACATAACTGGAGTGTCAGCACTATTGACTACCACCAGGAAGAAATTGAGAAAAAAGACACAGAAACAAACTGACCCAGCACAGTCAGACCCAATGAAGTCTATGTTCACCATGCTGAACAGAACAAGTCATGTTGCAAAGGGAGGGCAACAACTCACCTTCAGGGCAACAATGTCTTCTTTGTCCTTGGCAAAGTCCTGAGCAACATGGTTCGCTGAGAATACAGTTGAAAATGCACCAGTCCCGAGCAAGTCTTTCAGGACAAACACGGACCTCTCATCATCCTCATCTGTCAAATAAAAGCGAACAAATGAGAGAGATATATGTCGTAAGTTCTCGTAACGAAAAGAGAGAGAAAGAGAGAGAGAGAGAGAGAGAGAGAGAGAGAGAGAGAGAGAGACACACACACACACACACACACACACACACAGCTTGGAAATGCTCCAAAATTCCAAGTCAGCAGCACAGCTGTATTGCTGCCAACAAAGAATCAATCGAGACAGGAAACACAACTCACCAAAATTAAACTGATTGAATGTTTTTGAAAGGGTTCTGAAGAGGGCAATACCACTGACAGCAAGAGATGCATCGAACACAGCCAAGTGTGCCGGGGATAGATCTGTTGTTTACACACTAGGCAAAGTGCAGAGCCTGCAGACCAAAAAACACGCTTTGGTGGCAAGATATTGAAGATAACTGTTACTTAACTCACCAAGAATAACGGCTTTGCCAAGGAGTTTCTCGCTGACTTCCGGTAGTGGTTTTGTTGAGAGATCCTTGTAGCCTGGGTGATCAGAGAGATCAGACCCAATGTGCTGCATCCACTTTGCCCGCTTGCCTGGCGAAAACGGATCACCAACGTACAGGCCATTGATGACGGTCTCGTCTGGGAAGCATGTGGAGGCACTGGGATCTGCCGGAATGGACACCGGCTCATCCATAGGCTCTTCTTCAGCAATGGTGTCGTGCTGCACAGACGCAATGGTTGAGCACATGCCACTGCGATTGGAGCCGGTGCTACTAGAACGTGACAAAGATGAACCAGTACGAGATAGTTCCTCCTCAATGGGACTGAGCTTCTTCGTATTGGGCCATGTGGCCGTTGAACTCTCGTCACAATCACCCGAGTTGACACGGTGAGGTTGACGAATGGTAGACAATGCCGGGTGTCCCATTGCTACATTCTGAGATGCAGGGCCGGGCGTGGAGTGAGCTAATGAACACGGCGCCATCGGCGGTGCTGCATCACAGCCGTCATCCATCCCTTCCTCATTGCTAGCTGGGGCTGCAGCTGGTTGGGCTACTTCTCGCTGACTCAGGCCACGCAGACCAGAATTCTGACGGGGCTTTCGAACACGGCCACTGTGCAGAACACAACACAACAAAAGGTGCATGCAGATATGCACGGAGGATGATGAGTAATAGGCGGGCACCATCAAGAATACACAACCTACAAGACCAGTGAACTCAAGGGTCGTGAGATAACCGTAAGGTTGGGACATGAAAACATGTTGCTCATCACAAGCACGTATGGCTGTGGTAAAAAGCAAATAAAATCAAGCTTAAAGTAGACAATGGGGATGCCAGACTTGGCGAGGGGCTATTTACTTGTAGTGGGACCGTACCACAAGACTTGTGTACACCCAAGAGTCAAGACAGCATCCGGTAGCAAGCAGACATACCTGTTCTCTTTGTCCACGGGATGGGCAGCGGCAGACTCATCGTAAATCTGAATTCCTTCAGATGGCGCTGTTTCATCAAAGATGGTGAAGCCCGGCTCAGTGGGCTGGCTGGTGAAAGCCGTAGAGGCAGAGCATGTAGGCACAGATGCAATACGGGTGCTTGCTGCTGCTGCTGGTGCAACAGCTGGTACAGCAATAGCCGCCACCGCCGCAGCACTGACACCAGCCTTCTGCTGGACGCTACTTCGTTGATGAGAGTCCACCAGAAGAGACGCATTGTCAAGGTCGTTAGATTTCATGGCGGACATCATGCGATCGGTGGCATAACGTGTGTGGTATGTCATGGTGGGTGTGACGGCAGGACCAAGGAAAGTCATACTGGACGAGCGGCCAGCAAAGGAAACATCAGCTGAAGCTGCCGATGCGGGACGCTGGTTCTCTTGTGTAGATGATGACTGGCCACCTAACAGTGCCAATGCCGATGCATTGGAGGAAGGTGCAAACACAGCCGGAGCATTGGCTGGAACAGTCGGAAACCGTTCTCCAACAATACCAGTAGGCAGCGGAGTGGTTGCTGTGAAATGATTCTTAGACGAGTTCTGAGCTGGTGATGGGGTTATAGTACTAGAGGACCGGTTCAGAGAGTTGGATGATGGAGCAGCGCAGGGTCTAGCCAAACCAGTCGGCATTTCACGGGAACCACCAGATGCATTCCAGTCAAATGCCCGATTAGGTCGGCCACTCAGCTCTGGAAAGAGAGCACCATACACACACACACACACACACACACACACACACACACACACACACACACACACAGTCACATTAGTGGCACTGTTACGATAAATTGTTGCTTCGTGTACAGCCAAACGGAAGTTCTGGTGGTACTTCTGAGGAAAGGATTAGCTGCTACCCAACATAATTATTGTTGATGTGAATCAGGGGTAAGACATGAGTCTCTGTTCTTCAGAGCCGAGAACGTCAGTGACAGTACAATCATGTACATAATACTACACATGTATATCAGCATATGCCAAGGTATTGACTGTGATTCGAGCAAAGGTTCTGCTGCCAAGAATGGCCACAACTGACCTGGTGTGAGACCATCGAAACTGAGGCGGCGAGTGATGGTGAGCTCCCTCCTACACACATACACACATGCACACATGCACACACACACACACACACACATATACACACACAACAAAATATATCCGCCCTAGTGGTCAGTAAACAGGAGTGGGAGCAAGAAGAAGAGGCTGGACAATCACATGTATAGCAATGCAGTGGTACACAAATGGGAGACTAAAATATCACCACAGGAAACATACTCGTATGCAATGGTAATATGTGATGTGTACTGGGCAATCAAACACACACCGAACTGTATCTTACTTTGCAGTCAGTCTGGTGATGGTATCACGGTCAATAGATACCTGAATAGGCTGACCGATCACCCGTGTCAAGTCCATTGCATCAGGATCGGATGACTGCACCTGCTCTTCAGCATACATCTGCAGCGCTTGACGTGCGCGGATTTCCTCCAGTGAAAACTCTCCGTACTCCGTGTAGACAAGGGCCTTGGGATAAACTGGCTGCTCGCGTGGTGGCTGTGGCTGTAGACAATGGGAAACAAGGGGCAACGCGTCACAATTCCACATTCTCGATTATATTGTGTATGTACCAGATCAGCCTGGTACATGACTGAACATACAGTTGACTCCGCTTATGACGAACTCGTACATTGCAAAGTTTGTGATATAGCGAACCAGTGTCCATGTCCCTGTTTGAACCCATACACAAAATTGACCCTTTTTAGCAAACAGTTTTCATATATAACGAACCATATATTGTAGGGCCGCATATAAAATACTTCCTCCGCCCAAGCAAAATTTTCGCTTATCTTTACACTTTTTACTGATACATTCCAGGTTCTCAGAACGGCTTATAACGACTCAGAATGAGTTGAGGAGCCGTTGAACATCAAGAGAAACTCTTCAAGTCGAAAAATGTTGAAGTCATCCTTTGTCATCAGCCGACGCTGCACTTGTTGTCGGGTAGTACTTCGCACTTTCCAGAAGCGCAAATATTTCGTATCGACACTTTTCCAAGCGCTTCACCTCCTTCATGAGTACGATCGATCGTGTTTCTTACCAGCTGAAGCTGACGAGCTCAGCGTCGCTTTGCAGGATTATTCACGTTGACATCAGGCGAATGAGCTGGGTGAGTGTACTGAGTGACAACCCTGTCATCGAAGCCTTTCTTTTCCCCTGTTTTGCCCAGCGCCGATTCTGGTTTATTTTGCAGTATGTGGGCGAGCGTCGCTGAGTAGCTTTGTCAGCTTCAAGCTCACGTGCATTTTACCGTACACACATCTTGTGCCGGATGCAAACAATCGCGCTGGCTTTTCGCAACATGACACCTCTGCTCTGTACTCCAGTGGTGCTCTAACAGCACCCACCTTGACCAGTGACTGACTTCGTGTCTTTTTTACCAGTTCACTCGCGTTCAACGCGCTCTACTCTAGGTGTTTCTTTACTCTTTGCCGACTTCGCCGACTTGTTTGGAACTGGTGTGCCTGAACCAGCAGATTTGTGTGATGGTGAAGTGCACAAGATGCAAATATTGCTGTCAGACACCTGTCATTGGGCTGAAGGAGAAAAGCGAAAATTTTGCCTGGGCGGAGGAAGTAAGTGCAATTATACTATCATGGCTCACATACCAGTCATGACGTGTTGCTTGTATGGTGTGAGTGCATTGCGGTTATAAAGAACTAATTCTCCTGCACACTGGGGTTTGTTATATCAGGAGTCGACGGTAGGTGTTCACTGAGAGCAAGATTAAAAACTTATTGAAATACTTGTAGATGTATCACAATACTGTCTTAGTATTGATGTTCACTCAGTCTGTAAGCACAGAAGTTCATACCTTGGATATGCTGGCCAAACCACCAGCACTGTCAGCAGCTGTAGCCTTGTGAGGTCTACAAGAAACACACAGCAAGTCGCATTTTTAACGAGGAGCTGCACAGTGAGGTGTGTTACCAATGCAGTGACTATTGGCAATTTGGAATATCCTGTTCTAGAATCTAAACACTGAAGTTCCAATGAAAAAACGAAATGCGCAATATACTAGTACCCTCTTTGCAGTTAGGACAAAAGCAAAGGTCGGTCGGATTGGCTTGAGAAAGAAATCAAGCCTAGAAGAGAATTGAAGGGAGGGGGGGGGGGGGGAGAGATTAAAAAACACAGTAGAGTTTACCAGGAGCAGTGTATTTTGCAGTTTCCTCATAACTTTACCACGAGTGATTCAGATATTGGGCATTCGTGCCAGGGACAATTTCATTACCTTAGAACAGATGCAGGAACTACATTCTTCGTCTCTGGTCCAATGCTCTTTGGCATTCTGCAGTAGAACGGACGGCAACAGCCACAGCAGTTAGTGTCCAGTGAACATAAGCACAGCATATCCTACATCTTTTTTCATCAACCAAAATGAAAAATGATCTGTACAGGGCCAAATGCAGCTGCTTACCCGTTATCTAATATCCTACATTAAGAAACAGTGTTCAGACGCATGCCATGGCTTCAAGTCACTCGCTCTACTGTCACAAACATGCTGAACAATAAAATACCGCAAAAGCCAGTCATAAGGCCCTGGGCAGGAGCGTTAGTGAAGGTCAAGAACACAGGTGCTAATTTGGGCCCGAACGCTAAGGTGGTCCTGGGCGTCGCATCTTCTTGATGGTGGCTGTGATCGGCTCCTCCCGACACCGTTCATACAGTCACTGAGATACGAAGATGGAGAGTTTTAGGCAAGGTGAAACTAGCCATACAGGCGTTGCCCAACATGGCAACAAACTATTGAAATAAGTTCAAATCAAACTAAAACCTACACTGCAGCTTCGGGCTCTCCAAACACTTTCACAGAAGATGAACCTTTCTTCAGATCTGAGAAGCCAATAGCATGTGGCGCATCCACCTTATTCTAGGCAGCAGAAGGACACAATCAGGGAAAGGGTAGGAGTTACTCTCAAGAATTTCCGCGAGTAATTTGAATCACAGCACATTGTACTAGAAATCATTGCACTTGCCAATGCAAGTAGAATACAATACCATTATGCCCACATTCGGATAGACAAAAATATCAACAACAAAAAAAACAGTACAAGCCATCATCATCCCAGAACAGTAATGCACAGCTCAGAAGGCGAACTGGCACAGCATACCAATTATAGCAGTGCACTTATAGTACCCCACTTTCAGTACACTTACAGTAGCCCACTTGCCAGCAGCCTTGACATTTTCCTTGTCTGAATAAGAGAGGCCAGAGCCGATGTGCTTCGATGTTGAGTGAGACTGCTGGCTACACGCCACTTGCCCATTCTCATCGAGCACGGTCGGACGTGCGTTAGTCAGTGGTGTTACTTTGCGTGTGTTCACAACGCCAGCTGAACCTGCACACATACACACACACACATGGACATCCGTACAGGCGTACACATACACAGCACAGGTGAGCATGCAACACCCCCAAAACAATCAGTGTGGATATACTGTAAAAGCCATTATTCTAACGAGGCGCATATATAACGATTTCCCAAAATTGACTGGTTTACGTGTACCAAAGGTAACGATTCTTACTTATTCTTAACGCTCAATAGAACGGTATATGTATCGATTTCTGTATAACGATTTCTATTTTAACGACAGATTTCTCCTCGTTAATTCGTTAGAGTTAGCACTTCGTTATATATTATGGCTTTTACAGTATTCATCCCGACTCGCCCATCTTGGCACACATCAGGAGACAATCGTGACAATTTCTACCACAAATCTTGATCATTTCAAACTCCTATCGGCCACCATGAGAATGAAAATAAGCCCAGCAGCAGCAACAGCAGTAGCAGCATACCATGGATAGCAGAGCCAGAGCGGCCAACACCTGGCTGGTCACCAAGATCAGACAGGGCTTTACGCGTGGGTTGGGATGCTCTTGTTGTGTCTGCAATCGGTCGTTTGGACGCAAGAACAACACCAGCCATCACACGCTGCTCAAATTCCCTGCACAGAAATGAGAAGAGAGAAATGCATGATTCATAATAGCAGAATCCACAAGCCCAAACCACCGGGCAGAGTTCACCTTTGACATTGCTATTTGCTCCAGTTTCAACACAAACAGGACATGTTCTTACTTGTGGTGTCTCTCCAGGCGAGCGAGCGGGGCTGCTTTGCGCTCCAGGCCACGCCTATAAATATTCTCGGCATCTTTATGGCGTTGCATTGATTCCAGCAGAGCTGCCCAGGCTTCGTAAAACAAAGCCTGATCTTGAAAATACTGGGATGACTGCAGGTGGTCGAATAAGGGCAGCTGTTTGCTGGCATCACCCATCAGATCAATCTATGATCACACAATTTGCAGATATCAGCAAGGTATACACAAAGCGAAGGGATGTCAGAAGGGATTTCATACTACAGAGATGACAGATAGGCACACCATGAAGCTCAGATACATGTACAGTATAATGGCACTCCAGCTGGCTAGCAAATCAAGTCCGTATTTCTGATGTGTCACTAGATCAACAGGTTGCTACAACCTGCAATAACTGTACTCCCCCCCCCCCCCCCCCCCCTCTCCTCCCGATATAATACAATATAAACAGTTGACTATATGGGCAATATAAACCTGTCTACAAACCAAGGCGAACATGAGCCTCAACTTACATATTTCAACCAAAGCTTGAGGCATCGGACATCATCCTTCATGTCCACCAAGGCACGTATGCTCTTCTCCAGAGCTTCATTCAAAGCCTTCCGATTTCCGGATGGATACGCTTGCTCCACCCATGACACATAACTGAGGAGAAGAGACACAGGGTTTAGCATGACATTATTGCAATGTAATCATCCATCTACCGTACCATTTGCAGACTACTCCTGAAAACACCATCGTACATGTACACAGGGACCTCCCTAAGCAAGCAACTCCGCACTAGTACTCGGAACGTATTCGTTCAGTCCCAAATGTTCTCAATCGAGTAGTTCCAATGCATAGTGTGATCAGGACACGTTCCAACGCAGTAAGTCTGGTCTCCGGGTGTCCGTGAGGCTCCACTGGATCGGTGCAGTCTGGTCTCCGGGGTGTCCGTGAGGCTCCACTGGATCGGTGCAGTCTGGTCTCCGGGGTGTCCGTGAGGCTCCACTGGATCGGTGCAGTCTGGTCTGCGGGGTGTCCGTGAGGATCCACCGGATCGGTGCAGTCTGGTCTGCGGGGTGTCCGTGAGGCTCCACTGGATCGGTGCATGGGCAGTGGTGGTAACTGAAATCCAACTCCTGGTTTTCGTGCTGGAGTGCAGCATCGATTCTAGCCATCTCTATTTTGTAGTGTTACAATCCCGTGCCGGGTTTTGGCAACGTGAGCGCACCGCTCAAGGGGTCGGATTTCAGTTGCCAGCACTATTGCTCATCTGGAACACTACACATTGTGTAGTAACCGAGCGATGATTATAGTAGCCTTGCAGAAGGTTAACTTGTGCATGTAACCTAAAGTAGACAAAGTGTCTCACGTCCTTGCTGCAAATACATAATGTAATGCTCCATCTCCTAACAAGGGCAGAGCGTACTACATAAGGCAGAACAACAGACCGATATCGTTATCGTGACTTCGAGTTTTCGTGTTTGAAAAACGTCTGTCAGATGAAAAACACGGAACTCGGAGTCACGATAACGATATTGGTCTCTGTTGTTCTGCCCTGTATAACCTAATGTAGATGGGTGTAATTGCTGCATCAAGCAAAGAGATGTGCACAGTGACATGTACATGTGATGTAGGCAGTAGGCCGTGATGCGCCTATCACCAGTACAATCATGTACAGTCGTAATGTCCACACTCCATGAATGATGATGAGAGGAATAGAGTGAGAACAATTTACATTCCAGGTCTGTATTTTCGTAGAGGATATCTACACATCATGGTGCTGGATACGCATTAGACAAGTGATCGAATGAACTTACTTCTGATACAGGGCAACGGGATCATCACTTTCACTGGCCTCTTCGCTCAAATGCTTTTCGTACTCACTGAACAAAAACACACGGAGGGAGGCCGCGAACTGAGCAATTCAAACCCAATCACGAGCAAGTAAAATCTCTTGACTCACGCTCTTTGCGCTTCCAAGCTTCGTTGAAGCGTTGGCTTTTGCTGTCCAAGAGCAGCATTCAATGTGTCCATGTTGCGACCCTGTTTCAGTGGCCGAACGTTCTCTTTACTCAGTTCCCATTCAAATGACATACTGAATGGTGCGAATGGGGCACTGTCGCTTTTCTCTTATTTCCCCTGGTCTTCAGCGCTCCACAGGACTCAAGAGGCCACAAGCAAGGGGCAAGAAACCAAATCAGGGAGCAATCAAGCTAAGTAAGTCACATCCTTGTCCATTACTACTGCTTACTGCTCTGCTTTGACTGGACTCGACTGTGCTGCTCCTTTGGGTGTTGCAGTTTTTGTCTGAAGCCTGAAGGCCGAGGTCAGAAAATTCAAATTTTCGCGCATAGCATTTCCTTGGTGACGTTCCATGCTTGGTAACGTAGAGTCTACGTAACGACGTCGCACTCATTTTTTTTCAACACTACTTTTTTGTAGTGTCATGATTATCTGCAAACATGACTGTATCTGATGCTGTTGCTGGCTAGCTGGCAATGAGTGTGCTGATATTCTTGACAAGAGCTACATCGAAGAAAGACTTGTGTTTTGAGCTTCGTAAACAATCGACGTGGTGTTGCATGGAGGCAAGCGCTTAGGCTGTAGACACGATGAGCTATCAACTTTATCGGAACACTACACTCGGCCACAGCTTACAAGAGTGCCTAGATGAGCTCATCCAGGTACAGAGAAGCAATTGTTACTTTTCAGATTTTCTCCTGGGTTCTCCTTGAGAACTTGTGCCTGCTTTTTGATCCTTCCAGAGTCACCAGATCACACCAGCCCTGGCTCTGCAAGTGTTATTGGAGTTCGACAAAGCCATAAGCAAGGCGTTTGGAAACGTAAAAACGAAGAGTCATTTCAAAGTAGGTGCCATCAATGGTCCATAACCCCTGGATCTTGTAGTCTTGCTTCTATGTATAGCATGCCTAGCATTATCACAGAGTCACTTTCACTGCATTTCCTAGTTGTATTTTTCATGCACTCCATACACACCAGTATGTATGTCATGACCCGACCTCAAGGGTCAGTCAAAAGCCTGCGTTGCCAACAACACCAAATAGGACCGTCACGAAGTGTGAGCGAGACCCAGGTTCCCAAGTGCACAATATATGCACGCCATCACTCAACAGCCCACCAAGAGTTCCATTGTCAAGGACAAGCCTTGCAAAACGTACAAGAATGAGAAGAAGAAGAGAGAAGCGACCGGAGCGAGATTGAGGACGAACACCAGCACAACAGGGGCTTATATTCCGAAAAGCAGCCAATCAGAACGAACTCACTGTACTCACTAGTCATTTAGTAAAGGCGGGATAAGAGAAGGTTTTAACGGTAGAAGCTAGGGTCATATGATAATTCATAGTACAGTAAGGGTGCGTTCTTAAATCCTCGGAAAAGTTGGAGAGTCTCCGAAAAGTTCGAGAGCTGTTCTTATATCCTCTCCGACTTTTAGGAGGCTCTCCAAAGCTCTCCTGTCCCTCCAGAAACTTGCGGAGACATTTCGGAAATATCGCGTAAAAAGTTGCGAGGTAAAATGCCACAAATTGCGGGGGATACTGCGGATTTTGCCAAATATTGCGGGATTATTGTGGTGAAATTGCGGCCGATTTGGTACTTGTACTGTAGACTAGTGCAGTAGTGGTGTACGATGTACGAGTCGTACAGCATAAATCATGCATGACAAAACAGAACGTGTGCTGCACTGACTGTGTTCAACTGCGTGACAGGAGCTTGCAAGACAGCTTTCCTCCATCCTCGGACAACACTCGACGCGAGCCTTATTTTGTGACTTGTCAGCCGCTGATTTGCCCAGAAACTTCTCCATTCTGGTGTCGATCTCACAAGTAAACTACTGACGAACTTCAAGAACTAAACAACATCGAAGAAAGACTCGAATATCGCGGTTGCTTTTCGAAATATCGCGGTGCTTTTTAGGTATCAAGGACAGTTTTCTACAATAACGCGGATGATTTTTCAAATATCGCGGATATCACGGACTTTTGTTCAAATCGCGGAAAACAACGCGGTCGCGGAATCGCAAGTTCCTGGAGGGACAGGCTCTCCAAGCTTCAGAGGTGGTTGAAACTTGGAGATTCCCGCGGTTTGGGATCAGCGCATGCGAACTACGACTAAAAGCCACGTGTTCATCATGAGTGTACGCATTTCCCTTTTCGCATACGCACATACATTAATCACTCAAGATCGAGAATAAGAACGCACCCTAATATAGTACAATCCGTGTCGCCTCCCAATTCGTTTTCAACCGCACCATGGCGCGCCTGAATCCGTTCAATTCCTGTGGCTTTGGATGATAAGTCCACTCGTACACGACGTCCCCCTCAGCCGGGCTCAGACTTGACCAGAGTGTCCTCTCTTCCAATGTGTCCATTATACTCGTACGACCAGAGTTCCTTTTCCCCTACATTTGGATGCCTAGCACACTCGTACACGACGTCCCCCTCAGCCGGGCTCAGACTCGACCAGAGTGCCTTCTCTCCAATGTGTCTAGTACACTCGTACACGACGCCCCTGTCATCTCAGGCTCGACCAGAGTGCCTTCTCTCCTAGTCTGGTACACTCGTACACGACGTCCCCCCTTCAGCCGGGCTCAAACTCGACCAGAGTGACCTGACCCTAAAGCTGCCGAGTGATCCTTTACGGACCTCCCGGCCCATTGTCTTAGTCCTGTGTGTCCTAGTTCGACCAGGAGCACTGATTAGTTCAATTCCTTCCAGTTTTCTTTGGATACTTGGGTCACTCGGCGTTTCCGCTGAGTGTCCCCGAGCCTGCCGTCTCTAGGACTTGTCATCTCCCTTCCGTGCCTCCCGATACACCGTCCTAAGCCGGTACATGTAGTGTGTTTACCCGCGTGTGTTGTAACACTTCTCACACATTACACCTGCAGGCGTTCCCGTAAGCCTGTGTGTCCTCTCCTGAATATGCTGTGTCTTAGCCTTGCCTGACTAAAGGACAGCATCTCCATTCATTTCTAGAAAGAAAAGTGAACAACGACCACTTTCATTCTAATGACTGCATGACCATGTCGATGATGAAGAAGTAGTTCAAACTGCATTCACGTATCAAAAAGGCTTATACATGCCGCCAGGTTCTGACCAAACAATCTCAAGAAAAATGAGACTTCCCCACAGTTTTGGTCCTAGCCTCCATTCCTCACCATACACGCGATCAGAGCGCAACCAGGTTTAGATAACAATACTTTTATTGAATTGACTTAATAATATTATTATGTGATCCAATAAAGAGGCCGCATATCACTGTGACGCGAACTTGTCGGGGGTAGTTGGCAAGTCCGTTGGGATTTCCGTGTCAGTACTCGAGTCCTTCTTGCCACTAGTAGACGCCTTGTCTTTCTTGGGCTTACGTGAGTTTTTACGAGTTTTCTTTCTCGGTGGCTCTTCTGATTCATCCGTGCGGTGGCCGGCATGCCAGCCCAATATCCTGAAGGATATCAAGGACAGAAAGTCCAGGTCTTCCTTCAACTTTCTCAAGTGTCGTCCTTGGTCGGGGCGACCCACGCCTTCAAATAGAGCTATCGCCCGTTCCAAGCTCTGCATCGTCGGAGTCTCCCGCCCCTGGCCTGCTTCTCGCGTAAGGGCGTTGAGCTCCTCTATCATTTCCTGTGCCATTCTGGATAAGACAAAAAACGCCACACCAGAAAAAGAACCGAGGATTAGTTCACATTGAGTGACGGATCCTGGTCACAGCACCAAATATCATGACCCGACCTCAAGGGTCAGTCAAAAGCCTGCGTTGCGAACAACACCAAATAGGACCGTCACGAAGTGTGAGCGAGACCCAGGTTCCCAAGCGCACAATATATGCACGCCATCACTCAACAGCCCACCAAGAGTTCCATTGTCAAGGACAAGCCTTGCAAAACGTACAAGAAGAAGAAGAAGAAGAGAGAAAGAGAGAAGGGACTGGAGCGAGATTGAGGACGAACACCAGCACAACAGGGGCTTATATTCCGAAAAGCAGCCAATCAGAACGAACTCACTGTACTCACTAGTCATTTAGTAAAGGTGGGATAAGAGAAGGTTTTAACGGTAGAAGCTAGGGTCATATGATAATTCATAGTACAGTAATATAGTAGAAATCCTTAGCGTCTCAATAATGTGTACATCAAGAAGAGTCGCAGATCAGAGCTAGTGAAATACAGCCTACACATGTATAATATTAACCATAGTACCGTATTATCTCTAATATAAGCACAGTCTCCAATAAAAGCACGTCTCCAATAATAGAACACCTTGGGGCGGCATTCAAAAAATAAAGTGCTCAGTCTCCATTATAAGCACACTGTGTAAATTCATTATCTGTACCGGCGAAAAAAACCCTGAAATGTGTGCGTCATACATGAATTTGGCATGGCAACATGCCTCTGAAATGAGGTTGAAATAATAATGGAACAGTCTCCAATAAAGGAACGTCTCCATTAATAGCACGGGGCGGAGGTACATTGAAAAAATAAAGGACCGTGCTTATATTAGAGATAATACGGTATGAACTAAATCTGATTGGTCAAATGCTAGCAACAACCTGACAGCAGGCAGCAGGCACGTGACATATTATAAAGTACTCAGTTTACCATGACCCAATGCTGATGCATGGCGAATGCGACTTGCTGACGTATCTGCTACCTGTCACTTGCCACCGTGTGGTCCACCTTCGAACTCGGGTCACGACATGTACACTGTTGCTTTAGTTCCTCCTTGGTTTCAAGGATCAAACTGCCGATCGGTCACCACCAATCTGGCCAACGTATCCAGAAATACAACCCGCGCTGTCAATAGACACTGGACAGAACCACGGAAACTTGGAGAGGGGGGGGGGGGGGCTGCATTCTCCTTGCTTGTACCCTGGGTAGTAGTCAGGATCGCAGTCCGGGGTTGCGGGGGGGGGGGGGGGGGCAACTTATACTCGGCGTGGCTGTCACCCCGGAGATCACGAAACGTGCCCGCATTCACATCAGACTGAATTAGGGGTGAAACAATTATACTGAGTACTCGAGTACTCGCTCGGTTTTTTCAAAAAAAATCGTACTCGGAATAAATCAGAGTGCTCGTTCATACTTGGTACATGCATTTACTGCAGAAATCTGCAGTTTCAGAGCAGCAGTCGGCAGATGGTGATGTGCAGACTGTGTGGTGAACATTTGTTCACGAGTAGAGAGAGCCCAAATGACCCACCAACCAATATACCCGAGAAAAATGACTGCTACTCGGTTCAATCAGGGTTGTATCATGTTATTTTAAAGCCCTTGGTGTGCAATTGTTAGGAGATAAAAAATACTCGAATACTCGAATATTCGATCGGAGAAAATCAGAGAACTTGAACTCGGGATCTCAGTGCCAACTTTCACTTCTAGACTGAATGGACACACACTCTTTCTTGATCCACTCCTTGAAATGAAAATCATAAGTTTGCATCGCACTTCCGTATATTTGCCTGATACGTAGGAAGTCCAGATTGCAGCAGCTGTAGAAGCCATCACCTACCAGCTAGCTGTCCATGGGAAGCAATGGCAGCTAACATTGTACTGTCAGCAAGACAAGGATATGATGAATCAGACACCTGCACTTCTTTGTGTATACACAAGCCTGCAAAGCATCACAACAAACTGGATGTGTGCACTCCTGACATGCACTCAACAGATAAGTTGCAGTTTGGTGCTTCAAGGATTGTTTTTTTAATTTCTATTATATTGTTGGATTTGCATGTCTTCATGACCATGTTTTCTGTGTGTGTGTGTGTGTGTGTGTCGTGTGGTATGTGTGTGTGCTTTTTGTGTGTGCCTCGATGATCACCATTAGGGCAGCCTGAGGACGTACCGCTTCTGTGATAACGTATGGACGTTTGTCCTGAGCAATGTGGCGTTTAAAGAGGGACAAGGTCCGGAGGTTAATGTGGACAAGGTGAAAATTGTTGCATGCGATGCGAAGGGTGAGTAGTTTGCATAGCTTTTTTGCCTGGATTTGACGGCCAGTGTGGTTGCTCGGCATCTTTAAGAGCGTTTTTGCTATTGTCAATGTGAATCATGGGACTTACGTCTGATGCTTGCTATTGCTGTAATAACATTTTATGAAGATAGAAGTCAAAGATATGAGCAGTGACTAGCTAAAATCGACCCATGGCTATTGCCATGCGCGATGTAGTGAGGAGAGTTGTTCTGTTGCTGCTGGTCCGCATGTGTCCAGCGCAGTAATCACTGGCAGTTTCAGCTGCTGTAGTCTTGCCAACATAGCAAGGCCATTGTTGCACCGAGTGGTAACATCCTGAGTACAGTTGTTTACCTCCATTTGTCACTTAGCCACTTGCCGCTCATTGAAGACCTTAGTCTGCTTGCTGCCATGGCGAGAATGGCCCACCCCTGGACCACCTGCCTGCGGATATATGACGAGAAGTTTTTAAAAGATAGAAATAATGTGTACGCTCTCATACCACAACACCAGAGGAACACTTGTGTAGGGATTTTAACATCATTTTCATCTGACTATCATGTGACTTGGAGCACAGCAGTCAGCTGGGGAATGTGAGGGCCATCGCTCTGGACAAGCCTACATGGAGAAATCTGGCCAACAATCCATGATTTGGCGTCACAGGTCATCAGTGCGCCGTGTTAATAATTATCTTGATAATGGAATTTGATCATAGGAGATAGGACAGAAGCGGAACGTATAATTATACCCACATAATTATATTATTACGCGTACTGTGGTATTATTATTATTATTATTATTATTATCATCAGAAATCATCGTCACACACAAAGTTGGATCACAGAGGAAATAGTTTGGTAACAATAGGTTTCATGTCTCCACTCCGACTTTTTAGTTTTTTTAGGCGCTGCATCTGCCGCTAGGTTATTTCGGGTGTTAGCGGCCGTCATCCTGCCTCGGAAAGAAAACAAAATTAACTTGTTAAACCTTTTCTTTAAAGAGACTAACAGCTCGTCATGAATGCATCAACGTGCCCCTACATAAAAAACGTGTTGAGCCATGCATCCTTGCCTTTTGTTGTCATTGAAGAGCTTTCCGGTGCTCAGTCAAGTGTAATGATGTTATGCCAAACTCTCCCTTCTAACCTCCATAACCCCCCCCCCCCCCCCCCACACACACACACACGCACACCTCAGACATGCCCATCGCAGAAGCGATGATAGCGAACAGCTATGTTAGACATAGCACCTTGTGCTGGGATTACACCATTCAACAGCTTGCAAGGCTGATGAATTGACCGCCACTGTTTTTTAGCCTGGCATCCACCTTACAGCTGATTGAAGTGCCCCCCCCCCCCCCACACACACACACACAACAAATCTTTGATTTGCTTTTTTTCATTATGTTCCCTTGCACTTTGTGTTTTTGCATAGGTTCTTCTGAGATTTCATGACAGCAGTGATGGCAAGTTTATAGGTATGTGATGTCAAGGCACTGGCGTACATGTATGCACTGCACACCCACACCTAAGGCGGCTTCCTACTATCCGTGAAATGGGACATTGCTGCTAGAAAACCTTCGACTCCTACTGTCACTACCCTGTCCTTCCTCGCTTACGCAGTGTTGGACGCTATTCTCTCATTTGCGACCTGGTGGGGTATTATAGTCTACGATTCGCAGTGCTGCCGCTGCTTCGCTATTTGAGTACATCTGCTGCCTAGTAACGAGATCAAATGTACGTCAACACGTATCCTGACAGCTTTATATTACCTACGAATTTGTTCTATCTGGTCAGATTTGATTCTGTTGCTCTTCTTATCCGGAGCTATCCGTATTCTATGGGTATGTCACACTCCCGGTGCTGCCTATGGGCTGCCAGTCCCATCCTACAACTATTTGATAGCTCTGGTGAGATCACCACTGTACTGTTGTTGAGTTTACTCTGTCCTCATCTCCAGGCTACTTTTGCATTTGTTTTATACCTGGTGTTACATGCACCGTGCTGAAGGAACAAGGCTATATATAGCATAGTCGTTGGCTTTTTTATTGCTTAGTTTTGGCGTACTGTGGCGTGGCATTAGCTATACGTTACATACGTTTTGCTTGTCTTGTTTTCAAAGACACACTGTGATGCAGTGACATTGCCTGCAGGGCAATACTGCGGCAGACAGTACCATTTTCCCTATGCTCAGCGATAAGATTGCTATTCCTCTTCTCTTTTTTCTATTTTTAAAGACGTGTTGGCATGTTTTAGTCGGTGTGGTCTCATCTTTCCAAGTACGGCTCCTGTACATCTAGCGGTAGTACAGCAGTGACTTGAAGTGAAGATAACAGTCTCTTGTTGGAAGAGACCTTGTCTGGGTTGTGGTGTCATGTACAGTGCTAGTGATGCCAACTGAATTGCAACCCCTGCTTTTTACGTGTGGCATTCACTCTCTGGTCTTGTGTGTGCGTGTGTGTGTGCGTGTGTGTACTACATGTACTACTGCATAGATGTGTATACTATCGCTGAGTTTTGCAAGTCTCCCCATGTAATGTTGATGGTGTAACTGCTCTATCCGGCACGCATACAGTATGGCAGCATGGACAGTGCACACTGACCTGTCCATGCTTTGGCCGTTTGAGGTTGGTGTGGTCGCATGCTGTGTTGGTGCAGTGCGGCCCTGCTCCTGGGGTCGAATTTGACCCGGCACCATTGCTGCAAATGTTCATTTCATGTGGGTGTAGCACACTGCCGGAAGTTCGTTTGCATTGGAGTGCGCCATCAGGATACGTTCCAAACTACTTTTCAGACAGAGGTGGAGTTTCTTGAGCGAGCGAGTACAGGGTGCGATTTCGCAGGTGTACCATAAAATCCCGCCAGAGCGCCCCAACTCTCCCATGCGCCCCTCCCGGACTTCTTGTCAGGGAAGTGGTTTATTGTATCCTCGTATGACTGTGATGCCGTACTGTACTGCAGACGGGTGCTCAGCCCGATTGGAAATGTACGCAACAGTTCCCACCCTCTTGGCCAGGGATCGCACAAACTGCTGGGTTTGGATGGATCTGTACGACTCCCTGCTCTTGACCTTCTGTCGGTGTACGAGATGCACGCAACATTTTTGTAAGGTGAGTACTTTTTCATGTAGTACTGAATGTGGCGAGTAGGACTCACCCATCCGTCCCTCCCCACCTGGACCTACTCGAAGGGGCGCCGCTCTGGCGGGATTTTACGGTACATGAAACCAGCTAGTGCTGCCTCTTTCGCTGCTCTCCGGGAAGCTGCGGACCGCCCCTTGGCCCGTCGTATGGATGAGCTGTCCCGCAAAGGCCCCTCTTCCTGGCTCACTGCTCTTCCTCTCAAGGAACATGGGTTCCACCTCTCGAAGCAGGAGTTCAGGGACGGCCTTGCATTGCGGTATGACTGGCCTCTCCTCGATGTCCACACGAAGTGTGCCTGCGGAGTTCTGTTCTCCACTGCTCATGCCATGTGTTGCCCCCGGGGTGGCTTCCCTACAATCCGCCATAACGAAGTCCGTGACATGGTAGGGGAGCTACTCACGGAGGTCTGCCACGCAGTGGCAATCGAGCCTCAGCTAGCCCCGCTCTCTGGAGAGGTGTTTACGGCTGCATCGACAAACACCGCCGAGGATGCCCGCGCCGATGTCCGTGCCCGTGGCTTCTGGACCCGAGCACAGGATGCTTTCTTTGACGTACGCGCCTTCCATCCTGATGCGGCGTCTTACTCGGCCCAACCACTGGATGCCCTACTGCTTCAGCACGAGCGCCAGAAGAAGCTGCAGTACGGAGAGCGAATCCTCAATGTGGATCGTGGCACATTCAGCCCGCTGGTGTTGTCAACTTCTGGTGTTGCTGCTCCTGAATGTGAAAGGTTCCTTAAGCGCCTCTGTGGCTTGCTTGCCAGGGCTGATTCCAGCATGCCCTATGCACACCATGTTGCATATGTGCGCTGCAGGCTGTCTTTCGCGCTGCTCCGGTCCGCTGTCATGTGTGTCCGTGGGTCTCGGTCGGCATACCATCGTCCAGCTAACGAACTCAGGGAGCTGGCAGTGGTTGAAAGCCGGATCTAAAACCATTTGTGTTTTAGTGTGACTCTCGCCATTCCGGAGACATATTTTCCACACCTGTGTAGTATTTTTAATATCTTCCTATCATACCCTGGTTTCTCATCATTGTGTTGCTTTTGCCCGTAAAAGAGGCTGTTTAAAATTTCATGTACTGAAATCGGGTTTCATGTACTGTAAAAGCCATTATTCTAATGATTTCTATTTTAACGACAGATTTCTCCTTGTTAACTCGTTAGAGTTAGCACTTCGTTATATTATGGCTTTTACAGTACTCTTTGTGTGATGCGGACAAGTTGCCATGGATTCGCAATGAAGGCAGTGCACTAGTTAGTACATAATAATTATGAAGACGTCTTGCTTGGTAGTTTAACATGTTTTTCGGTTTTGACAGCATGTTACAAGGCGAGGACGCATACGGCATAGTGCTCCTGACTACAACCATAACCCGGTTGGCAGAGTCCACATGTAGTCCATAATCCCTAAGGTTATGGACTATCGCTAGCAGGGAGTCATAAACACCTGGTACTCTTATTTTACTGTGGCGACAACCAGCTTGTAGTAAAAACAACTTTCACACCAAGGTTCAACTCGAGTGACAGGAGTGCACCCAAATAAGGTCAAACAGGCTAGTAAGTTGTACCCTGCAGGCACGGTGACCAGGTGACTGGTGTACGCAGGAGCACGTGACCGCTTGTTCAACCATGTTCGATTGGGAATAAAGGAGGAACGCTGCATCGCAGCCTTTTCGGACCAAAACCAGTCGACTCAGCGTCCAAAAAACTACAACATATGGGCCAATCGCGGTCATCCGTGCTTTTATAAGAACGAAATGGCGCTTTTAGTGACATTTTGCATACAAATCCCCATCTCGTAGGGAGCAGTCACCCAGTTTCGGTGGAAGTGTGCGAGTTCGATTGGGATTCAAGTAGGAAGGGAGCGTCTCAGCTTCCTCGGACCACGACCATTCGACTCAGCACCCCGAAGACTACAACTGGTGAAATTTTAATTTTTGCCTTAACTTCCCCTTTAAACGTTAGACTGTGTGACTCGTTAGACTTTCCGGTTTTACAGTAACGATTTTGTAAAATTGACAGGTTTACGTGTACCCGGCAAAGGTAATGATTCTCACTCATTCTTGACGCTCACCACTGAGCAACCTAGAAGTTTCCAGATTTCTGTATAACGACAGATTTATCCTCGTTAGATCTAGCACTTCGTTATCCATGCCGGTTCCTTTTTTTCTTCTTCTCCTCCCCTTCTCCCTTCCTTGCCGTGGTTGGCTAACACCCTCTCTCTTTGTATTGGCCGGTGTTCTCACTGTGCTATGAGATGCTGTAATAAATAAAATAAAATAATAAAATAAACGAGAGAGCTTGGAAGCTCAGGGCCCTACGCTATGCTTTTTTGCCTTGATGACCTAGACAAAAAAAAGCATAGGGATGTTATAAATTCTTTAAAAAATTCCTTTTTTTAAGACATAACCTGGGATTCGAGCCCGCACTATCGCACCCTGCATGCATCCCCCGGTCTTTAAAAAATTCCTATTTTTTAAGACATAACCTGGGATTCGAACCCGCACTATCGCGCCCTGCATGGATCCCCCGATACACATCGCATACATACTAATTCTTCCAAGTTGCTTCACATTATGATCTTGCATTTGAAAGCCCTATTTGAATATGCATTGTGGCCAGCCGTCTTTGATGGTACGGTACGGATAGGTACGGGACAGGTACGATCGAGGGTAATACGACACCGTCTCCTGTACCGTACCATCAAACACAGCTGGCCACATACAGCTGCCCGCAATATTCAAATAGGGCTTTCAAACGCAAGATCATAAGGTGAAGCAACTTGGAAGAATGGGTATGAATGCGAAGTGTATGGGGGAATGCATGTAGGGCGATAGTGCGGGTTCGAATCCCAGGATATGCCTGAAAAAATAGGAGAATTGAAAAATTTATAACATCCCTAAGATTTTTTGGCTAGCGCCAGACATTACTGAAGTAACGTCTTCTGCATAGCTACGGGAATAAGACTTTTACAGTAGTACTAGTACTGTAGTAGTCAACAGTTCACGTACTAGCAGCTAGTCTTACAATCTACATTATTTTAGGTATCTAATATTGACTGAGTACGAGGTCAATATAGGAAATAAAAACCTCGTAAAAGACCTCGGCTTCGCCTCGGTCTTTTACTCGGCTTTTATTTCCTATACTGACTAAGTACGAAGTCAATATTAGATTTATCACGACAAACAGTCCGTATTTCAAATTCCAGAATGATAACCTCATGAATCCCGGTTTTATGATTGCACAGCCGGCCGTTGCACCACCTACCTACTCATGCAGTGACAATGCTGCACTAGGCACCGTTCAAATGCGCAACCCCGAAGCAGTCAAATATAAGCAGTCAATATAGCCCTAAGGAGTGAAATATGCAGGAATATTTGACTGCTTAGGTATGGCAAAAATCTATGTGAGTCAATACTGAGGGAGTGATAAAATAATGTCTTTACGTTTGCTGGTTAGTACTCATATTCAGTCATAATCACAGAGTCACTCACCCTGCTCACTCCAATAAGTGTAGCCAGGTGGAAGTACGTCCGCGGAATGCGCGGATCCGGCCAACAGATAGATCTGCATGATTGTGCATACGTCATGGCTGGCAAAATGGCGCTTGTGGAGGGTCGAGTCATCTGGAGGAAGAAAGCGATCCCTGGGCATCATGGTGAAAAGTTGACCCCACAACATTACCAACGCACTCCGGGTCTGTCACCTCGGCAAGTCTTCGAAGAAGGAAGCAACCGGAACAAGTCCAGACGATAAGTTGGAGTCCATGTGCGGAGGCAATCCATTTTAGCCATCCGAAAGATCAAGAGCGCCAGCGCCGCAGCGGGCTAGCACTTCACGAAGTCACCATCGCATCTTCGTAGTACTGCACCACTGCATGCACTACAAGTACAACAAGTACATGTACATTGTACAAGTCAGTGTAGGAATGCTCTGAAAGACTGGATAATAAGCCGCCATGCACGTGCACATGGTGCATGAACATGATGAAAAGGCGGAATCAAAATCACATGCAGAACATGGACCATGTCAATAGTCAGAGATCAACAGTCAGAGATCTCTAGTGACTCTAGAGACTGACAGTCTAGTCCAGGCTGCACAACTACTTACTAATACTACTTACTAATACTAGCGCTAGCAAGCACTGCTTTGAGTCTGACTTGGGCTTTACCACTACCCCAGGCTTTGTAGTTTGGGCAGTTTGGCTTTGGGGCAAAAGATCTGATGCAGCACTTCCATCTTGTAGTTGTACTTCCAACAGATACTCGGAAACACAGTGTAGCGGGGAGCAGTCAGTTCGCAACAGGTGTGGGTTGTTTTTTGCTTTCGAGTGTTCCGGTTTGATAGCACACGGTGCGGTTGTGCCTGTGCCATCGGTCCCTTGACTATCGGTGCTGCTTGGAACGTTGGCGATGCTTCAAGCGGCGAGGAGAAGGTAAGCACACCGTGCCATAGCACTATGCCTTCTTTTCATGGGCTGGCTCAGCACAGTTCAACCAGTAGTCCACTGGTTGCCTTCGGTAAAGACATCAGTCATTAGCTGGGGAAAGCGGATTGAATACAAGTCATGTAATCGGAAATCCGGACAAAGCGACGTTAGATGTTCCGGATGTGCAGGGGTCCTTAGGCCGCTAATATTATAATAGGCAGCACCTGAGTAGCGCACTGACTAAACTGACTTAAAAATAGCTCCACAAAACCGACCGAAAAACATTTACTGCAGGTGGGTATGCTAAGACAAACAATTTGCTGCATGAAATTCTCCGAGCAAGCCGAACACACAGGTGGCTAAGAAGCTTTCTATTCGCTTCTAGGGTACTTTAACTGTGGCCCACTGAATACAGACTCAATTCTCTGATATTGATAGGATCTGCATGGACAGGGCCTGGAGCCAATAAGCCTCAAAGTCAAACTTTGTGGGGACCCAGCAAGGGCAAAGAACCTGCTTTTGTATTCTATCTGATCGCCGGTCAGTTCAGAAATCAGCCCAAGGATGGCAAGTTTGACGTTTGGATAGCCGCGTAACCTGAACTCCTCCACCTCACTCCTCAGACCACCGTCACTGCCATCGGGTTGCTTAGACCAGATAGCTGAAAATTAACGGATGCGAATAGAAAATTTCTTGATGTGCTCCATTGAGAAGTTAGTGAATGGCGAACGTTTGATGGGCACGGATTATTACTCTGCTGCATTAATGTATGACTATCATTTTTTTGGGTATTGAGGACTGAGCGTCTTGCGCCCATAGGCCTGATACTCGCATCCAGGGACGCACCGGGCCACTGGATACATGTATTGAGAAGACGGTTATGCCCGGGACTGGTGGTTACTCGTTCATGCAGAGTAACAGGGTGATACTAAGACCTACTGTCTGTCATCCTGCCCATGCTCTTTGGTAGAGCCTCGGCTCAGTAGCCGTCAGGGTCCGCCGAGCAGTTGTTTTGTGCATTTTTGACATTGGGTGACCGACTGACTGCGCGGCGTGTGCAAATATGCCGTTGGTCTCCTCCTCCGGCGCTGGCTATGTTAGCCTATGCAAGCATGATCATTTAGGTTAGATAGCTGCCAGTAACATCCACATCCATAGTGACAGTGGAACATTATAGGATATGATAAACTTGCATGTCAACAGTTATCACCCTTGAACTGGACTACTGAAAAAGGCTGGTGACTGGGGGATGAAGGCTGTGCAGTTGTTTGCACTAATCCATGATTTTGGCCCCATCTGGTCGCAGTGCACACATCACCTAAGCGGAGGTGGATTATCTGTATGAAACAACCGTAAGACTGTGGTCTGTGGAAACCCTCAGCAAAAGCCCTACGAGTAGATTTGGAATTGCAGTTGAAACTTTGAAAACTGCGCCGATGCAATAATTCCGTTCCATTTTTTCAAATTTGTTATTCACACTCAGATGATTTTGCTGGATTTAAGGCAATATTAGTGACACACTCGGCATGTCTTCTAGCAAAGATGCCACCAACTACGTGCTGTTGTCAACGGAAGAGTCCCAATGTGATTCGGATGCGGTCAAAGGCGCAGCACCTTTGGAGACGTTGCATGTAGCAGTCAAGAGAGATGCTGTTGGTATGTACTTGTGTGTGTGTGTGTGTGTGTGTGTGTGTGTGTGTGTGTGTGTGTGTGTGTGTATGTGTGTGTGTGTGTGCGTGTACGTGCGTGTGTGCGTGTGTACGTGCGTGTGTGTGTGTGTGTGTGTGTGTGTTTGCTTGTCGCAATTGTGCATATGTGCCATTGTGCATGTCTGGATGTGCATGACTGTGCTCCAGCTGTGGTGGAGGCAACAGGGGCAGGGATAAGTGGACACAATTCGTGCTGGGAACAGCAGGCATAGGTGATCAGACAAATAATCCCTTGTATGAGCAGGCATTGCATGATAATGATATCTGCCAGTGAGCGGTGAACAGTTGAACAACACACCCGCTTCTAGATTAATACTCTGGATACCGTGTGCTCTATTCTACTTGTATTCTCCAGAGTATTGTATGCTAGAGTGTATTCCAGAAATTGTGTGTTAGGTTGGAAATTGTGAGGGACAGTTTCACCTCCAGAAGTTTGTATTCTGTTACCAGCTGGCAGTCCAGCATGAAGCACACTGCAAGCATGTACGCCGCCCGGGAGTACTAGCAGTAGTATGCCTTTTTCTGTCATGAGAAATGTTTTCTTGTCCCTGATCCATGCAGTTAGCTGGAACCTGTTTAATTTGCAGTCATGATTTGCCTCTTATCTGGCTGTAGGTGGTTTCATTAATTCAAGTACTTCAGTGCTTGACACCACTTTGTGCACATAGCATTATTTTGCAGCACACCAGCAACTCCATGTGCAACAATGCCCTACCAGCTGTGGGCTTTGCTGTACCTCCCATTGCAGACAAGTGCATCAGAATAGGACACTTTTAGCGAAATCTGCCCCTGCTGTTGCCTACCAGTAGTTCCACTGCATAAAGCTGCTAGCTGCTACTTTACACCATGCATCATCAGTGCCCAGTACTAGCTATGATGTCCCAGCCATCCAGCACCACTATGGGACTGTGTGGATATTGTCCTGTGTACAGTGTATCTGGAGCTTGACCTATGCTGAGTATGGCCCTGTGGGCAATTCCTACAGCACACAGTGCAGTAAGCATTGTGCAGCCTAGTAGTAGACAAAACACACCACTATTAATCAGTGTAGTGCATGGGATATAAGAATGATTGTCACCACCAATGAGACTAGAAAGTCTCTACATACTGAACGTAATGCATCCGAGTGTTTCACAGGCTAAACTATTATGCATTCAGGTATAATAATTATAGCTGTACTGACTTTACCAAGACTGAGATAATTCCAGTTGGAAGCACATAATTATTATGTGCTTGCAACTGGAATTATCTAAGTCCTGGTAAAGTCAGTACAGCTGTTAGCTGCTGTCACGAAAGTGCATCCCTGTTACACACCGTTTGTCACCGCCGGTTTTCTCCCAGTACTTTTAACATGTAGGTTTTGCACTAGTAGAATGCCAGTGCCATTGCTGTGTATTGTTGTGCGTGTGTATGTGTGTGTATGTGTATGTGTGTATGTGTGTGTATGTGTATGTGTGTGTGTATGTGTGTGTGTGTGTGTGTGTGTGTGTGTGTTTGCAGGGCAAGTGTATACAGTGGGTGATGCTATTGAGTACATAGGAGCTGGACGAATGCAGTACATACTGCTGGTAGCTGTTGCTCTTAGTGCTGTGAGTTCTTACCAATGCAATGTTACCATGACTAGTGTAGGGTCAGACAAGCACGTATCACATGTGTGTACTTCCAAGTGTAGTGCTGCTCACTGCAATTCCCTGCAATAGCGTGACTCGACTGGCGCTGTGCAATCCCGGACCTGTGTAATCCCGGACCTGTGCAATCCCGGACCTGTGCAATCCCGGACCTGTGCTATCCCGGACCTGTGCAATCCCGGACCTGTGAACACTGTACAGCCTGGTGTGCTAGCTTATTTGGATTTCGTTCGGTGTGCACGGCTGCTCTTCTCAGTATCAGCAGATACACATTAACCGGAGACTGATTGCATGACATGTGTGAGGGACTGTAGCAAGTGCCAGTGCAGTGGATACTAACCACTCCCAGTACGCGCAGAATATGTATATTGCTCCTTGCGCACAGGTCATTTCCTTTTCAGGTCTATATGACCGCATGTGACACCACCCTTCAGTCCTGGTTCTGATGGCCCACCGATTCTTAGCTTTTATTTATCAAGTTACCCGTGAGGGAAACAACGCATATATCCAACATTATACCACCACCACCGCCGTACACACACACACACACCCACACCCACACACACGTAACATCTTTCCGGACATGCGTTGTTCAGGCCTGCTCGTATGAAGCATTGCTGGCCATGGCAGCATGCGTAGGTGCTTGAATGCGCGCCCACACCAGTTCTATGAGGAATGATACATGTGTGAACACGCGGCCTAGCTAGGCTAGGTTTGGATCGGTACATCGGTACAGTAAACACTTAAGAATATAGTACTCTGGGTAGTGCACATACTTTTCTCTTTGCATTAGGACATAAGGTACTTTTTCCAGTCATTTGACCTGGGTGATACAGTAGCTCGGCTATGAAGTAGGTCTAAGGATTTATTTTCTCTTGGACGTATGTTATAACTGTTGCACTGTATGTTACTGCTGTGCATGTCACAATGCTGATCAATGAAATCTGGTCAAATGAGTCAACTTTGCGCCCTGTGTGGCATTGACTCGCTTGATCGGATTTCATTGAGCAGCACTGTATATCCGATGTGCACGAAATGACATGATTGCGTTCAACGTCTATCATCTGCAGTTATCACAAGGTGCTGATGTGACATACCTATCTATTCTGCCTTCACAAGCTGGCTGTGATTTCAACCTTACACCATGGCATCGAGCATTGCTGACTATAGTAAGTAGTGCTATAGTACAAGCGCTGGTTTGGCAGCCTATTCAGTACTACCAGGATTTGGCCTACTTTCCTGTGCGACACTGATGAGTCCAGTGAGGACGGAACGGCGCTGTCAGATTGAGCGTACAACACTGGTGTTATCTACTTCCAAGTACTTAGAAACATCATCTGCGGTTACTAGTAGGTCCTGTGACGTATGCCGCAGTCATGTTCGGCAGGCACTGGACAGATGCTATGTATATCTGCCATTCAGGAGTATGTACTATCAAGACTCCTATTTCCCCCACTGCTCGACCTGCATCCCATGTACCGGACTACCTCCAATAACACGTCCAGTCACGGCTGAGGCTTATCACAGCATCATGTTTTCTCATTCTGTACGATTTTTGAACAGTGTCGTTTAAAGCCCTGTTGATCTTCATGAGATATGACGATCAACTTGATGGGCTATTGTGAGATGGGGGTACATGGACAGAGAAACAACTGTAGTGGAGATGTCTACTTCAGAAACATACCATATTCGTATGATCTACTCCCATGGCGTGTGGCTTGTAGCTCATTTGTGTATTCTCGTACACAGACATGCCGATCTAGCTGTACACGTTTGGTCAAGTGTTAGCCTTCATTCCCTTCAAGCCAGTACATGCTCTGATGTGTGTTCACAATGTGTACTTCACAGGTATATTTCAGTGGGTGTACAGTGGGAGCGTTTCTATTTGGCTGGGTCGGCGATCGCTTTGGACGGAAAATGGTAAGTACAGTGTGCCACTGGTTTTCTGTGTGGCTTGAGTACGTCTGCATTGACTAAAAAATTATGAATACATCTCGATTCAAGTCAAAACGCTGTCCGTGTTCGTGGGAGTTTGTTCACTATCTCTGGTGTGTCATGACTTTGATTACACAGTACTCATGGCAAAAGTACCAGGCGATGGCAAAAGTACCAGGCAATCAAGAGTATGTAGCTCAACGATCTCTCGGCACACAGTGGAGTATTGTCATGAGTCTTTACTCATAACTCTCTCTACCAAAAAGCATATTCACTGTATTTGTACGAAGTATTAAGATAAAAGTTCATAAACCTCATAGTGCAACGACATTTAGAACATATTTAGGCAAATTTGCATGTTTGTTCTTCGACTCTAAATAAACAACAACAACTACAACAACTACAACAACAACAACTACAACAACTACAACAACAACAACAACAACAACAACAACAACAACAACAACAACAACAACAACAACAACAACAACAACAACAACATCTGACTGCCTTGCTGTGAATGTGTGTAGGGAGTTATGGCAGCCATGAGTGTGGCCGCGTACAGCAGTATCCTCGTCTTATTCGCCTATTCCTACGTGTGGCTTGTCATCCTCCGCTTCTTCGCTGGAGTGGGACTGGGAGGATTTTCACTGCGGTGAGTTGGCGCCCTTGGACGTTGCATGATTCCATGATATGCTTATGCTTTGCATGATTCCATGATGTGCTTATGCTTTAGCACACTGGTAGCTGTAAAGTCAGACTGTCTGTCAGTGTGTGCGGACCAGGGTGACATGTTGTGCTGTCTTCACTGATCAGATGTGATTCGTTCTTGTAGAAAGAAGGTATGAATTGCCGGAGCGGCTGTTTGTATTAGTGAATGGTGTGTAGCATATTGTGTGAGTGAACAGAAAGAGACTGCTTGTGAGAACCAAGTGAGTGAGAGAATGAGAACGCTTGTGAAAAACTGGCGAGTAGATCTGTTAACACTATGAGCGTATTGGTTTGCGCTGCTGCTGCTGCTGTGTAGGAATTCTTGGTTATTTGAAGTTCTACCGACCAGATTCCGAGTGCGAGCAGCTTGTGTTGTGCTGGTAAGTGATGGTGTACAGTACTTGACATGTACTGTATTTGTACACCGGTAATAGCCAACATACAGGGTTGAAGTGGTCAGTGGGAACCATGGTGTTAGTTGGACCAGAGTGGGCCACGGTTCGTTTGGACGCTTCCTGCCGCTTCATTTTGGAATCAAATGTGTTTTGCTATTCTCTCCAGAGTGATGAGCAGTGCAAATTGAGTTGCGATGGTTTGCATAGAACACAGCAGCCATTTGGATCAGGATTGTTCTGGGTTGTAGTGTCTCACGTTGGATAGAATGGGAAGCGGTCGCGGGATGTCTTTTTCATTCTCCAAAATTTCATTACTGTCACATTGGAAAGGAGCCAATGTGCGTATTGTTGATGTTGATTGGTTGTTTTTTCATACTTACAGTTCTTTTGGACGAGTGGCACGGCATTGGACGCACCTCTGTTCATGATCGGTAGCGTGGACTGGAAAAATGCTATGGCAATAGCTTTCTCTCCGCTTTTCATCGCCCTGATCCTTATGATCTTTGTAAGTCTCCAGTTTGATATGAGATTGGCGTGTGTACCTGTACGAGTCTATATGCAACATTACCTCTTTGAACGTGTTTCGAGCCGCACTGGACTAAGCTTCGGTGTAGCTGAATCGTAGATACTTGAAGTACATGTAGAAATTCCGGTGTATCCAACCGTGCTTGGTATGCAGTATTCGTCGCCGGCTTTCCTGTTACATTTTGAATCTTTGATTGTGTGTTACTGTCCTGTAGATACCGGAGTCTCCACGGCTACTCTTGCAGTTAGGGTATGAGGAAGACGCATGCGAGGCACTCGAAAAATTTGCCAGGTGGAATGGGACATCGCTACCGCCTGGAGAGTTGGTTACCGAGGAAGAGAAGGCTTTCCTTTCCGGCGCCGAGTTAAAACCAAAAGTAAGCACCCAAGCGTATTACAACAGTTCATTGTTCTGCACATTCTGAATTCCATGGACATTGAACCCCATGCAAGGGAGCTAGCAATGAGGAAAAAATGAGTAAGGTTGTTTGCAATGTGCAGATTCTCTTCATGGAGAAGCATTATGGGTTGATTTTGAGCTTGGCGAGACGACTCTGAGCATGCAGCGTGGTGAGAATTGACAGTTGCTGTTTACATGTACTATGACCTACTTGACTACCCTCTAGACATGTAGTACTAGTCTAGTGTGTGCTTCCCTGCATAGCTATCATTCCGTTGAGATGACTTTACCGTATACTAGTATGAGTGTCTCATGAAAATCGATCAGGAAATTTCGTGATTCATCTATCATTTTGTTAGTTCAAGTCAATGTTCAGTGTCTGCCTCACTACATGTATAATTATAGCATTACTGTAATGAAGTACGCCTTCTCAGTGTTTTCACTTTGCCTTCTTGCCTTACATGTGTCTGTACAGAAAGAGTCAAGCTTTGGAGATCTCTTTAAAACGAAAGAGCTCCGCATGACCACCATATTGCTGTCTTTCATTTGGTAAGTTCCGTCTACAGGTAGACGTGCAGAGTAGCATACAGTAGCGTTGTCCTAACATTGGTCTGTTGAAAGGTGATGCTATCTCTGTACTGGTCCATGAAGAAGCATTGGCTTGTCGGCTCAGCAGATTGGCCCCATCTCCTGCGAACACGTAAACCTCGTGGTTGAAAACTTCGCCAGTGAGTGCCTGGCTGGCCACGGAAAACTGACCGGTCATTCCGGTGAAGATGAAGATTGGTTCAGACCGTGAAGAAATGACATTGTTGTGCAGGAGCGGAGTTTGTGAATAATACGTAATAACGTTCGATAACACTGGCATCCAAATGGGATACTTCTAAAACACCAACATCCAAGTCTGTGCCGAAGTGCAAACTTCACTGGGCACCCTTTTCTATTTTTAAAGAGACCTTTCACCCATTTTCTGATGTGTATGCGTGCATGTGTGTATGTGTATGTGCATGTGTGTATGTGTATGTGTGTATGTATGTGCGTGCATGTGCTTTCTTCTTGCTGTAGGTTTGCTCTGTTCTTCTCTGACTTTGGTATGTACATATTGACTTCTGAATTGCTGCAAATCTCTCACCTGTCCGGCACTGGGGCAGGCGGCGCATCAAGTAAGTGGACACAGCCTCATAGTTAACTACATGATTAGTTTATTAATTATGACTGATTATGAGTACTCGGATGTTGAGCCATAAATAAATGTGGAAGAGAAAAGGACATATGGATACGAGTTAAGAGTAACTCTCCTTCACTGTAACATGATACTATATACAGTCAGAAAGTGCAATAACTAGGCACAAAACTGACAGAGTACTGAAACATTCGACGTCCTGACACCTAGCTTCAACACATCTCCGTAGCGCTAACCGACAGCCTTCCAACTTGGAAGGTTCAAGGTTATGGAAAAGACCAAAGAGGGGAAGGCAAGCGCAACGAAAACGAGCAAAAGCTACAGTCCCAACGGAACAAAGAATGTCGATTGTTACTGGACGATGACGAGACCAGTACGATATTTGACAAAGCGGTCTAACTACAATTCGAAGCAGCAAAGCAGCACACCACCCAACTTGGGTGGGTCATAAATATCAAAGATAAGTAAAGAAAGGGAAGCTTTGCGAAAACGAATTGTACAAGCCGAAAGCCAAACTCCTACAGTACTCCTCATGCATGACATTGTGATGGACTAGTTGACTACAAAACAAGTTGTTTCACACGACGTACGTTTCGCCGTATGGTTCGTGACGGCTCATCAGGTGTGCAATTTGAAACTCGGATGTTGAGCCATAAATAAATGTGGAAGAGAAAAGGACATATGGATACGAGTTAAGAGTAACTCTCCTTCACTGTAACATGATACTATATACTATTTTCGTTGCGCTTGCCTTCCCCTCTTTGGTCTTTTCCATAACCTTGAACCTTCCAAGTTGGAAGGCTGTCGGTTAGCGCTACGGAGATGTGTTGAAGCTAGGTGTCAGGACGTCGAATGTTTCAGTACTCTGTCAGTTTTGTGCCTAGTTATTGCACTTTCTGACTGTATATAGTATCATGTTACAGTGAAGGAGAGTTACTCTTAACTCGTATCCATATGTCCTTTTCTCTTCCACGATTATGAGTACGTTGCCATGAATAAACATTCCATGCATACATACTTCGAAGTACTAGTAACAATGCCAAGAATATAACACGCTTGCCTATAGCGGTAAATGGTTTTAGGCATGCCGTGTAGTATCCTTGTGATGGGTCTTTTACATGGGCGTGTTGCTTGCTTTGTATTTTCATGTTTCTGTTTTTCTGATGGTGTGGAAAGGTCCTCGCTCTGTTCTTGGTTATGTAGTTATGTGTGGACATGATTGTACTAGATCCGTGTGTGTGTGTGTGTGTGTGTGTGTGTGTGTGTGTGTGTGTGTGTGTGTGTGTGCCAGCTAGTTCGGTTGGTAGGTACACTTATGCCTGATTGTGTTGGGTCTGTTGCCAACAGGCTCGGCTGCTTGAAGGTGTAATGTTGTACCTGCCACCTTTGTTGGTTCCAGGGTTCATATACTTTCTATTTGAAGTATACATACCTGTTAACCATGGACTGCTTCTGGCTAGATTAACTCTTGTGTAATCAATGGTGCTAGTGAAGCTTTTATCAGATCCACTCTGATTTAGCCACTCACACTAGTAGCAAATATTACCTTCACTGGGGGCAGGGGTAACTGCAGTTGGATTCCGGGACGGATACCTGATGCCGTCAATCCTTTTTCTGCACCTTGTCCTCACCCACTTACTGAGGTGTGGTGAGCCCATAAGTGGGATCATTTTCAAGTCCACCCAGAGTTTTGGGGATTTCAGGGGGTGTCGGCCGTTGGGCGGTTCAATAACCAATTGAGTCATCTTTCCAAGATTCCTTTTGAGTCTCTCTCCCCTCTCCCGGGGGGACTCACGTGACCAGTTTTGGCAGTGAGCAACAAGTACAAGTGTGTGTGTGTGTGTGTGTGTGTGTGTGTGTGTGTGCGTGTTGTCGCGAATGCGATCGGATTTATTCGTAGTCACGAGCACAATGCATGTATATCCAAGAATTCACAGCTACGTAGGTCTACGTATACATGTATCCTTGTTCAGTGCATGATCTGTACGTTCAATCACTCGCATCCCTTTGTGACACCCTTTTTCTCATCTTGCACTCGTTTGTATATCTAAGGTTCAATTCTGGGCACCCTTTTTCTCACCTTGCACTTCGTTGCATTTCTAATGTTTCCGTTCCGGGCACCCTTTGATTCAGTTTGAACCCATGCACCTTGGCTTGCACACGCACCGACATCCAACACGGACTGTGTGTACGACTATCGGCATCTTTGATGGCCTTCACTATCCATTTTCATGCTCACAGTTGGACTCGTTGCACCGTGCGTATCTTTATGTGTCACCTTTTCAGCTACATGCACGTGGAGCTGTTTTAGTTCCACAACTTGGTGCTTTTCTTGCTTCTCTTTGATTCTTCGCTACTCCTTGGGAGCTAATTTCGATGCGTTTGTATATTTATCGCTTGTATATTTCTGCTGACGCTGTACGCAAGACACTTTCACGGCACACTACTGCTACAGGCATACACTCCGACTCACCTATATTATCGCTCTCCCCTTGTAAATATTCAGTTCAGTCTTGATTCACAAGAAAATTGGGCACTAAGGAAAATATGGTCTGCTTCGAGTGGTTTATGTAAAGGGTATGTCCATGGTTCGCGACAATTTGGTGCCGAAACCCGGGAGAGTCGAGCGGCGACTCTCCTAGTACAGGAATTTGAACGACCGACGAACCATGGAAAACCAAGCGGCGGTGAGGGGCAAGCGCCAAAAGGCTGCTCGTCACCACAAGACAATCAAAGATATGGAAACGACAACGGGTAGTTTCCTCTCGGCAATCTCAACGGACATTGAATCGGATCCAGCAGCAGTCAGAGAGCTATGTCAACACAATTTCCAATTGGACTCGCATCTCGAGGCACTCGAAATATCGCTGGAAAAGTATACTGATTTAATTAACAGGTACGAAATAAAAGGGTCTGACGACCAGGAATTCAAGGAAAATCAAACGGAATGGATCGAACTAATGGATGAATTTATACGTGTAACTAACATTAATTTGGTGTCACTAAAATTCTTACAAATGGAATGTCAAAAAAAGGATCCGCAACCTGCAGCCACGGCAATGGCGGCAGGAACTACAGCAACTATAATGGATGACGACAAACTCGACAGACTGCTGTCGGAAATGGTATCAATGAATCAAAGCAATCAGAGCATCATGACAAATTTGACGAATTCTCAGAGTAATGCTAGCAATAAAACTGGTAACACGGTCAAATTGCCTAAACTGGAATTGTTCACTTTTGATGGTGATGTAATGAAATTTAAGGAATTTCAAGATATGTTTACTGCCACTGTTCACGCAAATAAATCTTTGTCTGATGTGGAGAAGCTATCTTACCTGAAAACACACGTGAAAGGAAAAGCGCTGGAATGTATCTCTGTTTTGGCCCTGTCAAATTCAAATTACAAGGTTGCATGGGATTTGCTAATGGATCGGTTTGGGAAAGACCATGTTGTAATCAATGCTCGGTACTTGGCATTAGTCGATTTGGAGAAACCGTCTAGCCGACCTGAATCATTGCGGAAATTCTTGAATGACGTCGAGGCGGAATCGAAATGGATACAATTTACACAACCACAACACTGTTTGTCATGTAAACAGCACGATGGTGGCCCGTTTAAACTTCCGAAACCCCCTCCGGCTTTTGCCCAAGGAAAGAATAATGGAGTTGCTACTGTATGAGTTCACAGGCATAGATTACGTTGGACCTATTGAGTTTTAAATCAAACGAAGGCTCGATGAAATGCAAACCATGATAATTACGAATTCAGTCTGATTACAAATAACTGCTTACACTCAAATTTCCCTGTCGACACTTCATTCACGGTTTGTATTTGTTCACTCACGCGTATGCTATTTCATAACTATGGTAGTCACTTTCAGCGGGCGGGAGTGTCGCGAATGCGATCGGATTTATTCGTAGTCACGAGCACAATGCATGTATATCCAAGAATTCACAGCTACGTAGGTCTACGTATACATGTATCCTTGTTCAGTGCATGATCTGTACGTTCAATCACTCGCATCCCTTTGTGACACCCTTTTTCTCATCTTGCACTCGTTTGTATATCTAAGGTTCAATTCTGGGCACCCTTTTTCTCACCTTGCACTTCGTTGCATTTCTAATGTTTCCGTTCCGGGCACCCTTTGATTCAGTTTGAACCCATGCACCTTGGCTTGCACACGCACCGACATCCAACACGGACTGTGTGTACGACTATCGGCATCTTTGATGGCCTTCACTATCCATTTTCATGCTCACAGTTGGACTCGTTGCACCGTGCGTATCTTTATGTGTCACCTTTTCAGCTACATGCACGTGGAGCTGTTTTAGTTCCACAACTTGGTGCTTTTCTTGCTTCTCTTTGATTCTTCGCTACTCCTTGGGAGCTAATTTCGATGCGTTTGTATATTTATCGCTTGTATATTTCTGCTGACGCTGTACGCAAGACACTTTCACGGCACACTACTGCTACAGGCATACACTCCGACTCACCTATATTATCGCTCTCCCCTTGTAAATATTCAGTTCAGTCTTGATTCACAAGAAAATTGGGCACTAAGGAAAATATGGTCTGCTTCGAGTGGTTTATGTAATGGGTATGTCCCTGGTTCGCGACACGTGTGTGTGTGTGTGTGTGTGTGTGTGGTGTGTGTGTGTGCGTGCGTGCATATATGCGTGTGTGCGTGCATGTGTTTGTAGCTTACCACTGCACCCCACTGACTAATAGTGATTTGGTCAGCGTGATGTTAGCCAATGTCGCTTCGTTCCCAGGTAAGCTATACCATTATGTTACAGCACAATAAGAAGGATGAACTCTTTGCAAGGTGTGAGCACATTCCTGTGTGGCCCTTGCCGGCCGTATCTGTGCTACCAGAGTTAGGCAAGGATACGTCGTTTCAGCCTTGGCCGACAAAAAAAACACTAAGGAAATATGCGGTGGGGGTCATCAATGACCTGTAATGCCACACTTCAGAGGTATCATTGCCACCCACTGCATGTGTGAAAATGATGATGTTGCTGTACCGCTATACGTGAGTTGCATAGTAAATCACCAAACTCCACCA